>NC_053036.3:645797274-646106027 GCF_002575655.3 Aegilops tauschii subsp. strangulata | reverse complement strand
GACTCCGGGCTACTTGGACCCCCAGTGTGTCGTCACCGGCAGGGCCAGCGCCGAGTCAGACGTGTACAGCTTCGGCGTGGTTCTGCTGGAGGTGGTGTGCGGCAGGAAGCCGATGAGCTTCACTGCGACCGATCAGGACCAGCAACAAAAGAACGGTGGCGTGTTCCGGCTGGTTGAGTGGGTTTGGGGGCTGTACGGCCGGGGAGCCATTCTAGAGTCCGCCGACAAGCTGCTGAATGGTGACTTAGACGCAGCAGAGGTGGAGAGGGTGCTGGTCGTCGGGCTGTGGTGTGCACACCCGGACCCGAGCGCGCGGCCGACCATCAGAGAAGCCATGGCCAAGCTCCACTCCAAGGTCGACAAGCTGCCGGTGCTCCCCTCCAAGATGCCGGTGCCGACATATGCTCAGCCACCGTTCGGCTTGGACATGGACGACGGGCTGTCAACGTTGCTGACATCGTCCACCAGCACCAGCGTCCCACCGCACACCACTTGTACGACAACCAGTTCTTCGGACGGACGTGGTAGCACCTCGACGACCAGTTAAAACAAGGCATATTCTTCTCTACTGAAACATCAGTACTAGTGCTAGTCATTTGTTTAGGTTATGGCGTGCGTTTGATTTGTTCTCTTCTTTATTTTAGGAAAAAAAAACTTCGATTTGTTATCGGGAGTGTTGGATTGATGATGTGGTGATCTCTCGTTGTCATATATAGCAGGCAGGTGGAACATGGTTCCAAGTTACTAACTGTCACCGGCCGGCTCTAGTACGTGATCTGGTCATACTCTCTATTTTATACATTGTTTTGTTTGAGTATGGGGGACAGGCTCTACAGCCTTTATTTCTAAGTCCGTTGAGATATCATTACTATATACACTATTTATACTATTTCACACTTTACTTCTGGTTTATAAACTTTTGAACCAGGTTCCATCACTTGCATAACGGTAACTTTTGACGCTGAGATAGAAGACCGAGAATGGTTGGTGGGCGAGCATCACCAGGAAACCCACTGCGCGTGTCTATAATCAGAAAACCTGGTACAGTTTTGATTGTTTGATAGACTGAGCGATAAGACGATGGAGCGCTTCTCGATCTTCTGCAGCTCAGTTACGGTTTAGATGGGACCCTGAAGATTTGCCTCGTGCCATGGAGCATGTTTGATTTAAAAGAGTAAGTCGACATACAATTTGCTTCTTGCGTTTTTTTTAGAAAAAATGTTTGTTTATGATGAATCATGGTTTGAGGGACACATTAGTGTTGATTAGGAACACCAAGCCCTGTTCTGATACGCTTAATGATTGTTATATAGGTGAAGGAAATCGAGCAAGAAGCTTCTGGCCATCATGGTATGGCAATGCAAGAAAAGCCCAAGCAGACAGCAGACACTGGTTTATCAGAAAGGCTGAAAGATTCAAGGGCACGGAATGCTGTAAGCAGCCAAAAAGGTTTTCTTTATGCTACTCTTTTTGTTCTCTTTCATTTTCTGCAGGCTGCATCGTATATATTAGATCAAGGTGTAAATATATCAATGTGTTTACATTACTACAATTTATTTATAGTAGCATCAAATTTATCTCTAAATATATGCTAAATTTGCTTTCTGAAACAAATTTTTCTATGAACAATTGGAACATTTACGGCATTGAGGCTTTCAAATAAGCTGACCTTACAGGCCTAGCTGTGGTATGTTGCATGTATGTTTATTAATTTGTCACATGCCAATTTTACTGTCAAAATGTACATGCAAGGGAACAAAGTCACCTTGGATAAAAAATGAAAAAAATAATATATGCTTGCATCTAAATTGAATGTCAGAAGAACATACGCATTTATAGGAATGTTAGGAATTAGAACGGTTCTTATTTCTGGCTGATATGATGAAACAACAAACGTAATCACTGGCATTGTTGCTTCATAGACAGCACATACAAACTTCTTAATCGACATTTTGATGTATGACGAAAATTCACAGCCAACAAGCCTATGAGAATATCTTAGCTTCATCATAGGGACCTCTTTCCTAAGCTTGGGGCAGCGCTGTGAATGCTCGGGTACGTAGTGCTGGCATGAGCTTTCTTCTTGTGTACTTGGCAAACTAAGATGTAAACCACCGTGGAGAAAACTGGGGCTAGGTAATGATGTCTGTGCCACTAAATGGCTGTTGGTGTAGTGTGGCTTAGATGGATTTCTTGAAAATAGAAAGTGAAGTTCTTTGTCTCTGCTCTGCATTTCCCATTATATTACAGCTTAATAACTCAGCAATAATCCTCTTTTCGATATTACTTGATAGTTTATCCGTATATTGAGTCTGTTTTCTTGCTTCTGTCTAAACATCTTTATTATGACGAGACTCACATTTTTCATAATAGTATGATGAACAAGTAGGCACGTTTTGTTCAAATGGTTCTGTTACACAGAACAAAAATATGAGTCATGGGGTAGTTTCCCTTAGCTAGTACTTCCTCCGTCCCAAAATAAGTGTCTTAACTTTGTACTAGTCTTAGTACAAAGTTATACTAGAGCTAAGACACTTATTTTGGGACGGAGGGAGTAGTATTATTTGAGAATCAGGCAACTGTTGGGTATAGGTCATTGATCTAGCAACTCTTCATCCTGAAAACAGTTCTAATACAGGGATGCTCTGAGTTTTGACTAATCTAGCCCTTTCCTTGGATAGGGAATGGGGGGAGTATATGTGAAATCTCGTCATAGCAAGTAAGTCCATTGTTCTTTTTCATTGAATTAAGTATCAGATAATGCTTTACTCGTGTGAATGTTTACTCCGGAATGACATCAGAAGTTTTGCAATGCTCATGGTATGACTAACTGATGCATAGAGCTGAAAGTTTGTCATTTGCCAGGGACCCCAGGGTGGTTCCAACTTGTTTGTATGGTCAGTTTGTCCTTAGTACGTGTCTTATTTTACCTTGTTTGCTTTGACCTGGCGCTTCCACAGAATGAATCGTTGTTACGTAGTACTCCCTCCGTAAAGAAATATAAAAGCGTTTGGATTACTAAAATAGTGATCTAAACGCTATATTTCTTTACAGAGGGAGTATTAATTAAGAATGCTCTTTTTCCTTTAAAAAGTAGTGTGGTTTGAATAAGTATGCTTGATTTGTTCAACCAGATTCTAGCTGTTTTAACACAGGAGTTAGAAGATGTTACATCAAATAGATAGACCATTATTCATGGTGTGGTTTAACATAAACCTGGCCGCCTGACCGGTCGCCGCCACGACCTTCGGTGCAGTTCAGACCCGTCTCCCCTTCGCGTTGTCCCTGTCTCCGGCTGGATCACCATGAATCAAGAATGAATCGCACGGCCCTGAAATTGGCTGCGTTTTAACAAAAACGCACTCAGGCTGCATTTTAGCTAATCCGCAGAAAATCAGAGTTCCTTAGCTGGGAAGTAGTCAAGGAGTTGGAGTTGACTAGGTGATTGAAGCTTTCAGCGTTCTAGACTAGCTAGGAAATTGAATTAGTACTAATTTTACCAGGTAGCTAGGCTGACTTCTTCCTGGTGTTTCCCTTATGTATAACAGACTTTATGGATTGAGGATTCGTTGTCACCGGCGCCTAGGATGGCTGGCTTTTCAACAGCAACCACCTGTGCTCTCTTCATCATCTTCTTCTACCTCCCTGCTCCTGTCGTCTCCCTGTCCTTCAACTACTCCACTTTCAGCTCGGCGGACCAGAACGACATCAAGATCGAAGGCGACGCGTCGTTCAGCGTCGGATGGATCGACATCAGCGCCAACAGGTTCGGTAACATCGACTACAGCAATGGCCGGGCGTCGTACAACGCCAGGCCGATGCTGCTATGGGACAAGGCGACAGGCGAGGTGGCCAGCTTCACCACCCGCTTCTCGTTCGCCATCTCCGGCGACATCAACAGCAAGGGCCAAGGGATGGCCTTCTTCCTTGCCGCCTACCCGTCCAGCCTCCCGGCCCGCTGCATCGATTACAACCTCGCCCTCACCAACCAGAGCGCGGACGCCGTGGCGACCGGCGACAGCCGGTTCGTGGCGGTGGAGTTTGACACCTACAACAATACGGTGGTGTCCGATCCCCGTGAGACCTATGACCACATCGGCATCGATGTCAGCTCCCTCCGGTCGGTCAGCACGCTGACCCTGCCGAGCTTCGAGCTCACGGACAACCTGACCGCTGTCATCGAGTACGACAATGTTAGCAGCATCTTGGCGGTGACGGTATGGGTCGGTGATGATAGATCCGGCCAAGCGAGGAACCGGAATTACAGCCTTAGCTCCAAGGTTGACCTCAAGAGCGCACTGCCGGAGCAGGTCTCCGTTGGCTTCTCCGCGTCCACATCCAACGCCATCGAACTGCATCAGCTACGCTCTTGGTCCTTCAGCTCTTCGTTGGAACCGCCGCCGCCACCATCACCACCGTCAGTACCAACATCCTCCCCGTCAAGGCCGGGCCCTGGAGTTATAGCCGGGGCAGCTGCTGGCGCGACATTGTTCCTCGTGCTCCTCTTTGCTGCGACAGCAGCACTAGTAGTGCGGCGCCGCCATCGCCAGAGAATCGTGGAGACAGAGGAGCACTACACAGACTCGGAAGGCGAAGGTGACCCGATGACGGAGATTGAGATGGGGACAGGGCCAAGGCGATTCCCATACCAAGAGCTTGTGGAAGCGACCAGGAACTTCGCCGCGGAGGAGAAGCTTGGGCAAGGTGGCTTTGGTGCGGTTTACCGAGGCTACCTGAGAGAGCCAGCTGGGCTTGCTGTGGCCATCAAGAGGTTCTCCAAGCATGAGTCCTCCCTGCAAGGAAAGAGGGAATACAAGTCGGAGATCAAGGTGATAAGCAGGCTGCGCCACCGGAACCTGGTGCAGCTCCTCGGTTGGTGCCATGGCCGAGAGGAGCTCCTGCTGGTCTACGAGCTCATGCCGAACCGCAGCCTCGACATCCATCTCCATGGCAAGCAGGCGGGCACCTTCCTCACTTGGCCGATGAGGATGAAGATATTGCTGGAGCTTGGGTCTGCACTGCTGTACCTCCACGAGGAGTGGGAGCAATGCGTGCTGCACCGGGACATCAAGCCCAGCAACGTGATGCTCGACGAGTCCTTCGGAGCCAAGCTCGGGGACTTTGGGCTAGCGAGGCTTGTCGACCACGCCGCCGGGACGCAGACGATGACCGCAGTCTCAGGGACTCCGGGCTACTTAGACCCCCAGTGCATCGTCACTGGCAGGGCCAGCGCCGAGTCCGACGTGTACAGCTTCGGCGTGGTGTTGCTTGAGGTGGCGTGCGGCAGGAAGCCGATGAGCATGATCCCACCTGACCAGGACCAGCAGCGCAAGAACGGCGGCGTCTTCCGGCTAGTCGAGTGGGCCTGGGGCTTGTACGGCCGGGGAGCCATCCTTGAGGCTGCCGATGAGCAGCTCAACAGCGACTACGACGCAGTGGAGGTGGAGAGGGTGATGGTCGTCGGGCTGTGGTGCGCGCACCCGGACACGACCGCGCGGCCGACCATCAGGGAAGCCATGGCCACGCTCCACAACTGCAGCCAGCTGCCCGTGCTCCCCTCCAAGATGCCAGTGCCGACGTACGCAGCGCCGCCGCTTGCCTTCGGTGACGAAGTTGGGCTGTCGACGTCGCTGACGTCGTCTAGCTCCAGCGTGCCGCCACCAACCTCTGGTACAACAAGGACAATTTCCTCGGACGCTAGCACCTCGACGACCAGTTCAAACAAGCCATCTTCTTCTCTACTGAAACATCAGTACTAGTGCTAGTCATTTATATGTTTAGTTTATCACGGCGTGTGACACTAGAAGTTTAACTACCAAATGGCTGTTGGCTGTAGTATGGCTTAGATTTCTTGAAAATAAAATGTCTCTGCTCTGCGTTTCCCACTATAGTCTAATTCAGTAAATCAGCAGGATATCTCCTTTGGATAGTCCTGTGCAAAATTTCAAATGTTTTCTTATTTGGGGGGGGGGGGGGGGGGGGGGGGGGGGGGAGACATGATTCATTTAAATGGATCTATTACACAGAACAAGCAGATCATTCATACAGACGATTTTCTTGACTGCAACTATTTGAAAATCTGCAACTGCATTTTGCTCTTATCGGTGCGCTATAGTTTTCTGCGTCAGCTTTAGCTAATCAATGTTTGGTTGGACTTGTTTTCGTTGTGTTCATCTCACATTATAACAATGACACACACTGATATATTTGCTTACTTGGTTCTCACTGGTTTTGCCCTTGTCCTTATCACTGGACTCTGTTTTTTCAGACACTGGTTTTACACTTGTCCTTATCACCGGACTCTGTTTTTCCAGCCTGATGTTGGGGAGACACTCTTTCCGCGGTCACTTCGCGTCAGTTTCGCTTGCTAAAGTTGGAGACTTCCACTCCTATAATGGCTTTGAACATTCAAGCATTCACTGAGTGAAAAACAGCAATGCGCCTTGGCTCCGAAGGGCTGGAGAAGCAAAAACTTGCTTGGGATTATAGGAACAATTTTTTCGAGGGGTGTGAACATCTTTTGTGGACTTTCGGAACAAGTCTTGTAATATATCTTCTTTTTTTTTTAGAACATGGTACAGACGCAAGCACTCATATGCACGCGCATACACTCACCCCTATGAACGTACACACGCACACCCTACCCCTATGAGCACCTCCGAAAGACTGAGCCGGCATATCATCTTGAAATTTACAAAGTCACCGTAGGCACCTCGTCATCGACGGGAACTTCTCCTCCCACTGAATGCGCATCGCCGCAAATCCTGAAATTAAGTCTTGTGATATATCTGAACATATTCCTATGTGTCTAAATAAATCTTGTGAGTTATATCAACTTTTTCTTCTCAACTATTTAGACAAACTTTACGATGAATATTTTCTGAATGCACAATAAACTGTCAATATATGATAAACATTTTTCAGTACCCGACGGACATATTATAAAAAAGGATAAATTTAATTTTATGCCCGATGAACCTATTGAAATACATTAATTTTTAAGATATAAAACTGACATTGCTAAATATCCAATGGATCTTTTAATACATGATGAACATTTCTTAAATACCAGATGGACGCTTTTAACACATGATTAATATGCTTTTGTAAAAAATAGAATTTAACAAAATAAATATTATAACATTGTGCTGATCTTTTACAGATCTATAAGAAAAAAAATTAGATCACATGCAGTCTCTTAATATAAAGTATAAATTGATACAATATATCAAAAGAAAAAACCAGTTTTATCAATAAACAAAGCAATACAAAGTGTTTCCATAAACAAAAATCACGTACATAGGAACCTGCACTATTTTTTGGTTTGCTTTCTCCTTTATTTTTTTATATTTTTTGAAAAATTATAAATGCATATATTTAATTACACTTAAATTGCACTGTTTTAGAAAATGTTTACCACAAATATGAAAAAATGTTAACATAATGTAAAAATGTTACACCTCGGCCCATTTAATTGACGCAACCCATTCACCGTCCAACGCATTGCGACAGTTAGTTTGGGCCGGAGGACTATATAACTCTAAATTACCTTTCATAGTAATAAAAAGAATGGTTGTCACATTAGAAATATGTTCACGTATTAAAATGTATATGAAATTTTTTGAAAATTTTATACAATGTTAATTCTATTGCATAATTAAACAATTATCCTTTTTTTGGACCCAAAAAAATGTTTCCTACCATTCAAAAAATGTGAGTTACATTTAAAAAATTGTCCAGACATTCTAAAAAATTGATGACATTAAAAATATGTTTATATGATGTAAAAACGTTTGCGTAATTTTAAAAATATATCTGGTGCCATTAAATAAAGTTCAACTTATAGTTGAAATTTTTTTAACATGTATTCAGAAAAATGTTGAAAAACATTTATTTGAAAAAAATGTTCACTGTGTCTCAAAAATGTTTAACGTGCTTCAAAAAAGGTTACGCATGAACAGAAATATATACACTATGTACTGAGAAAAGTGGAGATGTGTTGAAGAGAGATAGAAAATAAGAAAAATAAAAGAAAACAGAAGAAAACTGGTTAAAACAAAAGAAAGAAAGAAAAAAACTAACATAGAAAATAAAAAATAAAAAACGAGAGATTGATGAAAGACGGCAAGACGCTAAGAAATACAAAACCAAAAATCACAAGAAAAAAGTTAAAAACCGACACAGGAGGCATGCAGAAGAAAAACATGCCAAAAAACCGCTCCTGCTGGAACCAGAATTGGTACACCGTCTCGCAAAAGGCGAGAAATAGCTTTGGCATACAATGAGCAAGGTATACTCCTGCCCCTCTGAGCACGCGATCGACTTGTCCTTTGATTTGTTTCACGCTCCACCAAACACCGGCCCAGCTGCATGCTCATCGTCACTTTCTTTTTTAACTCAGCTTTTAAACTAACTGAGTGTTAATTGGCGAAAAACTCGAGAGATCATTGTACTTCTTCATGTGGAAATCATGCATAGTTGTGAAATTAGTTTGGAGCACTCATGAGGCCTAGAATTATGTAGGACCATGAGGACACAGTGAGCATTTCCACCATGCAACCCACTACAGCTCCTCTCACTTAGGCTCAACCAACTCACAACAGCATTTTTAGAATCCAGAACTCGATCAAACATAGCATTAGGCTCTCTAGCTTAGTGTGGACCAGAACATTTTTTAATTAGTGTGGACAGATCATACCATGTACTCCGCCGTAAACCAAGGGCACGCTTAGACTAGCCACAATGGAGAGTAACATATGCTACTACCTTCATAGTGGATAGTAACATAAGTATGGTAACATGCAAAGGTTCATTTATTATGTTATAGACTCATATTGCATTGGAACATGTGATGTTACAGTAACTAGCTAAGTTACTACAACTCCCTCTCTCCTCATTAACTCATTGCCACATAAGCAAATTTGCTGAGTTGGACTTGATGTTACTGCTGAAGTTACTCCCACTGTGGCTAGTCTTAGCCGCAAGTGCAGATATGTGATCACTTGATAAGACCCACGTACTACTATATAGTCCATACTTTTAAATTTGTGGTACTTTGGTTGCGTGCATCAACTAGGCTGGACTTGACCCCCTCTTTGAAACAAATTATATTGTTGGTGGTACTAGCATACACTCTAATTTCCTAGTACCTTTTTGCAATGTCAAGTGGCCATCACTTTCTCCTTGGACAATTGATGTGTGTGGGTGGGTGGGAGGAGGGGGGGGGGGGGGGGGTATGGTACAAAGTATTATTTCAACTTGCAAGCTCCCTAAAAAGGGGAGTTCTTGGCACATCGGGTTGTGGGTTTGTTGTGAGCCGGCGCGTGTTATCATATCAAATAATAGTTTTTTTTTACCGTTTTGGCCCCACACTGTGTCATTTGTCCAAGGTGTTATGAGTCGCATGTCATTATGTCCTTCGTGGCAGTTCGATGGGAGGAGAAAGGCAAAAGGTTGCCGCTATGGACGACATGTGTGGGGTGTTATGACTCCTCCTGATGTTATGCTCTCACTTGAGGGTATTTCAAGAATGTTGTCCAAAATAGTTACATTGTTGTGTTGTCGCTGGTGACGTTGGGACAAGTCTGTGTGCAAACATGACACACACCATTCCCGCGGGCGTAAGAATTTAAGGCGATTGGATCTTTCTAGAAGAGCACACAATGCAAAGACAGAGTGAAACATACTAACATGGTAGCATGATTTCGATATAGAATTTGTTGAGCCAATGGTTTACAGCCGAAGATGATGGTAGATGGTCGCACAAGAAAACACTGCCTCTTCAACCACGTCTAAGTTTGCCAAAGATCTTACACCGGAACCACTCCCAAAACCGCAAAAATAGCAAAAAGAAAGACCTACAAGAGGAAATAAACAAGGGATAAAAACCCTACAAAAGAAACGATGTTTTATGCTTATAGTTTCATTTGTATGCCAAAAGATAGAGTAGCTCGCTTGCTTACAAAAAAAAATTAACAGAAAGAGTAGCTTGTTAAACTCATGGATGTTTTTTCTACACATAGGAAATTCGTATGGGCGGTTTTCTGACCCCTAGACCCTTAAAAAAATATGTATTACTCTCTTCGTTTCTAAATATAAGCCTTTTTAGAGATCTCAATATGGACTACATATAAATGTATATGGACGTATTTAAGAGTGTAGATTCACTCATTTGCTCATATGTAATCCATATTGGAATCCGTAAAAGGCTTATGTTTAGGGACGGGGGTATGAATTTAGCACGGTGAAAATGACATGCATGAGTTGCGAGCAACTTCTACCTGGTGTTGCATGCATGCTTCTAGTGTTGGATCCTGTGATATTATTGTCCTGCCCCCCAACAGCCACCGAACCTACCCAAATATTCTACAGTACCATTCGCCACGTACGTACCAACCGACCAGGACATGGATCGTGTCCACCACGCGCACGGTGCAGAGGCCAGCCACGCGCATGCACGCACCAAACATTTCGCGCCATTTCCGCCAGCTTGTACGTACTGTACTTAATTTACGGGTCGACAATGGTAGCAGTGGCAGTATTATTCATATTGTTCCGCTATCACTCTGGCTGCCTCACGCCGCGGCGCATGTCATGATCGACGCACTACCAAGTACCTTTCTTGTCTACCCTCGTACATACGTGTGCAGGAGTACTTGTATTCAACATGTTCTCCTATCAACACGTAAGTGTCTATTGCCCGCGAAACAAAAACAAAAAACCGTAGGTCTATTATAATGTGCCCGAATTCCCGTATATTTTTTATGTGCCCTAGATTAGTAGGTGCTCTACTTCTGCATTAACAAAATGGATGGACGTGTGTCAAGCAAACCATGGTTGAATGGTTAGGAGGACAGTTGAATTCTCAGCCCATCAGGATTCAAGTCATGATGCCCACACTATTTCAGGATTTATTTCAGAACTTCTGGCGATGCGTGTTTAGTGGGAGGAGATTGTGACGCTTTGTCAATCTCAAGATGATATGCCAGCTCTCTCAGAGGTGCTCCTATGGGTGGGTTCTGCACGTGTGTGTTCATAAGGATGAGTGTATGCGCGTGTGTATGACCGTCTGTGTCTGTATTATGTTATAAGAAAACATTGAAGGACAGGTATTTTGCTTCTCAATGACTAGGTTTTTTTCTTCTAAAATAAAGTAAAGACGCGAACGCTCACATACACTCAATCCCTATGAATGCATACATGCACACCATATTTTTGTGAGCACCTTCAAGAGACTGATCCAGCGGGTCTTGAGGTTGATGAACTCGCCATAGACGCTTTGCTATCGACGAGAATGTCGTCTCCCACTAAAAGAACATTACTTTTTTATGAGATACATGTGCCAAACCTGTGTTTGTTTCATCGTGGGCTAGGGTACAATCACCCTCTTAACCATTTAATTACTGGTTGGTTCTCTTTCAGAGACTAGCTTTAGTACGCGACTTCATGCATCTGTTTTTCTTTTTTCTATCAATCGATTCCCTAAATAAATAGTTCAAGAGTTTAGTTGATCAAACTTATTAACACATACACTATGTGGTAACTAATTTAATATTGATTTTCCTATTTCCTAGGCGATTGAGATTTGTTTCCATAAGTCAATTTTCCCACATGTGTATCCGACTAGGTGGGATTGAGTCAAAGGCTTCATTGTTTGAGTGCAGGAGCCGCAGGGGAGGGGGGGGGGGGGGGGGGGGGGCGGCGAGGCATGCGCTCAGCCAGTCGGGCGCGGGTGGCGGCAACAGACGGCTAGGCCATCATTTCATCAGGAGGAAAGAAAAATTATGTAGTGCTTGGCGAGAACAATTCAAGTCTAATTGAGGATTATACGTGACAGATCCAATCGTTGGGAAGGAATCGACCGACACATAGAAGTATGGGAATGGCTAGATGTAAGTCGCCTAAAAAACAAATTTGGGTCAGTCGATTCCTGTGAGCCGTTGGATGCAAGATAGACGACCCGTTCATCTTCTTCAACCTCCCGAACGGTTACTGTTCATCATCTTCAACCTCGGACCGCCCGATCTTCTGTCGGCCTAATTGCATGCTGCCGCCGCCCCGCCCTTCCCACAACCGCAATGCCTCCCCTCCCCACCCCCTCCCCGCCGATCCATTTTTCCCGGCAAACTGCACCCCTACCCTCAACACTCCTAAGATATATTATGGGGCACCCTACCACCTTAAGGTAGATAATGGGGTAGCTTCTCCGGTGAGTGGTGATTGCTTCTTCCTTCCCTCGGCTGCCTCCTTGCTACGAAAATTAACTGACCCAAATTCTATTTTGCGATGTCTAGCTATTGTGCAGAAGTACTCCCTTCGTTCTTAAATATAAGTCTTTGTAGAGATTCCCCTAGATGGACTACATACGGAGCAAAATGAATGAATCTAAACTTATAATGTATCTATATACATCTGTATGTGGTTCATAGTGAAATCTCAAAAAAGACTTATATTTAGGAATGGAGGGAGTATATGGTAGTAGTAGGGATACTGTATACAGGGATAGGACAAATTAAAACTCAGCATGTGAGAGGCTGCTGTAGCTATAGTCACTCACGCACCATTTTTTCTCTGTCACGCTGCCTTAATATATTTCGGCGCACATGCATGGCTAGTGCGTGACTGTCTGTGGTCGGTACGATCCGAACCAGTTCCAGTTATAAATGATGCTCACTACTCGACGTACGTGAGGAAGACACAAGCCCACCACCATTGCACTCGAAAGCTTCAGCTCAAGCTCAAGCTCCACACCAACAATGGCGAGCAGCAGCTCACTGCTGGCCGTCCTGGGCACCCTGGCCCTGCTGCTCTCCCCATCCGCCTCAGCCCTCTCGTCCACGCTGTCCCCGGACTTCCACGCGGAGACGTGCCCGCAGCTGGACGGCATCGTGCGCGCGGCGGTGCAGGCCGCCCTCACGAGGGAAATCGCCATCGCCGCCGGCCTCGTCCGCATCTACTTCCACGACTGCTTCCCGCAGGGCTGCGACGCCTCCATCCTCCTCAACTCCACCTCCGCCCGCGAGACGGCGCTGGGCCCCAACCTCACCATCCAGCCGCGCGCCATGCAGCTCGTCGAGTCCATCCGGTCCACGGCGCACGCCGCCTGCGGGCCCGTCGTCTCCTGCGCCGACATCACCCTGCTCGCCACCCGCGCCGCCATCGTCGCGTCCGGCGGGCCCACCTTCCCCGTGCCCCTCGGAAACCTCGACAGCCTTGCCCCGGCGTCACAGGACAAGGTGTTCGACCTCCCGTCGCCGGCCACCACCAGCGTCGCCGCTCTGGTGCAGTCCTTCGGCACCAGGGGCCTCGGCGACGTCGCCGACCTCGTGGCGCTCTCCGGAGCGCACACCATTGGCCGGTCGCAGTGCGGCAGCTTCTCCGACCGGTCTCAGCGCGCCGACGACACCTTCTCCAGGAAGCTCGCCGCCAACTGCAGCAAGAACCCGGACCGGCTGCAGAACCTGGACGTGGTCACCCCGGACCTGTTCGACAACGGGTACTACAAGGCGCTGGGGTTCAACCAGGGCGTGTTCACCTCCGACATGGCGCTGATCAAGAACAAGACCACCGCACCCATCGTGAAGCAGTTCGCCGCGAGCAAGGAGGCCTTCTTCGCGCAGTTCGCCAAGTCGATGACCAAGCTCGCCAGCGTGCCCAAGCCGGCGGGCAACGTCGGGGAGATCCGCCGCCTCAGCTGCTTTAGGACCAACGCCCAGACCGCCGTAGTCATCGAGACTGCCGTGGACGCCGCCGGTGAGGAGGATGAGGAGGGCGTCGCTGCTTCCGCATGATCGGTGTTTCCGGCAGTGCCCGCAGACCGTGCGTGACGTTAGCGTGTAGTGCACTGCTGTACTAGTGGTGTTCGTGTGTGGGTTTGTGTTGACTGTTTTTGTTGCGTTGGAGTAGTAATAATAAGACGACACGTGCGGACTCATCGATGTCATCGAGAAATGTTTGTAGATTCTCATGCCGGTCTCACTTTTGAAATCTAGTAGCTCTTTATTTTGTACGTATATTTCATATATTTTATAAGTTCGTGTATCAAACTGACCGCCAGATGCAAGTTCTACGACTCCCGATGTATTTACCTCTTCCATATAGTAGTAGTATGTATTTTGACGTGTTCATCGATGCAGGCGATGAGAGCAGAGCAGCACGTACGTACGGCCAGTACCGAGCTGCTGCTCGCTGTTTTGTTTTTTTGGTGTGCAGCAGCCGATCGAGCAATCTTGAGTTTATATCACGCACTCATGTGTACCTGACTCTCGTGATATATAAACGGAAATCAATCAAGGTGCAGAAGAAGATGTACCTGACTCTCGTGCATGCAGCCATACCTGCATGCATGCGCGATCACGGGGGTGTACAAGTGATTTTTTTATTCAAATAAAAGGAAGGAAAAACAAAACAGAGCCTTTCAACATTCAAAGATGCACTGAGCACAAGGTCTCGTCTGCCTGCCGCTGCATTTGCATCAATCAATCGCAAAAGCACTTGAGCACATCAAGGAAACGAGCATATGCATGCTCATCATCACAATGAATGATCCAGCACGCCCAAGCGACTCTACATAAGCTCAGTAGCATGGACCAGACCAATGCATGTGCTCGGCTTACCTTTAAACATAGTGCATGGTTAGCCGCCGGTGCATTTGTGAACGTAAACCCTACAAAACGAATACATGTACATGTTTTTTTTTTGTTTCAAAAAGGATACATGTACATCGCCATGACTTTTGTGCAAGTGCCCTGAACCCTGCTACGACTAGGAGTAAGTAATCACTGTACTGTACACTCTAAATTTTAGTGGTAGTAGTAGCATCATCACCATGCATGTTACTCCATTATATAATATGTTTGTTTGCCAAAGCTGGTGCTCGACGAAAAAAGAGACAAAGGCTGTTCTCGACAAGTCCAACAAGAACATCTTTGATCTTCACCCCACCGCTGAGCTGATGATGCACAGGGAGTGCCACGTAGCACTAAATAGATCATCGAGGACATCCATCGTGGCCACCACGCGCATGCCTGCATCTGCATGGGACCAAATATCTCCCTCCTTTTTTCCGGCAACTTGCACCAACTTTGCGGATCGACATGGTACATACAAGTACAATATTACTCCAGTACTGTCACTTTCGGCGATCGAGTCAAGTGGCTGCCTCATGCCCTACCATGTCATTCATGATTGACCCACCACCTTTATTTTTTCACTTTAGCAACTTGTAAGTTCCTGGATTTTTAACTTGGGTTAGCCAATTTTCTGGCTGTTGATAAGCGTGTTGCATTTATTTTTCTTTTATGGTATTTTGGGGATGTTGGATGAGTGTAAATGTATTCACATCAATACTATGCGATATCTGTGAAAATAATACTGTTATATGATTATTGTTTGCATTATTGCATACTACAAAAAGTGCAATTCTAGAGCCAAGTTGCGTGTAAGTTTTTTTAAACTTTTTTCGTTATCTTTCTTCTTTAAATGGTAATACTTTGGCTACCGATTCATTGTTTCTTATTCTAAACTTTCTTGTTATTTTTTATTTCTTTTGTCTTCAAGGGTGAAATCAATGCCACTAATTCATTCCTTTATAGGAATTGTTTTTGCTAAATTACACTATTATATGTTTATTTTTGTATAATTCTGGAAACACATTTTTTGTGAATATTGTGTAAAATGTTGTCATCTTTTGTTTTAATTTTTTATTTTCTTTCTTTTTAAAGGGTAATACCGATGCCACCAATTTATTCTTCCACATAGTCAAATAATGCAATTAATGATCGGTAAAATTATAAAATAGCACAATTTCTTTGTAATCAAATTTTGAATTTTTTTGTTTTAGATTATATTCCTTAGAAAAAATTATATTGTGATCTTTCGCTAATATTTAATATTTTAATGTTGTTTCATCTTCTCTTCTAAAAGGGTAATACCAATGCCTCTCGTTTGTTTGTTTTTCTTAGAAAGCTTTGTTATTTCGATTTTTTTAGTTTTTATTGTATTTTCTTTCTTATTTAAGGATAGTAACAAAGCCATTAATTATTTCTTTCTTAGGAAACTTCTTTTTGTGAAACTCCACTATTATATGCTTATTCTTCCATATTATAAAAAAAGTCACAATTTCTGAGTAAATTGTGTGTCAGTTTTGTCATTATTTTATTTTATTTTATTTTATTTTATTTTTAAAGGGCGATACCAATGCCACTAATTCATGCTTCCTTCGAAAATTCCATTCTTTTGATTTTGAGAGGTAGAGACGTCATGGATCAAATACAAATGCAACCAATTCATTCATTCCTTGGAAAACTTCCTCTTTTTCTAAATTTCCATTTTTAATGTTTATTCTTGCATATGATACCAAAGTGCAATTGTGTGCAAATTTTGTTATTTTGTGTTTTTATTTCTTTTTCTATTTTCTGAATGGTTAATATCAAATCCACTAATTCATTCCTTCTTAGGAAACTTCTTTTTGCAAACAAATCATGATTACAAAAAGTGTAATCTCTTTGTAAATTATGTGCAAATTTTGTCATTATTTATTTTAGTTTATTTATTTTCTTTTTTTCTTTAATGGTAATATCAATGCCCTAATAACTTCAATTTTTTTTAGTGGCACTAGTTCCTTCACTGGACTGCCGTACAATACAAAGAGATGGATAAACATTGGCCAAGTGGGGTTCCCTGTAGCTTGTGATCCAGATGTCTTCACCTTTTATCTTCATTATTATTTTTCCTTTTTATCTCTCACGTACAAGCATGGTGTTTTATTCAAATTCGTAGGATATACTACACTGTAAGTGCACATAGTACAAAAAAGTAAGAATATATTTTAACTGTAGAAGTCTGTCTCTTTGAAATTCAAGAAAAAGGCTCACGTGAAGTAATTTCTTTTTCTTGTGAGGACGTGAAGTAATTTCGTCCTCTAATTGGTGATTGAATGAGGTGCTAAGTCCATTAAAAATCTTAGCAACTAGTCTCCCAATGCATAGGCGTTTAGTTTTTGTAGCTTATCTTTTCTTATTTAATTGTTTAACAATTCAACTCCTTCATGCATTGGTGGTTTCCTCCTGGGGTTACCGTAATATTGTCACTCCTTTTTAATTGCTTTGGCACATCACTTTTCTGCCTATGCGGCATTATTAGCATCTATACACCGTGAAGCACTAGAAAGGGCCTAATCCACTAGAATATGAAGTGGCTGTGCTTGGGATGAATAAACGACTGGGCCGCCGATGTGGACGGGAAAAAAGTGACTAGCCGAAATTGTAAATTCGGTCAGCTGATTCTAGCCACGCCCTTAATTTTCTCGTGTTCACGCTCACACATATGCACTAGTCGTACTATTCAACCTGTTATCGCTCTACCCTAAAAAAAAAAACTGTTATCGCTCTCAGTACGTACACGTACATGTCCAGATACATTTGATCAGTTCCTCCGTAGACAAATGGTGTAACAACTTGACTCGAAGGTGCATGCATATGTATGCATCGAGATCCTTGATATTATTGTGATGTGATGTCGCCCAGCAGCCACTGAACCTAGTTATTAGTAGTACTACTAGCACTGTACGCTGTGTCCTCAGCCCTGCCGTGGACCCATCACCCTAGCAAAAGAACAAATATATCCATATCTAGCCTCGTGTTCTTGACAAGTCCAACGAAAGCATCTTTGCTTTTTTTTTTTTGGGGTAAAGCATCTTTGATCGCCATCCCACGCACCACACCACACATGAGGACAACTCCACCGCGCGACCTTAAAGGGATGTCCGTTTTGCCCGGATTCTTTTCATTTGGGTAGGACAGTGAGGTCGTGTCCGGACTGTTTCTGGGATGCGGTGGCCGCACGCCCAACGCGCGGACGTATCCCGACCGCATCCTGTCCGCGTACTTTTTTTTTTGCAAGCCCTTAACTTTTTTTCATCATTCATTTTTGATACATGGGAATACATCACCAAATTTTGACTAGAACAGTAAGACCAAAGAAAACAAGAACCACAATAATACATTTTAGAAGATATCAAACTTCAATAACTGCTCCTATAAGTTGGATTAGTGCCCTCACGATGCATTCATTGTTTATCTATGGAGGAGGCTCGATCTTGCGTGCTTCTTTCTTCTTCGAGTCTAAAGAAGTAGAGGTTCCTTCCTCGCATCTAGTCTCGTGTCTAGCCTCTAATCTAGCAACAAGTGCACTTGTCTCATCTACAACCTCTATGCTAGCTAAAAGCGTACGAACATCTACTAAATTGCGCTCTATCAATATATCGATGTACTCTTCTTCCCAATACCAAAACTTGCATCCATGCTACACAATAAAATTTGAAGTTAGCACAACTAGTCAAATCTAGAGCACAAACCGAAGCTAAAAAGAGCACATACCCCATCGTTTAAGCACTTGATGAACACCCATCCGGGATGTTCCGACGTTGTAGACACGCGTCGCATGGCCTTTTTTGGGCAGTGGTCGCACTTAACGAGTGGCAACGTTGCGCCGACCAGCTTTTGGGCTAGCACCGAGCCCGGCCGACCGCCATTTGTGTATCTGTCGGCGGACCACCGACGGTGTAGATCCGAGCGGTTAGAGGAGGAGTCACTGCCTGCATGTGGCCTTGCGGCCCTGCCAGGGCCTTCCGGCCCGGTGCCCGGCCAGTCCATGGCGCGGCGCGGCCTCCCACAGCCGGGCGAGCTCAAGATCGACCGGATCCGGCCCAAATCCGGCCGGCGGGTGCGCAAATCCGGTGGCCGTGGTTGGGTAGCTCAGGGGCGCCGAGGGGAAGGGGCTAGGCGAGCGCGCGTCCGAGCTACACAGCTGCAATGGCAGCGGCGGTGGCGGCGGTGATGGGAAGAGTGGGGAAGAGTGGAGGGGTGCGGCCGGAGAGAGGGAGGGGGACGGATAGAAAAAAGCGTCCCTGTGCCACCGACGGGCGTGCAAGGGGAGGACACGCGCAGACGGACGCGCGTCCGCGTGCTGTCCATTTAAACCCAAAAGCGGAATAAACTTGAGCCGGGGATGGGTCGAAAGCGGACAGAAAACGGACAAAAGTCCGTTTGCGCCCGCGCGCTGGGCCGTCTGGTTCGTTCGTTTTATCCCAACGGATGTGCGGACAGGATGGGGTCGGAGTTGGCCTGATCGAGCGCAAGTCGGAGAACTACTGTACACGAGCATACAACAAACACACAAAAGTTGTCCAGCACGTGATCACCCATGCACGAGTCATCTCTTTGTTCAACCTTTCCACTTCTATATTTGCGACATACACATGGTTACGAAGGGAGTGGTTGGTGACTATGAGTGCGTGATCTAAGCCCGGATTCGTGCAGCTTTTCCTACTCTACAGTGTGTTGTGCCCCATCCGGCACGAAGTGCATTCCATGGCTCCATTTTGCATTTGCAACACCGATCCGCACGAGAAGATAAGATCCATGCATGCTTGTCGTCTACATATGGCTGGTCGTACGGTGAAAGCTGTACGTGTACTGGCATGCATGCATGTTTGCACTGTCTTAACACGCAGAAGCTACCGCAATTAACTTGGGAGCAGTAGCAAAACTGAAACTGTGGGCGCGCAGCGTACGTACGCTGGCCCTAAAACTGCTTTCACAGGTCCAATAAAAACCTCTATTTGAAAAGAAAAACAATCTTTCGTACCCACTCTACGACATAGTACGAGCTTTTGATCTTTGGCCAAAAAAGAGAGTCCGAGCTTGATCCAGCTGTGAGCTGAATGCAACTTTAGTCTCCTCCTCGCACGTGCCACGTACACACCGATTAATCCAGGACATCGATCGATCGTGCCGACCACGGGTACACCACGTACCGTTCCAACATCTCCCTCCATCTCCGGCAACTTGCACCTACTACATGATAGAAATATTATTCTAGCTATACAGATAGAGTACTCCATATTATTATATGATCACTTTCTACGAATGAGTCGAGTGGCTGCCTCACGCCTGTGTGCCATGATCGGCGCGCCACCTTCATTATTTATCCTCACACATACGTACACATCAGTACGACTCAGCCTGTTATCGCTCTCGGTACATTAGTTGACAAAAACGGATTTGTCAAAAATAAAATTTGACAAAACGGATTGATACGGTATGCGCTCTCAGTGGACCTATTTTCCAGAGACTTTTTTGACCGTCCGGAAGTAGCAGGTGTCTCCTAGCACAGTTTTGCACTAGCAACATGATAACTTTCAGTTTCGTCAATTAGCATGCATGTGGTGATTTCTCAAAATAATTAAATCAACATGCATGAGGTACCGACCAAGGGGTGTTTGGTTCAGAAGTCCTAGGACTTTTTCTAGTCCCAGGGACTAATCAAAAAAGATTCTATAGTAGAGTCTTTTTCTAGTCCCTGTAGAAAAAGTCCCTCCTGTTTGGTTTCTAGGGACTTTTTAGGGACTTTTTCTAGTCTCTGGGACTAAAAAGTCCCTGAACCAAACACCCCCAAGTTGCGAGTGACTAGCTTTCAAGAAGTGAAGGTGCATGCATGCGTCGAGATCCGAGATGTCATTGCCCGGTCACCCAACAAGTCAACAACTACATAACCTCGAGTACCTGGGGCCCAGTAAAACCTGTGGGCGGGTACGTCGCTGTAGCCCTTACATGGACGGGCCGATCACCGGAAAGAGATATAGGGCGTGTTTTGTTGCTCGTATCGTTTTATGCCTATTTGCATAGTTATTTCAATTGGGCCTAATCGAGCATATGCAGGCAAAAACCAACATCTGCATGTTGATTGGTTGCATGTATGTCCTCTTCATGCATCATAGCGACGTCTTTGTGCATCACGTTTCGTTGCTCATATTGTATGTGCTCACACGAGTGCACGTTGTTTGGTTGCATACGAGCATAGAGTTGTGCTCATCTAGTACCCTACTTGGTGAGCTTAATTACCAATACTACTACACCTTGAACACATTCACACCGAGCACACCAACGCCACAACACTGACGATGAACTGGACGAAGATGATGATATTCTACAACCCTAACGGACGATCCACCTTGCCAACCTCAACCTCGCTACATGAATGCTCTCGCACATACTTGGAGTAACCATCTTCTGCCGCCTACGTAGTCTTAAAACCTCCTCTGTGGTTGTTGTCGACGTACCCTAAAACTTGTTTGTTGCAAGCTTCCCATGAACTGTAAACCCCTGGAACCTTAACTTCGAATACCACATACCACTTGCCCTAGCAGTGCAAACGAGCTATAAGTTCAAGCAACAAGCATTGGAACACACAAAAAACAAGCAATGAAGAACTCTAGGAGTAAGCAATGGAGCAGAACAACATTAGTAAGATTGCATGATCATAGCAAGTTCAACCTACCGCTACTTGGTGTCATCCTACCACCATATCCAAAAGAGGGTGTAATCCTACCACCACAAGTTCGTGATCGCCGCGAAGATCACTATGAGGGGTTAGTATATATCACCTCACCAAAATATACAGACCATAAGATTGTTTTCAAGCCCTAATTATACAAAATATATGCCATCATTGTCGTCCTTGTCGCCATCGCCGTCGAGAATCATGCACGCCGTCGCCACCAGCAGAAGAAAACACTAGTAGTAGTGCTTGCCTAGCCAGGTCCTCTGTCAGAGCACCCTGTCGGTTGCTCTCATGGCAACAAACCCAACACCCTGGGCTTTGTTGTCCAGCAGGTGGCTAAGAGCCACCATGAGAGCCTCTAGGCTTAAGCCAATCTGCTCCATGACGGCGCTGTAGAGCTCAGGGTGGACCTCCACACTCTTGCTCTCCCTGATGGCGGTGGCCACCTCCTTCACCGCCTCAATCATGCTGCTGAAGACGCTCAGCTCCTCCTCCATTAAGCCTTCCCGCTTCCTCTTCCTACCAAGCACAGGAATGTGCTCACCATCCTTCTCAGGAGCATCAACGTTGATGGTGTCTGACTCCTGGGTGTCTGGATAATTGGGCATCGGCAAGCGCAGCGGCGGACTAGAGCCCATGGCATGCTTGCTGGTTGCCATCTTGAAGGAGAAGATCCGGTGCATCTGGTGGTAGTTCTGGATAGGGGTGTTGAGGAACTCTGCGTCCTTGGGGTGAGCCTAAAAAGAAACAAGGCAGAAAGGTTAGTTAGTATGACAATGGTTTATAGGCTTAAACTGCTGGTTTGTTAGAATGGCATGGTTTGTGAGCTAACCGCGATGTGGCCTTGTAGTGCTCTGCCTTTAGAAGGATCGAGTAGGTGTCCTAATCCCACGAAGCGCCGCTGAGGTCTCTGAGCTTGGATGCGGTGATCCACCTCGCTCTCCACTTCCTCAGGTGGTTGTACACCTGGGTCAAGGTGACCTCCTGTCCCCAGAAGTTGAACACCTGCTTTGCAACAAGGTTCAAGTCCACCTCCTTGAAGCCCTTGTCAGTCCTCACCTCACTAGCTATGATCTCACACATCTTGTTAAGCACGAAAGTGGAGAGGAACGACTGCCATTTCATGTTGTTCCCCTAGCCATCCTACTTCTCCTTTGCGCTGCCTTTTTTGAGCAGCAGCATGAGCAACAACATTGGGCCGGGAGTCCGTAGGCGGCACTTCAAAAACCTCTGAATCAGGAGGCATCTGGTCCATAGGAGGCTGGGAGTCCTCGACGTAGGACGGTGGGAACTGGCTCTCGAACAGCACGGTGGCCTGACTAAACTCTTGCGTTTGCGTGGTCATGTCCTACAAACGTAAGTGTCATCAACGCCACAAGACACTACACATGGATAGTAGGAACTAGCAGTACACATGGACAGATCAAACTGAAGGAAATATGCCCTAGAGGCAATAATAAAGTTGTTATTTATATTTCCTTATATCATGATAAATGTTTTTTTATTCATGCTAGAATTGTATTAACTGGAAACTTTATACATGTGTGGATACATAGACAAAACACCGTGTCCCTAGTAAGCCTATACTAGACTAGCTCGTTAATCAAAGATGGTAAAGTTTCCTAACCATAGACATGTGTTGTCATTTGATGAACAGGATCACATCATTAGGAGAATGATGTGATGGACAAGACTCATCCGTTAGCTTAGCATATTGATTGTTAAGTTTTTTTTGCTATAGCTTTCTTCATGTCATATACATATTCCTTTGACTATGAGATTATGCAACTCCCGGATACCGGAGGAATACCTTGTGTGCTATCAAATTCCACAACATAACCGGGTGATTACAAAGATGCTCTACAGGTATCTCCGAAGGTGTTTGTTAGGTTGGCATAGATCAAGATTAGGTTTTGTCACTCCGAGTATCGGAGAGGTATCTCTGGGCCCTCTCGGTAATACACATCAAAAGAAGCCTTGCAAGGAATGTGACTAATAAGTTAGTTGCGGGATGATGTATTACGGAACGAGTAAAGAGATTTGCCTGTGACGAGATTGAACTAGGTATGAAGATACCGAAGATCAAATCTCGGGCAAGTAACATACCGATGACAAAGGGAATAACGTATGTTGTCTACAGTACGACCGATAAAGATCTTCATAGAATATGTAGGAACCAATATGAGCATCCAGGTTCCGCTATTGGTTATTGACTAGAGAGGTGTCTCGGCCATGTCTACATAGTTCTCGAACCCGTAGGGTCCGCACGCTTAACGTTCGATGACGATTTTGTCTTATATGAGTTATGTGATTTGGTGAGAGAATGTTGTTCACAGTCCCGGATGACACGGACATGGCGAGGAGTCTCGAAATGGTCGAGAGGTAAAGATTGAAGAAAATATGCCCTAGAGACATGATATGTCTCCAACGTATCTATAATTTTTTATTGCTTCATGCTATATTATATTCTGCTTTGGATGATTAATGGGCTTTGTTATACGCTTTTATATTATTCTTGGGACTAACCTATTAACCGGAGGCCCAGCCCAAATTGTTGTTTTTTTTGCCTATTTTAGTGTGTCGCAGAAAGAGAATATCAAACAGAGTCCAAACGGAATGAAACCTTCGGGAACGTGATTTTCGGAACAAACGTGATCCAGAGGACTTGGACCCTACGTCAAGAAAGCAACCAGGAGGGCACGAGGTAGGGGGGCGCGCCTACCCCCCTGGGCGCGCCCTCCACCCTCGTGGGGCCCATGTTGCTCCACCGACGTACTTCTTCCTCCTATATATACCTACGTACCCCCAAACCAACAGAAGCATCCACGAAAACCTAATTCCACCGCCGCAACCTTCTGTACCCTCCCATCTTGGGGCCTTTTCCGGCGTCCTGCCGGAGGGGGCATTGAGCACGGAGGGCTTCTACATCAACACCATAGCCTCTCCGATGATGTGTGAGTAGTTTAGCTCAGACCTTCGGGTCCATAGTTATTAGCTAGATGGCTTCTTCTCTCTCTTTGGATCTCAATACATAGTTCTCCACGATTCTCGTGATCTATTCGATGTAATCTTCTTTTGCGGTGTGTTTGTTGAGACTGATGAATTGTGGGTTTATGATCAAGTTTATCTATGAACAATATTTGAATCTTCTCTGAATTCTTTTATGTATGATTTGTTATCTTTGCAAGTCTCTTCGAATTATCAGTTTGGTTTGGCCTACTAGATTGATCTTTCTTGCAATGGGAGAAGTGCTTAGCTTTGGGTTCAATCTTGCGGTGTCCTTTCCCAGTGACAGTAGGGGCAGCAAGGCACGTATTGTATTGTTGCCATCAAGGATAAAAAGATGGGGTTTATTTCATATTGCATGAGTTTATCCCTCTACATCATGTCATCTTGCTTAAAGCGTTACTCTGTTCTTATGAACTTAATACTCTAGATGCATGCTGCATAGCGGTCGATGTGTGGAGTAATAGTAGTAGATGCAGGCAGGAGTCGGTCTACTTGTCGCGGACGTGATGCCTATATACATGATCATACCTAGATATTCTCATAACTATGCTCAATTCTATCAATTGCTCAACAGTAATTTGTTCACCCACCGTAATACTTATGCTCTTGAGAGAAGCCACTAGTGAAACCTATGGCCCCCGGGTCTATTTTCCATCATATTAATCTTCCAACACTTTGCTATTTTTATTGCCTTTTATTTTACTTTGCATCTTTATTATAAAAATACCAAACATATTATCTTATCATATCTATCAGATCTCACTTTCGTAAGTGACCGAAGGGATTGACAACCCCTTTATTGCATTGGTTGCGAGGTTTTTATTTGTTTGTGTAGGTGCGAGGGACTCGTGCGTGGCCTCCTACTGGATTGATACCTTGGTTCTCAAAAACTGAGGGAAATACTTATGCTACTTTACTGCATCACCCTTTCCTCTTCAAGGGAAAACCAACACAGTGCTCAAGAGGTAGCAAGACAATAATAAAGTTTTTATTTATATTTCCTTATATCATGATAAATGTTTATTATTCATGCTAGAATTGTATTAACCGGAAACTTAGTACATGTGTGAATACATAGACAAACAGAGTGTCACTAGTATGCCTCTACTTGACTAGCTCGTTAATCAAAGGTGGTTAAGTTTCCTAGCCATAGACATGAGTTTTCATTTGATGAACGGGATCACATCATTAGAGAATAATGTGATTGACAAGACCCATCCGTTAGCTTAGCACGATGATCGTTAGTTTGTTGCTATTGCTTTCTTCATGACTTATACATGTTCCTATGACTATGAGATTATGCAACTCCCGAATACTGGAGGAACACTTAGTGTGCTATCAAACGTCACAACGTAACTGGGTAATTATAAATATGCTCTACAGGTGTCTCTGATGGTGTTTGTTGACTTGGCATAGATCGAGATTAGGATTTGTCACTCCGATTGTCGGAGAGGTATATCTGGGCCCTCTCGGTAATGCACATCACTATAAGCCTTGCAAGCAATGTGACTAATGAGTTAGTTATGGGATGATGCACTACGGAACGAGTAAAGAGACTTGCCAGTAACGAGATTGAAATAGGTATGATGATACCGACGATCGAATCTCGGGCAAGTAACATACTGATGACAAAGGGAACAACGTATGTTGTTATGCGGTTTGACCGATAAAGATCTTTGTAGAATATGTAGGAACTAATATGAGCATCCAGGTTCCGCTATTGGTTATTGACCGGAGATGAGTCTCGGTCATGTCTACATAGTTCTCGTACCCGCAGGGTCCGCACGCTTAACGTTCGATGACGATCGGTATTATGAGTTTATGTGTTTTGATGTACCGAAGGTAGTTCGGAGTCCCGGATGTGATCACGGACATGACGAGGAGTCTCGAAATGGTCGAGACATGAAGATTGATATATTGGAAGGTTATGTTTGGACACCGGAAAGGTTTCGGATAGGTTCGGGCATTTTCCGGAGTACCGGGGGGTTACCGGAACCCCTCGGGGGGTTGTTGGGCCTTCATGGGCCATAGTGGAAGAGAGGAGGAGGCGGCCAGGTGTGGCGTGCGCCCCCTAGGCCCAATCCTAATTGGGGTAGGGTTTGGGGGGGGGGCGGCCCCTGAGGGAGTCCTGGACTAAGGGGTCCTCTGGCGTCCGGCCTGTTGGACATGGGCCGGATTAATGGGCTATGAAGATACAAGACCAAAGACTCTCTCCCGTGTCCGGATGGGACTCTCCTTGGCATGGAAGGCAAGCTTGGCCTCCAAATATGAAAATTCCTTTCTCTGTAACCGACTTTGTACAACCCTAATCCCCTCCGGTGTCTATATAAACCGAAGGGCTTAGTCCGAAGGACAGAGATAGTCATACAGGCTAGACTTCTAGGGTTTTAGCCCTTACGATCTTGTGGTAGATCAACTCTTGTAATACTCATATTCATCAAGATCAATCAAGCAGGAAGTAGGGTATTATCTCCATAGAGAGGGCCCGAACCTGGGTAAACATTGTGTCCCATGTCTCCTGTTACCATCAACCTTAGACGAACAGTTCGGGACCCCCTACCCGAGATCCGCTGGTTTTGACACCGACATTGGTGCTTTCATTGAGAGTTCCACTGTGCCGTCCTCAAAAGGTTTGATGGCTCCTTCAATCATCTAGAACAATGTTGTCCAAGGGGAAGTTTTCCTCCCCGAACAGATCTTCATATTCGGCAGCTTCGCACTGCGGGCCAACTCACTTGGCCATCTGGAGCAGATCGATAGCTACGCCCCTGGCCATCAGGTCAGATTCGGAAGCTTGAACTACGTCGCAGATATCCGCGGAGACTTGATCTTCGACGGATTCGAGACTACGCCAGTCGCTCCCTCCCACCACGATGAACATGACTTAATTCTGTCATCGGACCATACCCAGGAGATAGCACCTGTAACTGCTCTGGCCTTAGATCCGGAGCAGATCACGCCATCCAAAGACGGGAAGCTCAACCTCGCCACGGATGCCGCAGTCCCAGCAGCGTCAGAGCCGCACACAGGCCCAACCTCGAGTGGAATCTGTGTCACCGGAGCCTCGGACTCGTTTCTGGCTACAGGTTCCAAACCATGTACGTCCACTAGCGTCGAGCTCGATCAGTCATCGATCGTCGAATTCAGCTCCGCGGACATTTTTCGGCACTCGCCTTTGGGCGACGTGTTAAACTCGTTAAAAGCACTATCCTTAGCGGGGGGCTCACAGCCGAATTATATCCGGTTCGAACTGGAGGCTGATGACGGAGAATTTCGCTTCCCACCCACCGCCCACTTCATAGCCACTTTTGAAGACTTAACCGACATGCTCAATTATGGCTCCGAAGACATCGATGGTATGGACAACGATGCTGATGAGGAGCAGGGCCAAAACCCACTGTTTACCGGACGCTGGACGGCCACCTCTTCTTACGACGTATACATGGTGGATACACCTAAAAGAACTAATGACGATGGCAAAGAAGATCCAGTTGAGGATGAGCCTCCTGAGATACAGCCAAAACGGCGGGGTCAGCGGCGCCGCTCTAAGTAACGTCGTGGAAAAGACAGCAATACCGGCACGGGAGAAAACAATACTCCGGACGATGCCGAAAATAATGAAGACCCTGTTGAGGTAGCTTCCGAACAGGAGGAACGGGAAAACGAGCAAGTTAGCCCTGATGAACAGGCCATACACAACGACTCAGAGGATAGTAATTATCTTCCGCTCTCTGAGGATGAGGTGAGCCTTGGCAACGAGGATTTTATCGTGCCTGAGGAACCTCTCGAGCAGGAGCGCTTTAAGCCCCGGCTAATAGCCACTTCAAGGAGCCTGAAAAAGAAGCAGCAGCAGCTTCAAGCTGACCAAGATCTGCTCAACGATAGATGGATCGATGTCCTGGCGGCTGAAGAATACGACCTCAAGCGCACAACCAAAAGTTACCCGAAGCGCAAATTGCTACCTCAGTTCGATGATGAGGCGCCGGAGCCCGTACCATCATCGCGCAATGTGGCTGACCGACCACCATGTGGTCGGGACAAAGCGGCAACTCAAGCCGAACACCAGCCCGCCCCACCTTACCGTAAAGGCAGAGATAAAACAGCTCGGGGTTATACATATGACCTTCGGCAGGACCTGGACAGTAGAGCAGGACATACCAGATCGATCTACGGATCGCGAGGACGCGCCCTGACACGCGATGACGGCTATCTATTCGGACGTGACAAGCCTAGTCACGCCCGGCCGAAAACCGCAAACGGACTCCATCTAAGCTACGTCGCGATGTGGCCCGATATAGAGGCGCCGCACACCCTCTTTGCTTCACTGACGAAGTAATGGAGCATGAATTCCCAGAAGGGTTTAAACCCGTGAATATCGAATCATATGATGGAAAAACTGATCCCGCGGTATGGATCGAGGATTTTCTTCTCCATATCCATATGGCCCGCGGAAACGACCTTCACGCCATCAAATACCTCCCGCTAAAACTCAAAGGGCCAGCTCGGCACTAGTTAAACAGTCTGCCTGAAAACTCTATTGGCAGCTTTGAGGACTTGGAAGACGCCTTCCGCGACAACTTCCAAGGGACATATGTATGACCTCCAGATGCGGATGACTTAAGTCACATAGTTCAACAGCCCGGAGAGTCAGCCAGGAAATTTTGGACTGGGTTCCTAACTAAAAAGAACCAGATCATCGACTGTCCGAATGCCAAAGCCCTAGGGGCCTTTAAACATAGCATCTGCGACGAATGGCTAGCCCGCCACCTCGGCCAAGAAAAACCGAAGTCTATGGCAGCCCTCACGGCACCCATGACCCGCTTTTGTGCGGGTGAGGATAGTTGGCTTGCCCGTAGCAAAAACACGACAAGCAAAGCGAGCACCTCCGAGGTCAAAAGCAGCAACGGCAAGCTCCGACGCAACAGGCACAAACGTCGAAGCAATGGTGACAATACCGATGACACGACAGTCAACGCCGGATTCAGTGGCTCCAAGTCTGGTCAGCGGAAGAAGCCGTATAAAAGAAACAACCTGGGACCATCCAGCTTGGACCGCATACTCGATCATCCGTGCCAGATCCATGGCACCCCAGACAAACCAACCAATCATACCAACAGAGATTGTTGGGTTTTTAAACAGGCCGGCAAGTTAAATGCCGAGAACAAGGAGAAGGGGTCGCAAAGCGAGGACGATGATGAGGAGCCCCGGCCACCGAACACAGGGGGGCAGAAGAAGTTTCCCCCACTGGTCAAAACGGTGAACATGATATACGCTACCCACATCCCCAAGAGGGAGCGCAAGCGCACGCTCAGGGATGTCTATGCACCCCTCCCATGGCGCCTCCCACCTCCCTCCCACCTCCAAGCCCTTCCATGGTGAGTTTTGGTCCACCAGAATTCCTATGGCAAGTCTCATTCATTGGAACTTTGCCCCTGGTCTCAAGGTGGAACAGAAGGTACGTGCCAAGTTCAGATCTACGATGCACTTTGAAAGTTCTTCGGGGACCAAGGAATTTTTCTTGGTTGTTTGTTTCTCGTCGGCCTCCTTCCCTCTTTCTGAAGAGGCGGTAGGAGTGGTTTTACAATGCTGCATTGGAGGATTGGCCATGGGTTTCAATGTCAAGCAATTGGGAGATCGGAATTTTCGGTTTTTGGTGGCTTCTAATCGTGTTGGTCATTTCATTTATGGTTTGAAAGATCGTGTTTGGCCAAGTTTTGTGTGTCACTTCTGCTTGTTCAAATCTTCGGTGGATTATTCTTGGAAGGGATCTGAGTGGCATCCTGATGAAGTTATTCCGGAGGTTGCGGTCCGATCACCTATGGCTATCAGGAGTTCTCTAGGGTTTCTACGTAAAAGTGCACAAGGAGACACCTCGTCTAACCCTGAGTTGGCTAAATTCAACATCTGTCATGCCGAAGACAGGAACACCACTGCCTTTCCAGATCATATCTTGGATAATTGTTTGGAGACGTATGATCGTTCATCAAATGCTAATTTGGTTTCCAACGTTAATTCAAATGAGTTGGCTTTTGGCAGTTTTCATGCGCGTATGTCAGGGCCGGATCATCAGGTTATTGGCAAACGATTTTCTGGATCCACTTTTTCAACTCTATCATGGAATCTAATTCCGGATTCAAAGCTTGAGGAAGTGCTAGATTTTTGGCAAGCTGGTTATTCTAATGAAACCATACAATTGGTACTTCCTATCTCTTCCCTGCCTACTAAATCGTTCATCTATAACAAGCTTCATATTTGCATTCTATGTGGGAGGAGAGGTCATTTATCCGTGAATTGCACTGATGCTACTTTGATAGCTAGCTCGCCCTCTTCTTCCATTCAAAATGTTGTGTCATCTACTTTGCTAAATGATACGGGGTGCACGAAATGCCGGTCAATGGATCATTCTTTCTCTACGTGCACTTTTGGTAGTAGACGCTGCAACATATGTGGTGCAACCGGTCATGTTCAATGGGATTGCATTGCACGTCGTGGTTCTTCATCGAAATTAGTTGCATGGGTCATAAAAGTTCGGGTTGTTGACCATTCTGTTGGGACTCGGGTTTCTCATAAGCAGCAAAAGATTTGGCGCAGAAAATCTCGGAGTCTGGTTCAACAGAAAAGGGATAAGAAGAAAATTTGGATTATCGAGGGTATTGGGAGGGATCCGGTACAATCTTTTGCCCGCTCTACCAAAAATACCCCGGACATTTTGCCTCCTCACCAACCTATCACCACTCTCCAGATTCCCGAGACCATGGTGCCTCCCCTGTTTTCCCCGTCACCTTGCGCCCCTGTGCTCTCCTCCACCACTAACCTCGAGCTCTCCTCTTCTCCAAACAAAACACCGCCAATGGCTAACCTACCCGTGCTTCGCTACCAGTTTGTGTTGGGGGAGATGGACATCCAGCACAGACCGGAGGGGAGGCTGTAGCGGAACATGGTGATCGTAGATGACCCCCCTCTGGACCACTCGCAACATGCATTGGTCATGGTGGTGCCACCCCCTGGAGATCTGCAGCGTGAGGAAGTTCTGGCAGAGGTTAGAGGGTTCTTCATGATGATCATGGTGCTCCTACTACTGAGGGTGAGTCTATCCTTTCTGTGTTGGTTTAATAAGATTCAACGATAGTCTTGTTCGAGATACGATGATTAGCAGAGGAGAACAACTCTTAGATGAGAACTCTAGCTTCTATTTGCTGCGCCATGATGAAGGTCCCAATATGCGTAGGCCTGTGATTGAAAGAGATGCTTGGGTTGTGTTGCTTGGATTTCCTCTGAATTACCAAACAGAACATTATATCATCAAGGCGGTGTCCTGTTTTGGGAGATGTATGTATTGGCACCGCCCAGGTCATAGGAAATCGCGTGTGCTTGTGCGTGTGCTCATCAATGAACTAGCTCTGGTGCCCTATAGTCTGATTGTTAAGAGATTCACTGATATCAGCGGCCTTGGCACCTCCTGGACGGTCCCTGTTTATGTGTTTAACGAAAGAAATCCTAGCCAAGGGATGGTGAGTGATGAAGAGGCGCCTTCTCCTTTGGGAGCTTCTCCACACCCCGAGCATCTTCCTTTTCTTAATGCGATGCAACAGGCACAACACAATGCACAGGTTTGGCAACTCCAAAATACAGCCAATGCTTGGGAAGCGGCTCCACCACCTCCTCCACCGCAGCAGGGTTGGGGTGAGTGGCCAGTTCTACCCCCTGTTCCACCTGTTTACCAAGGTTTCAGCTATAGAAGATTCACTGGTTATGATGGTCCTTCTATGATGGATGGAATTCAGACTGCGGACTCTGGTTTTGATGATGGCCTGCGTGTTTGGAATGAGCATGTTGCAATGGTCGAAGATGTGGCAGAGAAATTTATCCAGGGCAGCCCTAATGGAGATTTTGCTTTCCAGCAGATGAACACACATGAAGTGGTTGTGGAAATTCTAGAGGAGCAGACTTGGCTTTCATTCATGATCTATTTTTACTGCACGGTGTACACTCCTAGGCTCTGTTGGAGTTCCGAAGATGATAACAGGACAAGTCTCTGGTTAAAATTTGCCAATGGTTTGCAGAACACTCTGCTGGATCTGGTGAGAAGTGCTTGCTTCACATCCTTCCCCTTTTCACCATTTGAACCGGGTACCAATATCATTTTCTTGCCTGAGGATGCATGGTCTTTTTGCTGTGATTTTGTGGCTGATCAACCGAACAAACTTCTTCATCTGGATAGTGATGAATCAATGGCTGTGGATGTTAACTCACAATTGGAGAACTTACCTCTTCTGGGTCAACAACAGGAGATGATGGAGATCGATACGGTGAATAACAAGAAGAAGCGCAGAATGGTCACACCTCTTGATGTGTCTGAAGTCAGACGAAGTGTGAGGGCTACTAGGTACCAGGGTTTCAAACCCCCCTCTCTGGCAGACAACAAACGCAGGCCCGCATTTGTTAAGCCAAGAAGGACTCCTGAGATCCTGGAGGTGCAGCACGAACATAGAGCTGATGAAGCAACTGTTGCAACGCACGTCCCCCCCACTGCAATTGAAACTCTGCAATATCTTGGTACAACCCAGTGTGCTATTCCTCAGGAGGATCTCAGCAGAGAGAAGCTGCTTGCCCCTCTCAAGGGCAAGGAGAAGAACGAGGCCTAGGCTCTTAATTAGCTTCCTTGTTTCAGCTGTCCTATTGCATTTTATCAGCGTATTTCTAAACTTTGTTATGCGCTTTATCTAGTTTGTTTCAAGACTTTAATGGCCTCGGTTATGTGGAATATTTTGTGCTGGAATACCCGTGGTTTGAATGCTGCTACTAAATGTGATGCCCTTCGTAATAAGATTGATGAATCAAACTGCTCGATCGTATGCTTGCAAGAAACTAAGAAACCCGATTTTGATCATTCTTTTATTAGAAAATGTTGTCCAAGGAGATTTGATAAATTCGAGTTCATCCCATCAAATGGCGCTTCAGGTGGTCTAGTTATTATTTGGCGTAGCAGCCAATTTATGGGCCAGATCATTCATCAATTTTCCTTTCGATCACAATTAAAATGACATTGGTTCAAACTAATGAGAGCTGGCTTCTCTCAAATATTTATGGACCGTGTGATGGGCCTGAAAGATTAATTTTCACAGATTGGATGGGCAATTTAAACATTGAAGCAGAAGATCTTTGGCTTTTCATGGGTGATTTCAACTTCATGCGATCTTTGGATAACAGAAACTTACTAGGTGGAAATGTCGATGATGTGCTCAAATTTAATGAGATTATTAGCCACCTTGGATTGCTTGAAATTCCAATAAAAGGAAGGAAATACACATGGAGTAACATGCAAGAAAACCCGTTATTAGAGCAACTGGATTGGTTCTTTTCTTCTCCACAATGGATTCTTAAATTCCCAAATACCATGGCAAAACCTCTGGCTCGACCAATCTCTGATCATGTTCCTTGCATTCTTGCAGTGGAAACAAAAATCCCTAGATCTAAGCTTTTCAGGTTTGAAAATTTTTAGCCATCTCATCCTGGTTTTTTGGAGGTAGTGAAATCATCTTAGCTAGCACCTATTAAAACCTCTTCCAGTGCCACCAGAATCTCAGCAAAATTAAAGAGACTAGGATATGCTTTAAAAAAATGGAGTAAGTCCATCTCTAAGTTAAAGCTCCTAATTGAAACTTGTAATAGAATTCTGCTCCAGATTGATAATCTTGAGGATTTGAGACAGCTCTCCACCCCAGAAGCTAATTTCAGAAACATTCTTAAAGCACATGTGCTAAGACTGCTCAAATACCAAAGTGAATATTGGAAAAAACTGTGCACTTTTTGGTGGGCAGTCCAAGGTGAGGAAAATACTAAATACTTCCAAGCCCGTGCGACTGAAAGGTTAAAGAGAAATGCCATCACAAATGTGCTAATGCCTGATGGTCGTTTGGTTGAGAATCATGATGAAAAGCCTGCGGCTTTCAATGATTGCTTTAAAACAAGAATGGGGGTTTCTAACCAGCTTGAGTTTGATTTTGAACTCTCCGATCTCATCCAAAAATGCCAAGGTCTCGAAGAACTTTCGGTACCCTTTACGAAAGAGGAAATAGACAATGTTATTAAGATCATTCCAGCTGATCGAGCTCCAGGACCAGATAGATTCAATGGACTTTTCCTTAAGGTATGTTGGGATATAATCAAAGAGGATTTTTATGCTCTATGTGATGACTTCTGGAAAGGGACTATAAATCTGCAATGTTTGAACACAACTTTAATCACGTTGATCGCGAAAAAATTGACGCCTGAATCAGTCAATGATTATAGACCGATTTCCTTGTTCAATTGTGTGCTCAAGGTTATCACAAAAATTCTATCTGAGAGGCTTCAACGTTTGATTCTAAAGGTGGTGCATCGAAACCAATATGGGTTCGTCAAGTCTAGGACAATTCAAGATTGTCTCGGATGGGCATTTGAGTATTTGTACCAATGCATGCAGTCGGGCAAGGAAATTGTGATACTGAAATCATATTTTGAAAAAGCCTTCGACACGATGGAGCATTCTTTCATTCTGAAAATGTTAGAATGCAAGGGATTTAACGACAGGTGGTGTATGTGGATTAAAATGCTGTTACAATCAGGATCTTCATCGATTCTTCTCAATGGTATACCTGGCACAGAATTTAAGTGTAAATGGGGAGTGAGACAAGGTGACCCGATATCCCCCTTATTATTTGTGCTCGCGGCAGATTTATTGCAGTCCTTAATTAATAAAGCATGGTTAGATGGTTTAATTGCACTACCAATCAATCAGCCTGCTTCGGAAGACTACCCGGTTGTACAATACGCCGACGATACATTAATCATTCTCCCTGCAAATCAACATGAGCTTGAAACAATTAAGGGGATTCTTGACTCATATGCAAGGGCAATGGGTCTGAAAATCAATTACGCAAAATCACAATTAATGCCAATTAATGTGAATGCTCAAAAAACTATTGATATGGCCAATGTACTGGGCTGCCAAGTGGGAGATATGCCGTTTACTTATTTGGGACTGCCTCTCGGTACAACAAGGCCCACTGTTAGAGACTTGATGCCATTGGTCGACAGAATTGAAAGGAGATTGACTGGAACGGCTATCTGGTTATCCTACGGAGAACGAGTACAACTGATCAACTCTGCACTTTCATCACTTCTATCTTTTGCCATGTGTGTTATTAAAGTTCCATTGAAGTTGATAGAGATTTTTGACCGCGCGAGGAGACACTGTCTGTGGAGAAAAGAAGTGGTCAGAGATGCCAAAACTCACTCCTTAGCCGCTTGGGATATGATTTTCCGCCCAAAGAAAAAAGGAGGTCTTGGGCTCTTAAACTTGCAAATTCAAAACAAAGCATTACTACTCAAGTACCTCCATAAGTTTATCCACAAAAAAGACATGCCATGGGTAATGCTAGCTAGTCTGGAATTCTCATTATGAGGATACACCCCCAAGCAAAACCAAGTTGCGGCTCCTTTTGGTGGCGTGATGTTTTCTCTCTAATGGATATTTACCGAGGGATCACTACCTGTATTCCTGCTGCGGGGGACACGATGTTACTTTGGAAAGATGTTTGGAGGGATGAAAGACCGCTGATGGACACACATGAACATTTCTTCTCTTATACCAAAAATGAAGATATCTCATTGGCGCAATACTACAACAACATTGGTCATGAGGACAACTTCCTCTTGCCTCTATCAATGGAAGCCAGAGCTGAGCTAGATAGCCTGCAAGAGATCATGGAAGGAATAACCTTGGAACCTATGGGGACAGACGAATGGATTTTATGCTGGGGCGATACAGATTTTAAGCCTAAGAAGTTCTATAACTTCATGTTCAGAAATATAGTGGCGCCACAATGCATCACCTCCATCTGGAAAACAAAATGTATCATGAGACATAAGGTATTTGCGTGGTTGATGTTGAATGACAGGGTCAATACAAGGGATATGCTTCTTAGGAGACATTTCAACATTGGGGACGATCACAACTGCCCGGTTTGTAACATGGAGGTACTGGAAACAAACACCCACCTATTCTATGAATGTCCATTTGCTGCAAAGTGTTGGGAAGCGGTGGGAATTCATTGGGATAACCAGCTGGACATGCAACATAAATATGAAAGAGCTAGAAGAAGATGGCAGGGACCTCTTTTCAAGGAGATTACCATGTTGACACTATGGAACATTTGGAAGCAACGAAACAGAATGGTGTTTGATGGTGAGGTGGCCACCCACATTGAATGGCTGAGGAAGATCAAGGAAGATTTTTTGATTTTGGGTTTCAGGATCAACCCTCAAAACTTATCCCTTTTGGAGGGTTTTAGCAACTCTCTTACTGTTCAAACCTCTTCTTTGTGCTCTAGCTAAGCACTCCTTTTTCTTCCTTTTGGATATGGTCCTTGATACGTCTCCAACGTATCTATAATTTTTGATTGTTCCATGCTATATTATATTCTGTTTTGGACATTATTGGGCTTTATTATACACTTTTATATTATTTTTGGGACTAACCTATTAACCGGAGGCCCAGCCCAGAATTGCTGTTTTTTTGCCTATTTTAGAGTTTCGCAGAAAAAGAATATCAAACGGAGTCCAAATGGAATGAAACCTTCGGGAACGTGATTTTTGGAACGAACGTGATCCAGAGGACTTGGACCCTACGTCAAGACATCAACCAGGAAGGCACGAGGTAGGGGGGCGCGCCTACCCCCCTGGGCGCGCCCTCCACCCTCGTGGGGCCCATGTTGCTCCACCGACGTACTTCTTCCTCCTATATATACCTACGTATCCCCAAACTACCAGATACAGAGCCAAAAACCTAATTCCACCACCGCAACCTTCTGTACCCGTGAGATCCCATCTTGGGGCCTTTTCCGGAGCTCCGTCGGAGGGGGCATCGATCACGGAGGGCTTCTACATCAACACCATAGCCTCTCCGATGATGTGTGAGTAGTTTACCTCAGACCTTCGGGTCCATAGTTATTAGCTAGATGGCTTCTTCTCTCTTTTTGGATCTCAATACAATGTTCTCCCCCTCTCATGTGGAGATCTATTCGATGTAATCTTCTTTTGCGGTGTGTTTGTTGAGACCGATGAATTGTGGGTTTACGATCAAGTTTATCTATGAACAATATTTGAATCTTCTCTGAATTCTTTTATGTATGATTGGTTATCTTTGCCAGTCTCTTCGAATTATCAGTTTGGTTTGGCCTACTAGATTGATTTTCTTGCAATGGGAGAAGTGCTTAGCTTTGGGTTCAATCTTGCGGTGTCCTTTCCCAGTGACAGTAAGGGCAGCAAGGCACGTATTGTATTGTTGCCATCGAGGATAACAAGATGAGGTTTATATCATATTGCATGAGTTTATCCCTCTAAATCATGTCATCTTACTTAAAGCGTTACTCTGTTCTTTTGAACTTAATGCTCTAGATGCATGCTGGATAGCGGTCGATGTGTGGAGTAATAGTAGTAGATGCAGGCAGGAGTCGGTCTACTTGTCTCGGACGTGATGCCTATATACATGATCATACCTAGATATTCTCATAACTATGCTCAATTCTGTCAATTGCTCAGCAGTAATTTGTTTACCCACCGTAATACTTATGCTCTCGAGAGAAGCCACTAGTGAAACCTATGGCCCCCGGGTCTATTTTCCATCATATTTAATCTCCCGACAACAAGTTATTTCTGGCGCCGTTTTTATTTTGCTTTCTTTACTTTGCATCTTTATCATAAAAATACCAAAAATATTATCTTATCATATCTATCAGATCTCACTCTCGTAAGTGACCGTGAAGGGATTGACAAGCCTTTTATTGCGTTGGTTGCGAGGATTTATTTGTTTGTGTAGGTGCGAGGGACTCGTGCGTGGCCTCCTACTGGATTGATACCTTGGTTCTCAAAAACTGAGGGAAATACTTACGCTGCTTTACTGCATCACCCTTTCCTCTTCAAGGGAAAACCAACGCAGTGCTCAAGAGGTAGCAAGAAGGATTTCTGGCGCCGTTGCCGGGGAGGCTTACGCAAGGTCAAGTCAAGATTTAGACTCCCGACAACGAGCCATTTCTGGCGCCGTTGCCGGGGAGTCTACGCAAAAGTCAACATACCAAGTACCCATCACAAACCTTTATCTCCCGCATTACATTATTTGCCATTTGCCTCTCGTTTTCCTCTCCCCCACTTCACCCTTGCCATTTTATTCGCCCTCTCTCTTTTCCATTCGCCTCTTTTGCGCTTGTTTTGTCATTATGGCAAGCTCGGTCTTCACCCCTTCATCTCCTGACTTTGAAGTCATTCACTTCAAGCAAAGGCAAGGGGAAAATTTAAAAGATGCTTGGTTTAGGATGCTAGAATCTTATCGTAGTTGCAACATGGAGGGGGATTTCAAAATTTTACTTCGCAATTTTAATGTTGGGCTAACCCTATCCCATAGACAACTCCTCGATTTTTCCGCCAAAGGGAGCTTTCTTGAAATTGATCCTAGCTCCGCTTATGAAATTACAGAGGGGATAGTAGGAGTACTTCCCCTACAAAAAGAATCACCCGTTACCCAAGAAGTAACTCAAATTCTAGAGAAATTATGTGAATTGCAAAAATTTGTTGAACCTCTTAAAAATATTGGTGGGAATATCAACCGCATGAATAATTTGATTTCCCTTTGCAATAAGCGGTTGGATGCTTTAGATCAAAAGATCACCGAGCATAACTCCATTAAGAATTTGAACACCAAAGATGGCAATACCTAGATCTATCCTTGCTATTATGCCTAGCTAGGGGCGTTAAACGATAGCGCTTGTTGGGAGGCAACCCAATTTTATTTTTAGATTTTTGCTTTTTGCTTCTGTTTAGGAATAAATATTTGGTCTAGCCTCTGGTTAGATGTGTTTTTATGTTTTAATTAGTGTTTGTGCCAAGTTTAACCTATAGGATCTTCTTGGATGATAGTTATTTGATCTTGCTGAAAATTCCAGAAACTTTCTGTTCATGAAAATAATTGTTAAAAATCACCAGAACGTGATAAAATATTGATTCCAATTGCTTCTGATCAATATACAAATTTTCTAGGCCTTCCTATTTTGGTTGAATTTTTGGAGTTCCAGAAGTTTGCGTTAGTTACAGATTACTACAGACTGTTCTGTTTTTGACAGATTCTGTTTTTCGTGTGTTGTTTGCTTATTTTGATGAATCTATGGCTAGTAAAATAGTTTATAAACCATAGAGAAGTTGTAATACAGTAGGTTTAACACCAATATAAATAAATAATGAGTTCATTACAGTACCTTGAAGTGGTGTTTTGTTTTCTTTCGCTAACGGTGCTCACGACATTTTTTGTTAAGTTTTGTGTTGTGAAGTTTTCAAGTTTTGGGTAAAATATTTGATGGATTATGGAACAAGGAGTGGCAAGAGCCTAAGCTTGGGGATGCCCATGTCACCCCAAGATAATCTAAGGACACCTAAAAGCCAAAGCCCGGGGATGCCCCGGAAGGCATCCCCTCTTTCGTCTACTTCCATCGGTAACTTTACTTGGAGCTATATTTTTATTCACCACATGATATGTGTTTTGCTTGGAGCGTCTTGTATTATTTGAGGCTTTGTTTTTTAGTTTGCCACAATCATCCTTGCTGTACACACCTTTTGAGAGAGACACACATGATTCAGAAATTGTTAGAATACTCTATGTGCTTCACTTATATCTTTTGAGTTATATAGTTTTTGCTCTAGTGCTTCACTTATATCTTTTAGAGCACGGCGGTGGATTTGTTTTATAGAAACTATTGATCTCTCATGCTTCACTTATATTATTTTGAGAGTCTTAAAATATCATGGCAATTTGCTTTAATTATAATATCATGAGAAATTTGATGCTTGATAATTGTTTTGAGATATAAAGGTGGTAATATCATAGTTGTGTTAGTTGAGTAATTGTGGAATTGAAATATACTTGTGTTGGAGTTTGTGATTCCCGTAGCATGCACGTATGGTGAACCGTTATGTAACGAAGTCGGAGCATGAGGTATTTATTGATTGTCATCCATTGTGTGGCGGTCGGGATCGCGCGATGGTTAACTCCTACCAACCCTTCCCCTAGGAGCATGCATAGTAGTACTTTGCTTCGAGGGCTAATAAATTTTTGCAATAAGTATATGAGTTCTTTATGACTAATGTGAGTCCATGGATTATACGCACACTTACCTTTCCGCAATGTCCTAGCCTCTTCGGTACCGTGCATTGCCCTCTCTCACCTTGAGAGTTGGTGCAAACTTCGCCGGTGCATCCAAACCCCGTGATATGATACGCTCTATCACACATAAACCTCCTTATATCTTCCTCAAAACAGCCACCATACCTACCTATTATGGCATTTCCATAGCCATTCCGAGATATATTGCCATGCAACTTTCCATCGTTTCGTTTATCATGACACGCTCCATCATTGTCATATTGCTTTGCATGATCATGTAGTTGACATTGTATTTGTGGCAAAGCCACCATTCATAATTCTTTCATACATGTCGCTCTTGCTTCATTGGATATCCCGGTACACCGCCGGAGGCATTCACATAGAGTCTTATTTTGTTCTAAGTATTGAGTTGTAACTGTTGAGTTGTAAGTAAATAAAAGTGTGAGGATCATCATTTGTTAGAGCATTGTCCCAAGTGAGGAAAGGATGATGGAGACTATGATTCCCCCACAAGTCAGGATGAGACTCCGGACTAAAAAAAAGAGGCCATAAGAAAGAGAGAAAAGGCCCAAATAAAAAAAAATGAATGAGAGAAAAAGAGAGAAGGGACAATGTTACTATCCTTTTACCACACTTGTGCTTCAAAGTAGCACTGTAATCTTCATGATATAGAGTCTCTCATTTTGTCGCTTTCATATACTAGTGGGAAATTTCATTATAGAACTTGGCTTGTATATTCCAATGATGGGCTTCCTCAAATGCCCGAGGTCTTCGTGAGCAAGCAAGTTGGATGCACACCCACTTAGTTTCTTTTGTTGAGCTTCTATACACTTATAGCTCTAGTGCATCCGTTGCATGGCAATCTCTCCTCCTTGCATTGACATCAATTGATGCGAATCTCCATAGCCCGTTGATTAGCCTCGTTGATGTAAGACTTTCTCCTTTTTTGTCTTCCCACATAACCCCTACCATTATACCTATTTCCACCATAGTGCTATATCCATGGCTTGCGCTCATGTATTGCGTAAGAGTTGAAAAGGCTGAAGCGCGTTAAAAAGTATGAACCAATTGCTTGGCTAAAACCAGGGTTGTGCATGATATGAATATTTTGTGTGGGGGAAGATGGAGCATAGCCAGACTATATGATTTTGTAGGGATAACTTGCTTTGGATATGTTATTTTGATAAGACATAATTGCTTGGTTAGCATGCTTGAAGTATTATTATTTTTATGTCAACATTAAACTTTTATCTTGAATCATATTAAATCTGAACATTCGTGCCACAATAAGAAGAATTACATTGAAATTATGCTAAGTAGCATTCCACATCAAAAATTCTGTTTTTATCATTTACCTACTCGAGGACGAGCAGGAATTAAGCTTGGGGATGCTTGATACGTCTCCAGCATATCTGTAATTTTTGATTGCATGCTATATTATATTCTGTTTTGGACATTATTGGGCTTTATTATACACTTTTATATTATTTTTGGGACCAACCTATTAACCGGAGGCCTAGCCCAGAATTGCTGTTTTTTTGTCTATTTCAGAGTTTCGCAGAAAAAGAATATCAAACGGAGTCCAAATGGAATGAAACCTTCGGGAACGTGATTTTTGGAACGAACGTGATCCCGAGGACTTGGACCCTACGTCAAGACATCAACCAGGAAGGCACGAGGTAGGGGGGCGCGCCTACCCCCCTGGGCGCGCCCTCCACCCTCGTGTGGCCCATGTTGCTCCACCGACGTACTTCTTCCTCCTATATATACCTATGTATCCCCAAACTACCAGATACGGAGCCAAAAACCTAATTCCACCGCCGCAACCTTCTGTACCCATGAGATCCCATCCTGGGGCCCTTCCGGAGCTCCGCCGGAGGGGGCATCGATCACGGAGGGCTTCTACATCAACACCATTGCCTCTCCGATGATGTGTGAGTAGTTTACCTCAGACCTTCGGGTCCATAGTTATTAGCTAGATGACTTCTTCTCTCTTTTTGGATCTCAATACAATGTTCTCCCCCTCTCTTGTGGAGATCTATTCAATGTAAACTTCTTTTGCGGTGTGTTTGTTGAGACCGATGAATTGTGGGTTTATGATCAAGTTTATCTATGAACAATATTTGAATCTTCTCTGAATTCTTTTATGTATGATTGGTTATCTTTGCAAGTCTCTTCGAATTATCAGTTTGGTTTGGCCTACTAGATTGATCTTTCTTGCAATGGGAGAAGTGCTTAGCTTTGGGTTCAATCTTTAGGTGTCCTTTCCTAGTGACAGTAGGGGCAGCAAGGCACGTATTGTATTGTTGCCATCGAGGATAACAAGATGGAGTTTATATCATATTGCATGAGTTTATCCCTCTACATCATGTCATCTTACTTAAAGCGTTACTCTGTTCTTTTGAACTTAATACTCTAGATGCATGCTGGATAGCGGTCGATGTGCGGAGTAATAGTAGTAGATGCAGGCAGGAGTCGGTCTACTTGTCTCGGGCGTGATGCCTATATACATGATCATACCTAGATATTCTCATAACTATGCTCAATTCTGTCAATTTCTCAACAGTAATTTGTTTACCCACCGTAATACTTATGCTCTCGAGAGAAGCCACTAGTGAAACCTATGGCCCCCGGTTCTATTTTCCATTATATTTAATCTCCCGACAATAAGTTATTTCTGGCGCCGTTTTTATTTTGCTTTCTTTACTTTGCATCTTTATCATAAAAATACCAAAAATATTATCTTATCATATCTATCAGATCTCACTCTCGTAAGTGACCGTGAAGTGATTGACAACCCCTTTATTGCGTTGGTTGCGAGGATATATTTGTTTGTGTAGGTGCGAGGGACTCGTGCGTGGCCTCCTACTGGATTGAGACCTTGGTTCTCAAAAACTGAGGGAAATACTTACGCTGCTTTATTGCATCACCCTTTCCTCTTCAAGGGAAAACCAACGCAGTGCTCAAGAGGTAGCAAGAAGGATTTCTGGCACCGTTGACGGGGAGGCTTACGCAAGGTCAAGTCAAGATTTGGACTCCCCACAACGAGCCATTTCTGGTGCCGTTGCCGGGGAGTCTACGCAAAAGTCAACATACCAAGTACCCATCACAAAGCCTTGTCTCTCGCATTACATTATTTTCCATTTGCCTCTCGTTTTCCTCTCCCCCACTTCACCCTTGCCGTTTTATTCGCCCTCTCTCTTTTACGTTCGCCTCTTTTGCGCTTGTTTTGTCGTTATGGCAAGCTCGGTCTTCATCCCTTCCTCTCCTGACTTTGAAGTCCTTCACTTCAAGCAGAGGCAAGGGGAAAATTTACAGGATGCTTGGTTTAGGATGCTAGAATCTTATCGTAGTTGCAACATGGAGGGGGATTTCGAAATTTTACTTCGCAATTTTTATGTTGGGCTAACCCTATCCCATAGACAACTCCTCGTTTTTTCCGCCAAAGGGAGCTTTCTTGAAATTGATCCTAGCTCCGCTTATGAAATTATAGAGGGGATAGTAGGAGTACTTCCCCTACAAAAAGAATCACCCCTTAGCCAAGAAGTAACTCAAGTTCTAGAGCAATTATGTGAATTGCAAAAATTTGTTGAACCTCTTAAAAATATTGGTGGGAATATCAACCGCATGAATAATTTGATTTCCCTTTGCAATAAGCTGTTGGATGCTTTGGATCAAAAGATCACCGAGCATAACTCCATTAAGAATTTGAACACCAAAGATGGCAATACCTAGATCTATCCTTGCTATTATGCCTAGCTAGGGGCGTTAAACGATAGCGTTTGTTGGGAGGCAACACAATTTTATTTTTAGTTTTTTGCTTTTTGCTTCTGTTTAGGAATAAATATTTTATCTAGCCTCTGGTTAGATGTGTTTTTATGTTTTAATTATTGTTTGTTCCAAGTTTAACCTATAGGGTCTTCTTGGATGATAGTTATTTGATCTTGCTGAAAATTCCAGAAACTTTCTGTTCACGAAAATAATTGTTAAAAATCACCAGAACGTGATAAAATATTGATTCCAATTGCTTCTGATCAATAAACAAATTTTCTAGGCCGTCCTATTTTGGCTGAAATTTTGGAGTTCCAGAAGTTTGCGTTAGTTACAGATTACTACAGACTGTTCTGTTTTTGACAGATTCTGTTTTTCGTGTGTTGTTTGCTTATTTTGATGAATCTATGGCTAGTAAAATAGTTTATAAACCATAGAGAAGTTGGAATACAGTATGTTTAACACCAATATAAATAAAGAATGAGTTCATTACAGTACCTTGAAGTGGTGCTTTGTTTTCTTTCTCTAACGGAGCTCATGAGATTTTCTGTTAAGTTTTGTGTTGTGAAGTTTTCAAGTTTTGGGTAAAAGATTTGATGGATTATGGAACAAGGAGTGGCAAGAGACTAAGCTTGGGGATGCCCATGGCACCCCAAGATAATCTAAGGACACCTAAAATCCAAAGCTCGGGGATGCCCCGGAAGGCATCCCCTCTTTGGTTACTTCCATCGGTAACTTTACTTGGAGCTATATTTTTATTCACCACATGATATGTGTTTTGCTTGGAGCGTCTTGTATTATTATTTGAGTCTTTGTTTGTTAGTTTGCCACAATCATCCTTTCTGTACACACCTTTTGAGAGAGATACACATGATTCGGAAATTGTTAGAATACTCTATGTGCTTCACTTATATCTTTTGAGTTATATAGTTTTTGCTCTAGTGCTTCACTTATATCTTTTATAGCACGGCGGTGCATTTGTTTTATAGAAACTATTGATCTCTCATGCTTCACTTATATTATTTTGAGAGTCTTAAAATATCATGGCAATTTGCTTTCATTATAATATCATGAGAAATTTGATGCTTGATAATTGTTTTGAGATATAAAGGTGGTAATATCATAGTTGTGCTAGTTGAGTAATTGTGGAATTGAAACATAATTGTGTTGGAGTTTGTGATTCCCGTAGCATGCACGTATGGTGAACCGTTATGTAACGAAGTCGGAGCATGAGGTATTTATAGATTGTCATCCTTTGTGTGGCGGTCGGGATCGCCCGATGGTTAACTCCTACCAACCCTTCCCCTAGGAGCATGCGTAGTAGTACTTTGCTTCGAGGGCTAATAAAATTTTGCAATAAGTATATGAGTTCTTTATGACTAATGTGAGTCCATGGATTATATGCACACTTACCTTTCCGCAATTTTCTAGCCTCTTCGGTACCGTGCATTGCCCTCTCTCACCTTGAGAGTTGGTGCAAACTTCGCATGTGCATCCAAACCCCGTGATATGATACGCTCTATCACACATAAACCTCCTTATATCTTCCTCAAAACAGCCACCATACCTACCAATTATGGCATTTCCATAGCCATTACGAGATATATTGCCATGCAACTTTCCATCGTTTCGTTTATCATGACACGCTCCATCATTGTCATATTGCTTTGCATGATCATGTAGTTGACATTGTATTTGTGGCAAAGCCACCATTCATAATTCTTTCATACATGTCGCTCTCGATTCATTGGATATCCTGGTACACCGCCGGAGGCATTCACATAGAGTCATATTTTGTTCTAAGTATTGACTTGTAATTATTGAGTTGTAAGTAAATAAAAGTGTGATGATCACCATTTTTTTAGAGCATTGTCCCAAGTGAGGAAAGGATGATGGAGACTATGATTCCCCCACAAGTCGGGATGAGACTCCGGACTAAAAAAAAGAGGCCATAAAAAAAAGAGAAAAGGCCCAAATAAAAAAAATGAATGAGAGAAAAAGAGAGAAGGGACAATGTTACTATCCTTTTACCACACTTGTGCTTCAAAGTAGCACCGTAATCTTCATGATAGAGAGTCTCTCATTTTGTCGCTTTCATATACTAGTGGGAAATTTCATTATAGAACTTGGCTTGTATATTCCAATGATGGGCTTCCTCAAATGCCCGAGTTCTTCGTGAGAAAGCAAGTTGGATGCACACCCACTTAGTTTCTTTTGTTAGAGCTTTCATACACTTATCGCTCTAGTGCATCCGTTGCATGGCAATCTCTACTCCTTGCATTGACATCAATTGATGGGCATCTCCATAGCCCGTTGATTAGCCTCGTTGATGTAAGACTTTCTCCTTTTTTGTCTTCCCACATAACCCCTACCATTATACCTATTTCCACCATAGTGCTATATCCATGGCTTGCGCTCATGTATTGCGTAAGAGTTGAAAAGGCTGAAGCGCGTTAAAAAGTATGAACCAATTGCTTGGCTAAAACCGGGGTTGTGCATGATATGAATATTTTGTGTGGGGAAGATGGAGCATAGCCAGACTATATGATTTTGTAGGGATAACTTGCTTTGGATATGTTATTTTGATAAGACATAATTGCTTGGTTAGCATGCTTGAAGTATTATTATTTTTGTGTCAACATTAAACTTTTATCTTGAATCATATTAAATCTGAACATTCGTGCCACAATAAGAAGAATTACATTGAAATTATGCTAAGTAGCATTCCACATCAAAAATTATGTTTTTATCATTTACCTACTCGAGGACGAGCAGGAATTAAGCTTGGGGATGCTTGATACGTCTCCAACGTATCTATAATTTTTTATTGTTCCATGCTATATTATATTCTGTGTTGGACATTATTGGGCTTTATTATACACTTTTATATTATTTTTGGGACTAACCTATTAACCGGAGGCCCAGCCCAGAATTGCTGTTTTTTGCTTATTTCAGAGTTCCGCAAAAAAAGAATATCAAACGGAGTCCAAACGGAATAAAACCTTCGGGAACGTGATTTTTGGAACGAACGTGATCCAGAGGACTTGGACCCTACGTCAAGACATCAACCAGGAAGGCACGAGGTAGGGGGGCGCGCCTACCCCGCCTGGGCGCGCCCTCCACCCTCGTGGGGCCCACGTTGCTCCACCGACGTACTTCTTCCTCCTATATATACCTACGTATCCCCAAACTACCAGATACGGAGCCAAAAACCTAATTCCACTGCCGCGACCTTCTGTACCCGTGAGATCCCATCTTGGGGCCTTTTCCGGAGCTCCGCCGGAAGGGGCATCGATCACGGAGGGCTTCTACATCAACACCATAGCCTCTCCGATGATGTGTGAGTAGTTTACCTCAGACCTTCGGGTCCATAGTTATTAGCTAGATGGCTTCTTCTCTCTTTTTGGATCTCAATACAATGTTCTCCCCCTCTCTTGTGGAGATCTATTCGATGTAATCTTCTTTTGCGGTGTGTTCGTTGAGACCGATGAATTGCGTGTTTACGATCAAGTTTATCTATGAACAATATTTGAATCTTCTCTGAATTCTTTTATATATGATTGGTTATCTTTGCAAGTCTCTTCGAATTATCAGTTTGGTTCGCCTACTAGATTGATCTTTCTTGCAATGGGAGAAGTGCTTAGCTTTGGGTTCAATCTTGTGGTGTCCTTTCCCAGTGACAGTAGGGGCAGCAAGGCACGTATTGTATTGTTGCCATCGAGGATAACAAGATGGGGTTTATATCATATTGCATGAGTTTATCCCTCTACATCATGTCATCTTACTTAAAGCGTTACTCTGTTCTTTTGAACTTAATACTCTAGATGCATGCTGGATAGCGGTCGATGTGTGGAGTAATAGTAGTAGATGCAGGCAGGGGTCGGTCTACTTGTCTCAGACGTGATGCCTATATACATGATCATACCTAGATATTCTCATAACTATGCTCAATTCTGTCAATTGCTCAACAGTAATTTGTATACCCACCATAATACTTATGCTCTCGAGAGAAGCCACTAGTGAAACCTATGGCCCCCGGGTCTATTTTCCATCATATTTAATCTCCCGACAACAAGTTATTTCTGGCGTCGTTTTTATTTTGCTTCCTTTACTTTATTGACAACCCCTTTATTGCGTTGGTTGCGAGGATTTATTTGTTTGTGTAGGTGCGAGGGACTCGTGCGTGGCCTCCTACTGGATTGATACCTTGGTTCTAAAAAACTAAGGGAAATACTTACGCTGCTTTACAGCATCACCCTTTCCTCTTCAAGGGAAACCAATGCAGTGCTCAAGAGGCAGCAGCCCTTGATTGGCATATCTTTATGTAAAAGTCATGTAAAAACATTCTTGCCCCCCCCCTTGTTAACCATAGGTTAACATTTCAATAAATAAAAAATAACAGTAGGAGTCTCTCCTGCTGTTTTCATTGGTCAAAAAAGGGACGCCTATGCGATAGAGCCAGTCGCCCCAAAATTTAATGCATGGTCGTCATGCCCGATCACCTTCGATCGTCGGGATCATCCGACCGGTATCCGCCACGGCGGTTCGGCCGCACTGGTCCTTGACCCAATAATTGATGGATTCCACCTGACGCGAGTCCTCATGGACGGTGGCCGCAGCCTCAACCTGCTCTATCAGGATACAGTGCGCAAAATGGGCATTAATCCATCACGGATCAAGCCCACAAAGACTATCTTTAAAGGAGTCATACCAGGTGTAGAGGCCCGCTATACGGGCTCAATCACACTAGAGGTTGTCTTCGGATCTCCAGACAACTTCCGAAGCGAAGAGTTAATCTTCGATATCGTCCCCTTTTGCAGCGGCTATCACGCACTGCTTGGACGAACCGCATTTGCTTGATTCAACACGGTGCCACACTATGCTTATCTCAAGCTCAAGATGCCCGGACCACGGGGCGTCATAACAGTTAATGGAAACACGGAACGCTCCCTCCGCACCGAGGAGCACACCGCTGCCTTAGCAGCAGAAGTCCAGAGCGGCCTTTTCAAGAAGAACCTTAATTCGGCGGCCGAGCTCCCGGACACTGTCAAGAGAGTCCGAACTATTCTGCAGCAGGACAGCCCAGCTCGTCAAGAGCTCGACTAGCAATTTGGCCTCCGTCCCAGTCCCGACCAAGTGGCAGCATTCGTACCACGCGTACATACTTACGCACTCAAAATACCATGGGCATAGACGGAGACATAACTAGCTTGTGATCCACAATACGGCTCGACCGACCCCGGACACAAATACTTTCACTGTTTCCTTTTTCTCCTTTCCAGGTTTCTTTTCCACAGGCCTTCCCTGACGGCCTGATCACCGGTCCTTTCGAAGGATACATACACCAAGACGGCAAGAAGCACAGACGTATAGGGGAATTTCTAGGTGGTCCCTTTAACGATCACTCTACTTGTTTTCAGGACCAACATGCAGCTCTCCCTTGGTTGTGGCATATTAAATAGCCTGTTGCTTATTTCACTACTTGTACGAATGCGCTTTGACGTATTAATCAAACTATAATGGAAACAATTTGCGGCCCAAATCTGGCGGCTCTAGCTTACTACCCTTTTTTATAACCTTATCAAATAGCACCCGTACACTTTGGTACGTTTCAATTTGCCAGGGGCTTCATAGCGCCCCGCAACACAGCAACAAAGTCCGAACACTTTTTACAGTATAGTTCGGCACCCCGAATTTAGCACTATATGCATTGGCTCCGAATCATGTCTTTGGTCAATAGTTGGGTTGCCCGGCTCCTGTGCTTGCTACCTTACGTTCCCTTATATCGGCTAGGGTAGTAAAGGGAGAACTACTGCGATTGTGCCCTGGTCTACCCGGATGAGCACCTCAGTAGAGAAAGCCGAAAACTGGCTGTCATAATGCAGCGAGAGCCAGTCCGCTCTTCGGAGGTTTCAAATCTTGAGCGATTTTTTCCGCATTACGCGAGGGATTGGTACTTGCCCGATCAGGTGTTTACAGCATCCTAGTTCGGATACTAGGGGCTGAGCCTAAATTTTTATTTGTCAAACTCCTATGGCTAAGTGAGGGTGCTAAAGCCGCATAGTCTGATTGCCTGGTTCGTTGCGCTAAACACCTCCTTCAAGAACCAAATAATTGGATCAAGAGTGTTTAGATTCCATCCCGAACACCCCCGTACTACCTACGTGGGGGCAGAAGCCGACGACTGGCCAACTCTCAGATTTCACAAAACACGGCCGCACAGGAGGTAATTTAAAAAAACATTATATTACATAACGACTTTGTTTCATCATACAAGGCAGAGACAACATGAATGCATTCATTCGAAGATAATGTCTTGCGCACATTGCGTCGCCACAATGCGAGGCCCCTCCAGGACATCTTCAAAATACCGCTCGGGCGTGCGGTGCTCCTTGCCCTCAGGCGGTCCCTCGGTCGCAAGCTTGACGGCGTTCATCTTCGCCCACTGCACCTTGACGCGGGCAAAGGCCATGCGCGCGCCCTTGATGCAGATCGACCGCTTGATGACGTCCAGCCGAGGGCAGGCATTCACCAGCCGCTTCATGAGTCCGAAGTAGCTGCTAGGTATAGCTTCGACAGGCCACAGCCGGATTATTAAGTACTTCATGGCCAGTTCGGCCACCCTATGCAGCTCGACCAGCTATTTTAGCTGATCGCTAAAGGGCACCGGATGCTCTTGCACAAGGTATTGCGACCAGAACAACTTCTCCGTTGAGCTCCCTTCTTCGGCTCAGAAGAACTCCGCAGCATCAGAAACACTGCGCGGTAGATCCGCAAACGCCCCTGGAGAACTCCAAATCCGGGTTAGTAAGAGATACCTCTTCTTCACATACTTGCTTTGCATACTAAACGCCTTACCCGCCACGATTTTCATGGCCTCCTGGATCTCCTGGAGGGCGCCCTGGGCTTCAACCCAGGCCTCTTCCGCGCTTTGGCGAGCCTTGGCGAGTTCGGTCTTTTGAGCCGAAACATCGCGCTCCAAGGTCTCCCATTTCTTCACGGCATCGTAGAGCTCTTGCTGGACCTCATCAAGCCTGGCCTCGTGCTTCTCACGGGCGGCTTGTTCCTTGGCAACTTTCTCCTCGGCCTCGGCCAGGGCCTTTTTAAGAACCTTGACCTCGGTCGCCGCTCCTACAAATATCATGACACTACGGTCAATACACATCATTCATTCTTTCTGAATATACAGCAAGTCACCACATACCTTGCTTGTCCTCCAGCTGCCTTTTCACAAGGCCGAGCTCTTCTTCAGCCCGCTCCAGACTCTGCTTTAGTCCGGAGACCTCCGCAGCATGAGAGGTTGCAGCAAGCAACGACGCCTGCTTATTCACATAAGACATATTTAGTTAGTTTCCTGTGAAAATTACTTGATCCTTTGTCCGGTTTTTCTTTCCGAACACCGGACAGTGTCTCAGGGGCTACTGTCTATACTAGGATTTTCTATTTCGGGTCGCTTACCTCAAAACCTGTCAATAGGCTGCTGCAGGCTTCGGTCAGTCCGCTCTTGACGGACTGAACCCTCTCAACCACCGTACCCATAAGGATACGGTGTTCATCCACAATGGAAGCGCCCCGTAGCGCTTCCAGCAGATTATCCGCTGCCTCTGGTTGGACAGAGGTCACCGACGGGATAGGCACACCTCCTTCTCCCGAAGGAGGCTGCTCGCCGGATTCTGGAGCCGTATAGGTCTCCGGAACCGTATTCGGCTGGGGGCCGAACTGCACATGGCCATCGCCAGTCTCCATGGGGATCTGCTCCCCCATGTGTCCGGCGACCGAGGTTTCGCCCTCCGGTGCCTCCTTGACGGCCTCCTGAACCTCCCCCTGGCCTGGGAAGGTCCTTCGGGACAGCACCTCGGTGTCGCCCTTGGTCTTGGGAGAGTGAGCGGCCGGCGGTGACTCGCTGGCCATCACCTTTGAATCCAGCGAACCTCCTGATGAGGATCGCAGGGAGCTGTCATGGGCCGGACTGCAATAGCATAAATTAAACATGTTAATACCATGAAGTGGAGAGGCCGGATACATGGACGTATATGGGTTTCTAGTACTCACGAGTCGGCCAGGGGCTTGCTTCAGGGGCGTCGCTCTAGGCTGCTGTCGATGTCCCACGCGGAGTTATCCGCGAGGGGTCCCTTCCCCCTCTTGGGCGCCTCCGCCTCCAGATTTGTGGAGGTTGCCCTCTTCTTCCTTCCCCCATCAGGGGGAGAGTTGCTTTCTTCCTCCTCCTCGTCGTTGAAGGAAATATGACCTAGAGGCAATAAGAAAGTTATTATTTATTTCCTTATATCATGATAAATGTTTATTATTCATGCTAGAATTGTATTAACCGGAAACATGATACATGTGTGAATACATAGACAAACAGAGTGTCACTAGTATGCCTCTACTTGACTAGCTCGTTAATCAAAGATGTTTATGTTTCCTAGCCATAGACAAAGAGTTGTCATTTGATTAACGGGATCACATCATTAGGAGAATGATGTGATTGACTTGACCCATTCTGTTAGCTTAGCACTTGATCGTTTAATGTGTTACTATTGCTTTCTTCATGACTTATACATGTTCCTATGACTATGAGATTATGCAACTCCCGTTTACCGGAGGAACACTTTGTGTGCTACCAAACGTCACAACGTAACTGGGTGATTATAAAGGTACTCTACAGGTGTCTCCGAAGGTACTTGTTGGGTTGGCGTATTTCGAGATTAGGATTTGTCACTCCGATTGTCGGAGAGGTATCTCTGGGCCCTCTCGGTAATGCACATCACTTAAGCCTTGCAAGCATTGCAACTAAAGAGTTTGTTGCGAGATGGTGTATTACGGAACGAGTAAAGAGACTTGCCGGTAACGAGATTGAACTAGGTTATTGGGCCTCATGGGACTAAGTGGTGGAAGAGGAGAGGCGGCCAAGGGGCAGCCGCGCGCCCCTCCCCCCCCCCCCCCAAGTCCGAATTGGGCAAGGAGGGGGGCGGCGCCCCCCCTTTCCTTTCCCCTCTCTCTCCTTACCTCTCCTCTCCTACTCCAACATGGAAGGGGGGAGTCCTGGTGGGAGTAGGACTCATCATGGGGCACGCCAAGGGTGGCCGGCCCCCTCCCCGTCCTCCACTCCTTTATATACGGGGAGGGAGGCACCCCCTAGAGACACAACAATGGATCCCTTGGATCTCTTAGCCGTGTGCGGTGCCCCCCTCCACCATAATCCACCTCGGTCATACTGTAGCGGTGCTTAGGCGAAGCCCTGCGTCGGTAGAACATCATCATCATCACCACGCCGTCGTGCTGACGAAACTCTCCCTCAAAGCTCGGTTGGATCGGAGTTCGAGGGACGTCATCGAGTTGAACGTGCGCTGAACTCGGAGGTGCCGTGCGTTCGGTACTTGGTCGGTCGGATCGTGAAGACGTACGACTACATCAAACGCGTTGTGCTAACGCTTCCGCTTTCGGTCTACGAGGGTACGTGCACACACTCTCCCCTCTCGTTGCTATGCATCACCATGATATTGCGTGTGCGTAGGAATTTTTTTGAAATTAGTACGTTCCCCAACAGTGGCATCCGAGCCTGGTTTTATGCGCTGATGTTATATGCACGAGTAGAACACAAGTGAGTTGTGGGTGATACAAGTCATACTGCTTACGAGCATGTCACACTTTGGTTCGGCGGTATTGTTGGATGAAGCAGCCCGGACCAACATTACGCGTACGCTTACGCGAGACTGGTTCTACCGACGTGCTCTGCACACAGGTGGCTGACGGGTGTCAGTTTCTCAAACTTTAGTTGAACCGAGTGTGGCTACGCCCGGTCCTTAAGAAGGTTAAAACAACACTAACTTGACGAACTATCATTGTGGTTTTGATGCGTAGGTAAGAACGGTTCATGCTCAGCCCGTAGCAGCTATGTAAAACTTGCAACAATAAAGTAGAGGACGTCTAACTTATTTTTGCAGGGCATGTTGTGATGTGATATGGTCAAGGCATGATGCTATATTTTATTGTATGAGATGATCATGTTTTGTAACCGAGTTATCGGCAACTGGCAGGAGCCATATGGTTGTCGCTTTATTGTATGCAATGCAATCGCCCTGTAATTGCTTTACTTTATCACTAAGCGGTAGCGATAGTCGTAGAAGCAATAGTTGGTGAGACGATAACGATGCTAGGATGGAGATCAAGGTGTCGCGCCGGTGACGATGGTGATCATGACGGTGCTTCAGAGATGGAGATCACAAGCACAAGATGATGATGGCCATATCATATCACTTATATTGATTGCATGTGATGTTTATCTTTTATGCATCTTATCTTGCTTTGATTGGCGGTAGCATTATAAGATGATCTCTCACTAAATTTCAAGATAAAAGTGTTCTCCCTGAGTATGCACCGTTGCCAAAGTTCGTCGTGCCCAGACACCACGTGATGATCGGGTCTGATAATCTCTACGTCCATCTACAACGGGTGCAAGCCAGTTTTGCACACGCAGAATACTCAGGTTAAACTTGACGAGCCTAGCATATGCAGATATGGCATCGGAACACTGAGACCGAAAGGTCGAGCGTGAATCATATAGTAGATATGATCAACATAGTGATGTTCACCATTGAAAACTACTCCATTTCACGTGATGATCGGTTATGGTTTAGTTGATTTGGATCACGTGATCACTTAGATGATTAGAGGGATGTCTATGTAAGTGGGAGTTCTGAAGTAATATGATTAATTGAACTTAAATTTATCATGAACTTAGTACCTGATAGTATTTTGCATGTCTATGTTTGTTGTAGATAATGGCTCGTGCTGTTGTTTCGTTCAATTTTAATGCGTTCCTTGAGAAAGCAAAGTTGAAAGATGATGGCAGCAATTACACGGACTAGGTCCGTAACTTGAGGATTATCCTCATTGCTGCACGGAAGAATTACGTCCTGGAAGCACCGCTAGGTGCCAAACCTGCTGCAGGAGCAACAGCAGATGTTATGAACGTCTGGCAGAGCAAAGCTTATGACTACTCGATAGTTCAGTGTGCCATGCTTTACGGCTTAGAACCGGGACTTCAACGACGTTTTGAACATCATGGAGCATATGAGATGTTCCAGGAAGCAAATGCCCGGATTGAGAGATATGAAGTCTCCAATAAGTTCTACAGCCGCAAGATGGAGGAGAATAGTTCTGTCAAAGAGCATATACTCAGAATGTCTGGGTATAACAATCACTCGATTCAACTGGGAGTGAATCTTCCGGATGATAGCGTCATTGATAGAATTCTTCAATCACTGCCACCAAGCTACAAGAGCTTCGTGATGAACTATAACATGCAAGGGATGGATAAGACGATTCCCGAGCTCTTCGCAATGCTAAAGGCTGAGGTAGAAATCAAGAAGGAGCATCAAGTGTTGATGGTCAATAAGACTACCAGTTTCAAGAAAAAGGGCAAAGGGAAGAAGAAGGGGAACTTCAAGAAGAATAGCAAACAAGTTGTTGCTCAAGAGAAGAAACCCAAGTCTGGACCTAAGCCTGAGACTGAGTGCTTCTACTGCAAGCAGACTGGTCACTGGAAGCGGAACTGCCCCAAGTATTTGGCGGATAAGAAGGATGGCAAGGTGAACAAAGGTACATGTGATATACATGTTATTGATGTGTACCTTACCAGAGCTCGCAGTAGCACCTGGGTATTTGATACTGGTTCTGTTGCTAATATTTGCAACTCAAAACAGGGACTACGGATTAAGCGAACACTGGCTAAGGACGAGGTGACGATGTGCGTGGGAAATGGTTCCAAAGTCGATGTGATCGCCGTTGGAACGCTACCTCTACATCTACCTTCGGGATTAGTTTTAGACCTAAATAATTGTTATTTGGTGCCAGCGTTGAGCATGAACATTATATCTGGATCTTGTTTGATGCGAGACGGTTATTCATTTAAATCTGAGAATAATGATTGTCCTATTTATATGAGTAATATCTTTTATGGTCATGCACCCTTGAAGAGTGGTCTATTTTTGATGAATCTCGATAGTAGTGATACACATATTCATAATGTTGAAGCCAAAAGATGCAGAGTTGATAATGATAGTGCAACTTATTTGTGGCACTGCCGTTTGGGTCATATTGGTGTAAAGCGCATGAAGAAACTCCATACTGATGGACTTTTGGAATCACTTGATTATGAATCACTTGGTACTTGCGAACCATGCCTCATGGGCAAGATGACTAAAACGCCGTTCTCCGGAACTATGGAGCGAGCAACTGATTTGTTGGAGATCATACATACTGATGTATGTGGTCCAATGAATGTTGAGGCTCGCGGCAGGTATCATTATTTTCTCACCTTCACAAATGATTTAAGCAGATATGGGTATATCTACTTAATGAAACATAAGTCTGAAACATTTGAAAAGTTCGAAGAATTTCAGAGTGAAGTTAAAAATCATCGTAACAAGAAAATAAAGTTTCCGCGATCTGATCGTGGAGGAGAATATTTGAGTTACGAGTTTGGTCTCACTACCAAAAAAAGACACATCCGTGACATTTTGGGCCGAACGAAATTTTTTCTGTCATACATATGACACTTCTATGACGATAATTGTGACAAAACCCGGTATCATGATAGATGTGGTGGGCTCCTACTTCTATGACAAAACATCATGACAGAAAATGGGCATTTCGTCCTGGGCGGGCCGGAGACGCAGCTGCATGACATTCTTTGGGCCGTCCATGACGGAAAAAACCGTGGTAGAAGCGAGGGCGAGGAAAATTTCGGCGAGTTCCCGGTTACGGTGGGAGATCGGGGGCCGAGCGATGCGCGTTTCTCTCGTACACGTACGTGTGTGTGTGCGAGGCATTGGCTCTAACTGAACCCGAGCGAGGCGTTGGGCTCTAACTAAACCCGAGCGATTGCACTGCAGGCTACGTGTTACTGAACCCGAGCGATCGATCAATGGCTGTTAACTAAACCCGATCGAGCGATTCCTTCGGTACTGCTGCTAACTGAAGCCGGTCGATGCTGCCTCTGGGATGAACAGTGAGCGTTGCGGGGGGGTTTGGATGAACAGTGAGCGGTGGCGTTGCCTCTGGATGAACAGGACCCCGTGGTGTGGTGGAGGGCTGGATGAACAGTAGATGGTGGAGGGGTGCCCGTGGAGGGGTCGTTGAACAGGACCCCGTGGTGTGGAGGGCTAGATGAATAGTAGACGATGGAGGGGTGCCCGTGGAGGGGTGGTTGAACAGTAGCCGGTGGAGTAGCGCGCAGTGGAGGCTGGATGAACAGGAGGCCGTGGAGGCTGGAGGAGGTCGACGGTAGCCCGTGGAGGCTGGAGGAGGTCGAAGGTAGAGATGAACAGTATCCCGTGGAGTCCCATTTTGCGGTACGCCACACCCCTCCCGATGAACAGGACCCCCGTTTCGACCGTAGGAGGTCCGTTTCGTCCGTTTTGCGGTACGCCGCACCCCTCCCGATCAACAGGACCCCTGTTTCGACCGTAGGAGGTCCGTTTCGTCCGTTTTGCGGTACGCCACACCCCTCCCGATCAACAAGACCCCCATTTCGACCGTAGGAGGTCCGTTTCCTCCGTTTTGCGGTACGCCACACCCCTTCCGATCAACATGACCCCCGTTTCGACCGTAGGAGGTCCGTTTCCTCCGTTTTGCGGTACGCTACACCCCTCCCGATCAACAGGACCCCGTTCCGAATGTAGGAGGTCCGTTTCCTCCATTGTGCGGTACGCCAGGCCTCGTTTCCATCGCTTGTTCCGTCCAAGCCCTCCCGATGAACACGACCACGCATTCCGTTCCGAGCCAGCCGGTTGGCTCCCACGCGTTCCGTTGCCTCCCGATGAACACAACGCATTCCGTTGCCTCCCCAAGAACACGACGCATTCCGTTGCCTCCCCATGAACACGACGACGACGCTGTTTCTCCGTTCCGACCCAGCCATGTACACGAGCCCTGGCCGTACGTATGCGCGAGTAGGCGTTCGAGACCCCGCCCGTATGTACACATATGTGGCCATATTTTCTTTCTTGCACCCTGGCCGCTGTACGTACGTGTACATGCTACGTGCGCGCCTCTACTACGACACGTACGCGCCTCTACTACGACACGTGCGCGCCTCTACATCCACCAGTATATATGTACGTACACGTTCGCGACCAGAATGACAACGCTACGTACGCTTCGACTAGGTGGGTCCCGACTGTCAGGCACTTCCTTGCCTGCGAAGATGTAGCTGGTGGGTCCCAGCAGTCAGGGGGCGAATCGTTTTTTTTTTGCCCGGACGCACTTCCTTGCGTGCAAAGATGTAGCTGGTGGGTCCCAGCAGTCAGGGGCAAACGTTTTTTCGCGAAATACGGTGGCCCATCCGGTGGGTCCCAGCTGTCAGGTGGAGGAATAATTATTTTGCACGTAATAAGGAGGCACTTCCTTGCTGCGGCCGTCGACCCAGCTGTCAGCCTCTCCATGTACAGTCCACATCCGATGGAAGCCGTTCCTTGACCACGTTGACCACGCCGCGCCAAGAGCACCAGGGTGGTGGACGACGGCGAGGCCTAGGAAGGGGACGACGCGGAGCCGGGGAAGACGCGGCAGTGGATGCCCACGCGTAGAGGAGTACGAGGTTCACTAGTTCACTGCGGTGTGAGGCTGCCGTCGCCGCAGAATAACAGGGGGTGTGGGTGAGTAGAGGGATGGCCTGGCCAGCGGTTTGAGTAGTAGGGGGCGGTGAGGCCTCCGCCGCATCGCAGCCGGCCATGGGAGGCAGGAGCACGAGGCACGACCGGCGCTGGTTTGGGCGGCTGGAGCAAGAAGACCAGAGGTTGAAGAAGCATTACGGCCGTTGGATGGACATCGTACGGTCACTGGAGCTAGAATCGTGCATATTGACTAAGTTGACAAAGCCCTCCGTCCCCGTCAACTTAGTAGGCCCACAAGTCAGCCTGCCACTATACTGGGTCCCAGCTAACAGGGGGAGTATTCATTTTTACTGGGTCCCAGCTAATAAGGAGGCACTTCCTTGCGTGCGAAGATATAGCTGGTGGGTCCGAGCTATCAGCGGTGGTAACGTTTTTTTCACGAAATACAGAGGCCCTTTCGGTGGGTCCCTGATGTCAGGTGGAGGAATCATTATTTTGCGCGTAATAAGGAGGCATTTCCTTGCGTGCGGCCGTGGACCCAGCTGTCGGCCTCTCCACGTACAGTCCACTTCAGATGCATGTCGGTCGTTGACCACGTTGACCAGGCCGCGCCGAGAGCACCAGGGCGGTGGACGACGGCGGGCCTAGGAAGGGAACGACACGGAGGCAGGGAAGACTCGGCAGTTGTTTCCCACACGGAGGGGAGTACGACTGTACGAGGGTTTACTGGTTCGTCTGCCGTCGCCGGAGAATAACAGCAGGTGTGGGTGAGTAGAGGGATGACTAGGCCAGCGATTGGAGTACGGTGGGGCGGTGAGGCCTGCGCGGCAGCACAGCCGGCCGCGGGGAGGAGGGAGCAGGCAGTCCCGCCGGCGCTTGTTTGAGCGGCTGGAGCAGGAAGAGCAGAGATTGAAGAAGCATGACGGCCGTTCGATGGACATCCAACATTCACTGCTTGTGCGTCAACCTTTTTTTAGGAAAGCCTCAAATCTGTGGAAAACAGCATATAGCCCATCCACCATTATTTCTAATAATTTACAGCCCATTTGCTAATTCTTAAGGTTTTTTTGGAGCCCGTATTCTTTTTGTTATCATTACAACCCATATTGTGGCCACGGTTAAAAAATTATACGAAATTTTGCATATTTCGGTGCGGTCCGAACTATTTTTAATCCCGAAATTTCGACTCACATTCAAACTGATTTTAAAAATAAATGTATATCAATATAAAATCCAACAAATTCTCCACGCATAAAAATTAATTTAATTTAAAATCTCGAAATGAAAAAAGATATTTGAAACTAATTGCCGGTTTGATGTGTTTTAAAAATGTACATCCCATTTCTCATTACTGATAGGCCATTTTCTCGGCCAGCCAAATGAAGCTCTCCTCGTCTTGAAAGATTTGCAGCCCAACAGGCCTGACAAAGCGACTTACTTGGCAAATCACAAAAAAACTGGGCTGTGGCCATGGACCCAGCTGTCAGCCTCTCCACGTACAGTACTCTTCCGATGGAAGTCGGTCGTTGACCACATTGACCACGCCGCGCAGAGAGCACGAAGGCGGTGGACGACGGCGAGGCCTAGGAAGGGGACGACGCGGAGCCGGGGAAGACACGGCAGTGGATGCCCACGTGGAGAGGAGTACGAGGGTTCACTGGTTCGGCTGCGGCGTGAGGCTGCTGTTGGAAATATGCCCTAGAGGCAATAATAAATGGTTATTATTATATTTCCTTCTTCATGATAATTGTCTATTGTTCATGCTATAATTGTGTTATCCGGAAATCGTAATACATGTGTGAATACATAGACCACAACGTGTCCCTAGTAAGCCTCTAGTTGACTAGCTCGTTGATCAACAGATAGTCATGGTTTCCTGACTATGGACATTGGATGTCATTGATAACGGGATCACATCATTAGGAGAATGATGTGATGGACAAGACCCAATCCTAAGCATAGCACAAAAGATCGTGTAGTTCGTTTGCTAGAGCTTTTCCCATGTCAAGTATCATTTCCTTAGACCATGAGATCGTGCAACGCCCGGATACCGTAGAAGTGCTTTGGGTGTACCAAACGTCACAACGTAACTGGGTGACTATAAAGGTGCACTACGGGTATCTCCGAAGGTGTCTGTTGAGTTGGCACGGATCAAGACTGGGATTTGTCACTCCATATGACGGAGAGGTATCTCTGGGCCCACTCGGTAATGCATCATCATAATGAGCTCAATGTGACTAAGGAGTTAGCCACGGGATCATGCATTACGGTACGAGTAAAGTGACTTGCCGGTAACGAGATTGAACAAGGTATTGGGATACCGACGATCGAATCTCAGGCAAGTAACGTACCGATTGACAAAGGGAATTGTATACGAGATTGATTGAATCCTCGACATCATGGTTCATCCGATGAGATCATCGTGGAACATGTGGGAACCAACATGGGTATCCAGATCCCGCTATTGGTTATTGACCGGAGAGGTGTCTCGGTCATGTCTGCATGTCTCCCGAACCCGTAGGGTCTACATACTTAAGGTTCGGTGACGCTAGGGTTGTAGAGATATTAGTATGCGGAAACCCGAAAGTTGTTCGGAGTCCCGGATGAGATCCCGGACGTCACAAGGAGTTCCGGAATGGTCCGGAGGTGAAGAATTATATATAGGAAGTCCAGTTTCGGCCATCGGGAAAGTTTCGGGGGTTATCGGTATTGTACCGGGACCACCGGAAGGGTCCCGGGGGTCCATCGGGTGGGGCCACCTATCCCGGAGGGCCCCATGGGCTGAAGTGGGAAGGGAACCAGCCCTTAGTGGGCTGGGGCGCCCCCTTGGGCCTCCCCCTGCGCCTAGGGTTGGAAACCCTAGGGGTGGGGGCGCCCCACTTGCCTTGGGGGGCAAGCCACCCCCTTGGCCGCCGCCCCCCCTCAGATGGGATCTCCAGGGTGGCCGGCGCCCCCCAGGACCACTATAAATAGTGGGGGGGAGGGAGGGCAGCAACACACCAGCCCCTGGCGCCTCCCTCTCCCCTGCAACACCTCTCCCTCCCGCTTGTGCTTGGCGAAGCCCTGCCGGGATCCCCGCTACTTCCACCACCACGCCGTCGTGCTGCTGGATCTCCATCAACCTCTCCTTCCCCCTTGCTGGATCAAGAAGGAGGAGACGTCGCGAATTTGGTACGCACTTAAGGAAATGTGGAATCGTTTCACAACTCACGCCGCCTGGAACACCTCAGCGAAACGGTGTGTCCGAACGTCGTAATCGCACTCTATTGGATATGGTGCGATCTATGATGTCTCTTACCGATCTACCGCTCTCATTTTGGGGCTATGCTTTAGAGACTGTCGCATTCACTTTAAATAGGGCTCCGTCGAAATCCGTTGAGACGACACCGTATGAATTATGGTTTGGGAAGAAACCTAAGCTGTCGTTTCTAAAAGTTTGGGGATGCGATGCTTATGTCAAGAAACTTCAACCTGAAAAGCACGAACCCAAGTCGGAAAAATGCGTCTTCATACGATACCCTAAGGAAACCATTGGGTATACCTTCTACCTCAGATCCGAAGGCAAGATCTTTGTTGCCAAGAATGGGTCCTTTCTGGAGAAAGAGTTTCTCTCGAAAGAATTAAGTGGGAGGAAAGTGGAACTTGATGAGGTGATAGTCGCCCCTTCCGAACCGGAAAGTAGCGCAGCACGGGAAGATGTTCCTGTGGTGCCTACACCGACTGGGGAGGAAGTTAATGATGATGATCATGAAGCTTCGGATCAAGTTACTGCTGAACTTCGTAGGTCCACAAGGACACGTTCCGCACCAGAGTGGTACGGCAACCCTGTCCTGGAAATCATGTTGTTGGACAAAGGTGAACCTTCGAACTATGAAGAAGCGATGGCGGGCCCGGATTCCAACAAATGGCTTGAAGCCATGCAATCCGAGATAGGATCCATGTATGAAAACGAAGTATGGACTTTGACTGACTTGCCCGATGATCGGCGAGCCATAGAAAATAAATGGATCTTTAAGAAGACAGACGCGGATGGTAATGTGACCATCTATAAGGCTCGACTTGTCGCTAAGGGTTATCGACAAGTTCAAGGGGTTGACTACGATGAGACTTTCTCACCCGTAGCGAAGCTGAAGTCCGTCCGAATCATGTTAGCAATTGCCGCATTCTATGATTATGAGATATGGCAAATGGACGTCAAAACGGCATTCCTTAATGGCTTTCTTAAGGAAGAATTGTATATGATGCAGCCGGAAGGTTTTGTCGATCCTAAGAATGCTAACAAGGTATGCAAGCTCTAGCGCTCCATCTATGGGCTGGTGCAAGCATCTCGCAGTTGGAACATTTGATTTGATGAGATGATCAAAGCGTTTGGGTTTACACAGACTTATGGAGAAGCCCGTGTTTACAAGAAAGTGAGTGGGAGCTCTGTAGCATTTCTCTTATTATATGTGATGACATACTATTGATGGGAAATGATATAGAATTCTTGGAAAGTATAAAGGCCTACTTGAATAAGTGTTTTTTAATGAAGGACCTTGGAGAAGCTGCTTATATATTAGGCATCAAGATCTATAGAGATAGATCAAGACGCCTCATTGGTCTTTCACAGAGTACGTACCTTGACAAGATATTGAAGAAGTTAAATATGGATCAGTCCAAGAAGGGGTTCTTGCCTGTATTGCAAGGTGTGCAATTGAGCACGGCTCAATGCCTGACCACGGCAGAAGATAGAGAAAAGATGAGTGTCATCCCCTATGCCTCGGCCATAGGGTCTATTATGTATGCCATGCTGTGTACCAGACCTGATGTAAACCTTGCCGTAAGTTTGGTAGGAAGGCACCAAAGTAATCCCGGCATGGAACACTGGACAGCGGTCAAGAATATCCTAAAGTACCTGAAACGGACTAAGGATATGTTTCTCGTTTATGGAGGTGACGAAGAGCTCGTCGTAAAGGGTTACGTCGATGCTAACTTCGACACAGATCTGGATGACTCGAAGTCACAAACCGGATACGTGTATATTTTGAATGGAGGGGCAGTAAGCTGGTGCAGTTGCAAGCAAAGCGTCGTGGCGGGATCTACATGTGAAGCGGAGTACATGGCGGCCTCAGAGGCAGCGCAAGAAGCAATCTGGATGAAGGAGTTCATTACCGACCTAGGGGTGATTCCCAATGCGTCGGGCCCGATGACTCTCTTCTGTGATAACACTAGAGCTATTCCCTTGCCAAGGAGCCCAGGTTTCACAGGAAGACCAGGCATATCAAGCGCCGCTTCAACTCCATTCGTGGAAGTGTTCAACATGGAGAGATAGATATTTGTAAAGTACATACGGACCTGAATGTAGCAGATCCGTTGACTAAACCTCTCCCTAGAGCAAAACATGATCAACACCAGAACTCTATGGGTGTTCGATTCATCACAATGTAACTAGATTATTGACTCTAGTGCAAGTGGGAGACTGTTGGAAATATGCCCTAGAGGCAATAATAAATGGTTATTATTATATTTCCTTGTTCATGATAATTGCCTATTGTTCATGCTATAATTGTGTTATCCGAAAATCGTAATACATGTGTGAATACATAGACCACAACATGTCCCTAGTAAGCCTCTAGTTGACTAGCTCGTTGATCAACAGATAGTCATGGTTTCCTGACTATGGACATTGGATGTCATTGATAACGGGATCACATCATTAGGAGAATGATGTGATGGACAAGACCCAATCCTAAGCATATCACAAAAGATCGTGTAGTTCGTTTGCTTGAGCTTTTCCAATGTCAAGTATCATTTCCTTAGACCATGAGATCGTGCAACGCCCGGATACCGTAGGAGTGCTTTGGGTGTACCAAACGTCACAACGTAACTGGGTGACTATAAAGGTGCACTACGGGTATCTCCGAAAGTGTCTGTTGAGTTGGCACGGATCGAGACTGGGATTTGTCACTCCATATGACTGAGAGGTATCTCTGGGCCCACTCGGTAATGCATCATCATAATGAGCTCAATGTGACTAAGGAGTTAGCCACGGGATCATGCATTACGGTACGAGTAAAGTGACTTGCCGGTAACGAGATTGAATAAGGTATTGGGATACGACGATCGAATCTCGGGCAAGTAACGTACCGATTGACAAAGGGAATTGTATACGAGATTGATTGAATCCTCGACATCATGGTTCATCCGATGAGATCATCATGGAACATGTGGGAACCAACATGGGTATCCAGATCCCGCTGTTGGTTATTGACCGGAGAGGTGTCTCGGTCATGTCTGCATGTCTCCCGAACCCGTAGGGTCTACACACTTAAGGTTCGGTGACGCTAGGGTTGTAGAGATATTAGTATGCAGAAACCCGAAAGTTGTTCGAAGTCCCGGATGAGATCCCGGACGTCACGTGGAGTTCCGGAATGGTCCGGAGGTGAAGAATTATATATAGGAAGTCCAGTTTCGGCCACCGGGAAAGTTTCGGGGGTTATCGGTATTGTACCGGGACCACCGGAAGGGTCCCGGGGGTCCACTGGGTGGGGCCACCTATCCCGGAGGGCCCCATGGGCTGAAGTGGGAAGGGAACCAGCCCTTAGTGGGCTGGGGCGCCCCCCTTGGGCCTCCCCCTGCGCCTAGGGTTGGAAACCCTAGGGGTGGGGGGCTCCCCACTTGCCTTGGGGGGCAAGCCACCCCCTTGGTCCCCGCCCCCCTCAGATGGGATCTCCAGGGTGGCCGGCGCCCCCCCAGGACCCCTATAAATAGTGGGGGGAGGGAGGGCAGCAACACACCAGCCCCTGGCGCCTCCCTCTCCCCCTGCAACACCTCTCCCTCCCGCTTGTGCTTGGCGAAGCCCTGCCGGGATCCCCGCTACTTCCACCACCACGCCGTCGTGCTGCTGGATCTCCATCAACCTCTCCTTCCCCCTTGCTGGATCAAGAAGGAGGAGACGTCGCTGCTCCGTACGTGTGTTGAACGCGGAGGTGCCGTCCGTTCGGCGCTCGGTCATCGGTGATTTGGATCACGACGAGTACGACTCCATCAACCCCGTTCACTTCAACGCTTCCGCTCGCGATCTACAAGGGTATGTAGATGCACTCCTTCCCTCTCATTGCTAGTAGACTCCATATATGGATCTTAGTGATGCGTAGAAAATTTTAAAATTCTGCTACGATTCCCAACAGCTGCCGTCGCCGCAGAATAACAGGGGGTGTGGGTGAGTAGAGGGATACCCTGGGCCAGCGGTGGGAGTAGTAGGGGGCGGTGAGGCCTCCGCGGCATCACAGCCGGCCACAAGAGGCAGGAGCACACGGCACGACCGGCGCTGCTTTGGACGGCTGGAGCAAGAAGACCAGAGGTTGAAGAAGCACTATGGCCGTTGGATGGACATCGTACGGTCACTGGAGCTAGAATCGTTCATATTGACTAAGTTGACAAAGCCCTCCTTCCTCGTCAACTTAGTACGCCCACAAGTCAGCCACCCGCTATGGTGGGTCCTAGCTAGCAGGGGGTATTTATTTTCTGGTGCGTAATAAGGAGGCACTTCCTTGCGTGCGAAGATATAGCTGGTGGGTCCGACCTGTCAGCGGGGGGAACGGTTTTTTCGCGAAATACAGAAGCCCTTCCCACGTACAGTGCACGTACAGTGCGTAATAAGGAGGAACTTTCCTTGCGTGCGACCATGGACCTCGTGGGTCCCAGCCGTCAGGCTCTCCACGTACAGTCCTCTTCTGATGACTCTGGTATGTTGACCACGCCGCGCCGAGCGCACCGAGGCGATGGACGACGACGAGGCCCCAGACTGGAACGACCCGGAGATGGGGAAGACGCGGCAGTGGAGTCGTAGATGGAGAGGAGTGGGAAACTTGACTGGTTCGGGTGCGGGTTCGGGTGCGGGGTGGGCCTACACTCGGCAGAGAATAACAGGAGGTGCGGAGTGGAGGGATGGCCTGGCCGTCGGCGGGGTAGCGTTTCGCAGAGGAGCGCAAAACAACGCCGCTGGACGCCGAAGGCTGGAGCAGGCGGTTCCGTCAGCGCTGGGGGAAGAAGACGAGAGATTGAAGAAGAATGCCGGCCGTTGGATGTAAATCCAATGCCTTCTTAGGCTTCGACCTACTGGCCCACATGTCAGCCAGTCCATTTGTTTTTTTAGTCCATTTGGTGGGCTGGGTGAAACAATGATGTAGCATCTATGCAGCCCTTTTAAATCCCATTTGCATTTTTCTCAAAATCCGCGGACTTGCTGGGCTGGGTGAAAATATCATGTTGGGCTAGACGGAGAAATGTTATAAAAACATAAACACATGATTGCACGTCAGTAAAATCTTTGCAAGCTTATGTACGCAATCACTAGGAGTTATCTTGCCAAGTTATATATAAACAATTATTATTATTATTTTGTAAGAACTTTCAACTTACGAAATAAAATATCATTTTAATTTGATGAGTTAATAGTACGTGGGGTATTATTATTTTTAGGCTAGACGTGGGACAGTTGAGTTGGTTCTAGGCGAAAGTACTGGGAGAAAACTAAGTTTACATCAAAAAGAAAGTGGGAGAAAATTCAGAGACCTGCTGGGTCCACCTGAGGAGGGGAATATGTTGGGAGGAAGGAGATTCAAAGCACGGAAGCCGAGTGAACTAGTTTTTTTACGGACAAGTGAACTAGTTTACATACATAAGCAAATAGCCACTAAAAAAGCAATCAGGTTAATGGGTTCTTAAAAGAAATATTTCGGACAAAACAGATAATTACGACACATAGGCTAATGCATGAAACACTCAGCTGATAAAGGTGCTTATAAACAGATAAAGTACAACATCTAGACCTTCCTGGCACGCTTGATCATGACGGTGCGGCTGTCCGTGTACTCGTCGGTTACGGGAAGCAGACACGCCCTCATGTCCAAGATTTGCCTGTACATGTCGTAGCATGCGTATGCGTCCTTGGCCGCGTAGGTTATTTAGGCTAGATTCAGAGGTACCTCCCACGTGTTCAGGTTGTCTTCTTTCATGTTGGCGTATCAGGGGTCGATGATGGTCTCAGCGAGGTCAACAACGGAGTCCTTCTCCTGCCCGTTGCTGATGATCTTGTATTGCTTCTGGATGTCGACAAGCTTGTTGCACCAGATGGCCGAATCGTCGCGTTCTTCCTTCTCTCCACCATAGCGAAGGTGCAGTCGGCGCTGCCGATGAAACGGGCGAATGCTCCAGAACCTGGTGCAGCCATAGGATTGAGGCGAGGCAGAGCTTCACCGAGTTCGTATCGTTGGTGTACATCACATTCAACTTGGTGCCACCATAGGACTGAACGGCGAACTCAAAGGGGAACTCCTTGCTGAAGTCCATATCCAGCAGGCTCACCCCTCGAATCGCCATTGGAGTCTCTTCGAGTGAACGAGTGTGTAGGCGGCGGCAACAGTTCGTTTTTCAGCTCTTGGGGAACTGGATTCAACAGTAAGCTGAGTGTGTACAGGCGACAACAGTTACTACCCCTCCCTCGTCCGCTGCACGCCCGGCAGAAGATGCACCCTCGGCCACACGTCGGTTCACGAGCGGGTCTATATTGGTACTGTAATAACAGGAGTCAGTGGTCACTTTACTTAAATTTAATTAGCTTTAATAGAAATTTATACTTAAAACAAGCAATGCATGCGCTCGTTCTATCAGTGCCACAGGATCAACATGCACAACAATTAGAATTATTATTCTCAGGACGCTCACGATCAGCACATTTGTCGCACTTTCACAAAGATAATACTACCAAGTTTGAACTGTTTGTTATGGTTGTTGTCCTCTGCATCATCATGCCATGTTTCCCAGCTTGCAAGATTCAGAACCAACAAATAAGATCCAAATAATAAGTACAACAAAGATGCCTACACATCTCATTGATTCCCAGCTTGCAAGATTCAGAACCAACAAATAAGATCCAAATAATAAGTACAACAAATATGCCTAAACATCTCATTGATTCCCAGCTTGCAAGATTCAGAACTAACAAATAAGATTCAAATAATAAGTACAACAAAGATGCCTACACATCTCACTGATTCCCAGCTTGCAAGATTTAGAACCAACCCATTGGAGCCTTTTGATAAAGTGAATATCGGGATTAAATCCATCTTGGCTAGCCATGTCATACAATCGAAGAACTTGGCGAATGCTCTTGACCGTCACAACATCTGTAGTTGAGTATTCCTGTTTGCATAGCGCAGATAATAAAGAACATGATTACTATAATACTGGCACTAGTGGAAGTCAACCTGCAGCTCCACTCGATGATTCAATTCATGCCACTTTTTCTGCAGTTCGCCTGAAATGAAGCAAAGATTGCATCATTCAGCTACGGCTCATCTTGCAAAGGCTAATAAAATGTTGCACGAGTTTACCAGCAGAATTTGACGGAGATTTTGGAAACTCCAATCACCATTTTCTGCAGTTCCACCAAAATTGAGAGATGTTGCCCATGTAACATTTTAGTTGAACTGCACAAGACACTCATTCCAAAAAAGTGTTTTGTGCAGTTCACCAAAAGGTCACAATAGCAACAAGGTGAAATGGATATCCCTATCTGCACAAAAAGATAGAAAGTAAACAGTTGCTGGTCAATAAGAATATACGAAACATATATAAAATGAAAAGAAGCATCTTAATTATGTTCATGGCAATCACGCAAGGACAGTAGAAATTTTAAAACGTCAGCAATGCTTCATGTTACCAGAAGCATTACGATCAACAATGAGATTCCTCAAATATGGGATTACTTTAATGGTGGCATTGCTTGTTTACGAGACACAGTAAATCAACATCAGCTAAAGAGTTGGTTTAAGGGCATGGGACCGTGGGGACACCAGGACACTCTGCAGCGTAAAGGAGCAACTTACTTATCATACTGGGGAAAACAGCAGGAGTGCCATTTGTAACACAGTTTAATAGCATCTTATAACTAGAGGCATTAGATTAACAATAACACTGGTTAGACATGTCCCTAAGGTAACAGTGTGATCGCTTCATTTTACATGCGCCCTTACATTAACAACAGCAAAAGGTTGGTATAAGGACATGCGACAGTGGACGCATCAGCACAATGTACCTACAAGCTGGCATAAAGTGGTGATGCCGAGTTTGTTCATGCTATGTGAGGGCAGCAAACCTAATCCTGGAGACCTTGTACTATGTGAGGGCAGTAAATCTAATCCTGGAGACCTTTTACTATGTGAGGGCAGCAAATCTAATCCTAGAGACCTTTTACTATGTGAGGGGAGCAAATCTAATCCTGGAGACCTTTTACTATCTGAGGGCAGCAAATCTAATCCTGAGACCTTTTACTATGTGAGGGTAGCAAATCTAATCCTGAGGCCTTTTACTATGTGAGGGCAGCAAATCTAATCCTGGAGACGTTTTACTATGTGAGGGCAGCAAATCTAATCCTGGACATACTCTGTTGACTTGTCCACCAGCCGCCACTTTCTATCCTTTTTTCAACCAATAATAGATCTGTTCCTTATCCAGTTTGTACTGCGTTTTCCAATTATTTCCCTTTTCAACCAAGAGACCAGTTGTGTATCCGGTCTCTACTACTTTCACCATATTATTTCCTCTTTGAATCAAGTCATAGATTCATGCTACAACTTTCCCCCCTTTCTTCGTTGTTTGAACAAAGCCCTAGATTCGAATGCATGAAGTAGCTTTACCTCTAATAATACTAAAAATTTAGGTGGCTTTGGAAGAGCTGATGGGAGTAGAAAAAGATGCACATGCAGACACGTGGGGAGCTGGGGCAGTAGAGCAAGGCCGCTTTCGAAGAACTTATACCTGAGGGTCGCCGGGATGTCGGCGGCGGCAGGTCGGATCTGCGGACAATACGGCAGGGAGGAAGAAGGGTCGGAGGACCTCCCAAGCCGGCGCTGTGTCGGAGAGAACGGCACGGGCAGAGGATCGGGCCCCTCCGGCAGCTGTGGGTTTCCTCCCGTGGCGGCGATGACCGCGTGAACGATGCACCTTTTAGTCCTCTACACACACTGGCCGAAGGGATCTGGCCGGATCTGTGACCAGCGGTGAGCAGAGAGAAAATGTCGCTACCGCTGTCTTGTTTATATCTGGAGAGGATGAGAGAATGAAGAGAGCAACCCTAGTAAAGCAAGCGTTCAGGCCCTTGCGTCCATATATAGTGGAGTGATTATCTTTTTTCTCTCCACAACAAGCGTTTCAATTTGTGTACGTGGCATTAAAGAAAAGAAACTCTCTATTTAAGGTGACTATTGTACGACTCCTACTTACTACTAGTAGTACTACAGTATTGTTCACTTGTGCTCCTCGCCCCTCCATTCATTGAACAACCCCACGGGTGAATAAACATACATTAAGTACTGTATTTATATAGAACGAACAAGCTCGAACTATTTTTGCGTAGTTAAAAGTTGAGGGCGGCGCTTTTCTCGGGCAGTACGCGCGGCACTTTTCGGGTAGGCGGTTTGACAGAGAGGCGAGGAGGGTGAGCGAGTGGGGCTGTGCGATTTGACGGTGCATTACTGCTGGAAAGACTTGTGATATGACCACTCACTATAGTCATGAATTACTGGCGCTCCGACCGGGGTGATGCCCCCCTTCCGTTCCGTGCTCTAATCTGGTGCATGACACGTCGACCTGGATGCTGGCTCTCCCACATGTCGGAGTAGTAAGAAGGAGCAAAGAATGATGCGGTATATACTAGTACTATACTGCTCCCTCCGTTCCTAAATATAAGTCTTTGGAGAGATTTCACTATGGACCACATACAGACAAAAATGAGTGAATCTACACATAAAATGCATCTATATACATCCGTATGTGGTCCACAGTGAAATATCTACGAAGACTTATATTTAGGAACGGAGGGAGTACTACTCAGGTCGGAGGAGTGCGAACCACGGCAGCCCCGTGAACCAGCAGTGCGAACCACGGTAGCCCAGTGAACCAGCAGTAGAAAACAATGTGGTGATATGGCCATAAAAAATGTGCTACGGTCCACACTGTAGCATGTAGAGTAACACTCCTCTTTGTTTGGATCCCTGAGTTAGAGCTAGTTTGGGTTGAAATAGCCTCAAATTATCGAAACAAGAGGGGTTAGTTTGAGCTAGTTTGCTCTAACCCAGCTAAAAAAACTAGCCCGGTGAAGAGGTTCTAATTGGTTTAGTTATCCTCGGGCCCACTAAAAGAGAACTAAAAAAATCTCCCCTGCCCGCACCAGATCGCTCCCCCCCTCTCGCACGACTCCTCTCTATTCCCCATAGGGCCGCTCGCCCTCTCTCTCCTCTGGCCGCCCTCTCCTCCCGGCCTCCGCCGCCCTACTCCGGCCGCCCTCTCCCTCCGGCCTTCGAAGGTCACGCCGCTCCCCCTTCACCGGTCGTTTTTCTCCCTCTGTCGTGCGCGGCGGCAGCGCATCTACCAGGGAGGTCGCGAGAGGGGTGAGTTTGTTCGTTCCTTCTCTGCCTCACGGCCATATCATTGATCTTGCTTGCTCTAGCGCTAATTCTGATTTGGAAAAGTAGATCCTGATCAAACTTGGTATAGATTTGTGGTGCACGCATGGAATTGTTTGATGCTGCTTGAGGAGGTAATAAATCTTTCTCGAGGCCCAAAGATTCAGGTCACCTTTCTAGGTATTTCAATTTCAAGCTTGCATTATTTCTAGAGGCCCAAAGATTCAGTTCACCTTTCTAGGTATTTCAATTTCAGGCTTGCATTATTTCTAGAGGCCCAAAGATTCAGTTCACCTTTCTAGGTATTTCAGTTTTAGGCTTGCATTATTTCTAGAGGCCCGAAGATTCAGTTCACCTTTCTAGGTATTTCACTTTCAGGCTTGCATTATTTCTAGAGGCCCAAAGATTCAGTTCACCTTTCTAGGTATTTCAGCTTCAGGCTTGCATTATTTCTAGAGGCCCAAAGATTCAGTTCACCTTTCTAGGTATTTTAGTTACAGGCTTGCATTATTTCTAGAGGCCCAAAGATTAAGTTCCCAGTCGGCGGCAAGCGGCCCTGCTACCCATGCCGGTGTCGACCTCAACTCGCAAGGGCCGGCGTCGGAGGGGTTCCCGGGGCTTGGGCTCTACAGAGCCTTCCTCCAGAGCGACGATAGCGAGCTCCTCCCTCGGTGCGTGAGGGGCTCCGGGCTCCCTCCCTATCGTGAATGACTTCCGTGATGAGTTAGCTCATTCTTTGTTTCATGAAGTGTTTTTTATTTTGTGAAGCTTGATTGACGACTTGTATGTTTAAGTGGGATATCTCATTTGTATGGACAAAGTAAAAATTATCATGTTTTGCATGCTTGATTTGTATACATGGTTCGTTTATGTCAATTGTGAGTGGGAGGAGGCCACAGAAGAGCCGGCCACACCAAGAGGGTGCTTGGATCCAAGGGAATTATTTTAGTATGACTAAAAATAGTCTCTTTAAGAGGCTAAAGTTCCAAGCACCCCTGACTAAAGAGGGGCTAAAACTAGTCTTGAGACTAAAAAAATTTAGTCAGGGGTACCCCTACTAAAATGTGGATTAGTCCTCTCTCTCCTCATTTAACTCCTCTCCTTTAACACCGGCGAGTTCTGGATTGGAGGGTTTGGAGGATAATAAATGCTCATTAACTTGATTTTAGTCTCTTTAGTATTTGGATCCAAGCATGGGTGAGGCTAGCAAGTTTTAGTCCCACTACTTTTAGTCATGGAACTAAAACGTATCCTAGCACCCTCCAAATCCGGCAGGAAATAGGGTCCAAAGTAGTCAAATGATTGAGATAGAGCATTTATTGTCAATCTAACCCTGCCATCCATACACCTCTTTGGTTTAGAGTTAGTTCAGGCTTAGAATCTAACTCTAACCTCTAACTGAGTTAGAGTTCTCCTCGTCTCGGTTCATCGCCATCATACTTTCCCCATTCCCGTGTTTTCAGTATCCTGCGAATCAAAGAGGCCCTTTTTTTGCGGGAAAAATCAAATAGGCCCTTAGACTGGTTTCGATCCGGTCATTTTTTATAAACGTGTTATGTCCAAAATTTAATGAACGTGCTCCGGTTTCCACGAAAATAATCCGGTTTCATGTAGTAATTCATTCATTTATTTATTCTTCTGCGGGGGGGTTTGCATGTAATTCGTGAGGTCTGAAATGTAAAGTACCCCGGCATATGCTCCGAGTCGTGCATGCACTACGACCCAGATGCTCTATGTCCCACATGTCGACGAATGGGAGCACGTGGAAATAGCCTAGGAGTACATATAGGAGGATAAATGCGTGAAATAATATGTACTGTGAAGCGTAGCCGCGGTTCGAAAAGGAGACCTAAAGTGATGACAGCTATAGGTCGCACGCACCCAACTAGTGGTACTAGACATACGACTAATTTTTCCCTCAAAAAAAAGAGGCACGAGTGCTCAGTACTCCTATTGTATAAACACGAGTCCCATCTGACAACAGCGTCCATGCTACAGCTAGCTCTCCTCCCTCGTTTCTCTCTTCTAATTCTAAACTCGGCCGACGCCCGGTGGGCAGGGTGGGTTTGCTCAACTGCGGCCCCACCTCACAGTGAAAACGTTACGACTGGAATAAAAATGCCATATACTCCCTCCGTTCATAAATATAAGCCTTTTTAGATACTATTTCAAATGGAATACATCGTACAGATGTATGTAGACATAGTTTAGAGTGTAGATTCACTCATTTTGCTCCGTATGTAGTAGTCACTTGCTGGAATCTTTAGAAAGACTTATATTTGGGAACGGAGGGAGTACTATACTAATAAAACATTAAGGCCACAAGGCGATGCAGTGCTGGTTACAGGAGGCAAGAAGAGATGCAGACGACGTCCACCTCCTCGACTCAGAGCGCCGGCCCACTGAACGGCGCCTAAGTAGCACCGGCTTTCATGGCCAGGTCGACGTGCTTTTGAACAATGGCGTCCAAAGATTCCAGCCGCTGGAAGAAGGCCAACGTCTTTCTATCCTCGCTTACCTTGTAGTGGCCTATGTAGACGATTTCCTCGTAGACGTGGATGTGCAGGTCGACGGTTTCTTGCATGGCGAGGCGCTGCGCGGCGAGCGTGGCCTCGAGGTGCACATTCTTCGTCGCGACCTCCGGCACCTACAGGGCCACCAGGGCTTGAAAGAGTTCATCACCATGGAGGCCGATGAGGGTGGCAGGCAATGAGGAGCCTGGGCGAGCGGGCTGGAGCAGTACGGCAAGGTCGTCCGCGCGCTTCTTGACGGCGGTGAACTTGCGGATGGAGTTGACCATCATGTCGTCCATGCGAGAGGCGAAGCCGGCGTCGGCGAGGGCTATGATGCCTGCGGTCGCCAGCACCGTCTGGAAACGCTGTGCAGTGCGGGGCCGCAGGCCGGCGCCTTGGATGATTTGGCACAACTGACTGCCGCTCGTGTCCATCGCCTCCATAAGTGCTTGTGGCTTCTGGTCACTTGGTCTTGGATTGGAGTGAGCAGTGTTGCGCAGAGACTTGGGAGTAGATGGATTGGAGTGGTGGGGCGCCTTTATTATATGAGAGTCCAAAACTGTGTTGCATTCACATCGTGCTGGCTCTATTCTGCTTCTCCAATTAATTCCCTCTGCATGTAATTGAGGATGCATCATTGACCGTTCAACGTCTCGGGAACCGCTACCCTCTCCCTCCTTGGCATTCAAGCACCTATGGACCCGTCGACGACGAGGTGCCTATGGTGACTTCGTAAATTTCAAGATGATACTGCCGTGCGTGTGTGCATTCATAGGGGTGATTGTATGCGCGTGTATATGAGCGCTTGCGTCTGTACTGTGTAAAAAAAGTAAATGCGTGTCAAAAAGAGACTAGTCAGTATACTCAATATTGTGCACCTCGGAGAGGAAAACGATAGAACTAGTACGTATTTATTTACGGTGCAGATTCACTCATTTTGCTCCATATGTACTCCGTCTCGGTGTAGTCTAGTCACTTGTTGAAATCTCTAGAAGGGCAAATACTCCTTTCTGGTTTACAGGGCTATACTAGCAAGTAGTTGTAAGTACTAGTACAATAGTGGGCTCACATAGCAATTTTGTCTCATGCAAGAGCCTGGCTATATGCGTGCTCCAATGTTTGCAACTGCAACGTTCGGTTTGCGCTTGGCTCTTCGCCTCTTCGAGAAGACGAATAATGATGTTACTACTACTGCTTCTACAGTGTCGAATCCATTGCTGCATGTCCGTCCACCGCGAGCGGGACGGATAGCTTGTTGTAGAAGTACTACTAAGCAAAATCCTGTCCTCGTTTGCGAGCAACCGCGCGCATGGGTGAGGGAGAAGGCGTGTAGTAAAATCAAGCTTCTCCTCGTTGTACGAGTTGACGCGACACATCATAGCACTGGTCCCACATGTTTGCCTCTAAACTTGGCTGAAAGTCCTGCAGTGTACAATATATTTGCTGCAACCTCTAACATTTACCCACCACAAATTAAAATATATGTGGCCGTATGCATCGTTCTGATGCAGATGCCGGGGAGTCCCCCCTTTTCGAAAAAAAACAAATTAAAATATATATTCCTGTCTTGACCAGATGAGCGTGCAAACTACAATCACCAGGGTGTCAGGTAGGGCCAGAAGACTATTTTAATTTTAAAAAAACTTCGAGACGGCCACATGGCATTGAGCCGACCCCAACGATTTTAAGCTTACAGGCACGGTACACGCTATCCTAGACTACTCTACACATGAAACTGCCACACGAGCGTGCGGGCTGCGCTTGGCTCTTCGCCTCTTTGGGAAGTCGAACAATGATGGAGTACCACTGCACTGGAGGAGTACTACAGTACGCTTCTGGCCATCTGACACCGATTGAACTGCTGCATGTCCATCGCGTGCGGGAGGGAGAGCGTATAGCGAAAGCTTCTCCTAGTCTTGCCGGCCACCACGCTCATGGGCCAGGGAGGGACGCTGCTGCCTTTGCGTGTTTGACAGGTGGGCCCGACAGGTGTGTGGGCAACCTGTCATACAGCCAAAGGCAGGTGCAGTTAAGTCCACGAGGGAGAGGATAATCAAACTTCTCGTTGATGTACGAGTTGACGCGACACATCAAAGCACTGCACTCGATATATTTCAATAATTTGCGTTTACCAATGCATTAATTACAACGCATGCATGTCGTGACTCTCCTTTTGATACTTGCATGTGTTGATTTAATGCACCTTGAAGTAGTATAAAATATGTGACGGTAAAGCTTTGTAATACCCCGGCCCAAGTCCAGAGATGGTTGTGCACGAGGAGAGCGAGATCATGCAGACCGAACAGGACCCGACGATGGAGCTCTCTAAGGTCTCGATGGACCTCACCGTGCTCCACTGCCCCTTGTGCCTCCGCCCCTTGACGCCTCCAGTGTATGAGGTTCGAATACACCTCGTCCGTTCGGCTGATTGAGCAAGGTGCAGGTTTCTTGATTGATGTGTTGTTTGATTGATTTCTGCAGTGCAAGGGAGGGCACCTGGCCTGCGCGGACTGCCGCGTCGAGCGCCCCGGGAACCAGCGGCAGTGCCAAAAGTGCGAGCGCGGCGGCGGCTTCGACGTGCGGAACATGGCGGTGGACTCTGTCCTTTCGTCGGTGAGGGAGGAGTGCCCGCACGAAGGCTGTGGGCTCTACGTCACTTACCACAAGCTCGCCGATCACCAAAGTGTGTGTCCGCTCGCGCCCTACAAATGCCCCATGCCCGTCTGCGGCTACGAAGGCCCGCCGCCAGCGCTCTACCACCACATCAGCACCGCGCATCCCATGCCCGTGCACAGGATCCAATACGGCAAGGTGCTCCAGCTGCAAGTGCCACTGTCGGAGCCACGGCTCTTGCTGTTCGCGGAGGAGGACCGTCGCGCGTTTTTCTTGGTCGGCGGCATGCTCGACATCGGCGCGCCTATCGCCGTGTCGGTCGTCTGCATCAGAGCGGGGGCGTCCCCACTGCCACACTACGTGGCCAAGCTGTGGGCGAACGGCCCGCCGGGGGATCCCAAAGGCACGACCGACGCCGTCAAGGTGGAAATGGAGGTGACAAGCAGCAAGGATCCCGGCGACGTCGACGTGCAGGAGCTGACCTTCTTGACAGTTCCGCCCAAGCCGCTGGCCGGGGCTAACCTTGTGTCCCTCCACATTCAGATTGACAAGCTCACGTCCTAAATGTTTCTACAGTGCCTTCTGTTTATCTTAGTAATATGCTAATATAGGGATTACCTTGGTCTACTTTAGCTTAAGAGATGGTGGGTTTTGGTGGCGATGCAGCAATTACTTCGACATCAGATCAGTAATTTCCAACAATCGAACGGATATTTTGTGTCTGTTGGATATAAAGTTCCTTTGGGTAAGAAGTACTACTGGTCATCAAAATGGATAAAAGGAGATGTATGTAGACGTATTTTAGTTCTAGAAACGTCCCTTTTTATCCATTTTGATGACAAGCACTCCCTCCGTTCCACAATACATGCCTTCCATTTGTCAAAATATAGATGTATCTAGACATGTTTTAGTATATAGGTACATCCATGATAGAGCCAATCGGATGGTTGACAACACTACAATTCGTAGCTACAGATGTGTGTGTGACTCCCAGATGCAGAGGCCGGGGGTCATCATCCTCCTTTTCAAGAAAAAACAGACGCATGTGTGAGAGCTCGCCACGCGGCTATTCCTGTCGAACGCCCCATTAACCGTAAGATATGTATACGACGGTGCCAGTTATTGCACGTACACAGCAGTACTCCCTCCTTTCCGGTTTATAGGGCTTAATTCAAAGATCTCACCAACCAAGATGGTGAGTGGTGGAATATTTTTTATAGTTTGCAAAAGCACCTAATTAATGCTCTTGTTTTTCTCAAAAAATTATGTTTATCAATGCATTAATTGCAATGCATGCATGCATAAAGTACATGCATTGGTCAATTTTCTCTTAATACTTGCATGCAATGATTTAATGCACCTTGGAATTTGAACATGTGTTGGGGAACAACCAAATTGAGCCTTATAAAATGGAAAAACTAAAATTTTGAGATAAGCCCTATAAACCGGAAAGGAGGGAGTAGAAAAAGAAGTACTCCATCCGGGAATAGTGCCGCACTTCGAAACTAGAACCGTCAATAAATTTTGAGCTTGCGTCTCGTCACATTCCAAATTACTCCACGCTATATTGAATTGCAAACCTGTTCACACCGATCACAACCTAAACGGTTTCCCACTTAGGAGCATATTAGTACCATGCTATATTAAATTGCAAACCTGTTCACACCGATCACAACCTAAACGGTTTCCCACTTAGGAGCGTATTAGTACTCGGTTATAAATACTAGTATGCCAAGATGACTGCACATTCCCCCTCAACTCCTCATCCACAAAAACAAACAAGTCATTCAGCATCCTTCCCTTGCGTCTGCCATGGCCAGCGTGAGTTCTGGGTCGAGAGATTGCCACCAGGGAGAGGCGAGCACGGAAGCGGAAGCACGAGAGATGTCCCGCCTCACTGCGAGAGCAGCCGACATGTCCCGCCGCGCGGAAGTAGCAGCACAGAGGTCCCGCCGCGCCGCTGAAGCAGCACGGAGGTCCCGCCACACCGTCGATGTAGCAGACTGGTCCGGCCGCGCCGCGGAAGCAGCAGAGATGTCCTGCCGCGCCACGAATGCAGCAGAGATTTCCCGCCGCGCCGCGGCGGCCTGGGAAAATTTCTCGCGGGCAGGCGACGACTGTTACAGGTGCATGCATGCGATCGTCCATAGCCAGATGGATCAGATCTCCGGCTGGGCGAGGTTGCAGGACGACATGAAAGCCTCGTTTGAACAGGCTACCGGCGTCATCCAGCAACTAAGGGAGGGCAATGAGAGGCTCCGGGCCGAGCGCGACCTGCTGAGGGAGAAGATCGTCCGAAGTGCAGACCAGCAGGAGGAGACCAGTGCCTTGTTGAAGAGGACCGGCGTCATCGTCAAGAAACTTATGGACGAGAATGACATGCTCCGCAACGAGCGCCAAAGGCTGGTGGAGGAATCAGTGGATGTTCTCAAGCAGCGTCTTGAGGACACGAAAGAGCTCATCGCCGCTCGCCGCGGAGACTAGTTCCCGCGGCCTGCAGCAACGCATCAAGACAGTAGAGATCAGCGAGCCAGATCCTTGTCTTCCTTCTTCTTTTGTCCTTGTGTATTTCGGGCGTAGCCGCATGTGGCTTTTTTAATTATCTTTCTAATTATGTAAGACAATTAATCGTCCTTATCTTTCTGTGGAAGATCAATGTTGCGAGGCTGGAATGAAGAAAACTCTTGCTGTGGCGACCCTGGCGTTGTTGTTCTTCTAGTTGCTGCTGGGCTTCCTTCAGTTTCCTGGTTTCTTTTGATGTAATAATTGGTTTAGGATGTGGATTGTGTCGTCGGTTGTGAAATGTTGGGTTCTAGCACGGATGTTTGGCCTTTGTTGGCCTCTTGGGATGTTGCGATTTCAATCTGGTAGCTTTTAGTCCTTCGTGTTAGGCTGGAATTGTAATGAAAATCGGAAGGGGCAAGCCCTTCTTTGAACAAAAAAATTAATCGTCCTTATATATTCATCAGTCCTGCTATAAGTCGCAATAGATCCTATATAGGTCCGTCGGATCTTACATCAAGATCCGTGCTTTCAGATTTTCTTTTTTCTCTCTTAAATCTCAGTCGAGTGAGACATAGCCACGCCATTAAACAGAGGCTCGGGCGCCATTAATGGAGACCTTGGGAGAGAGGTGGACGGTAGATAGAGGTCAAAGGGCTCTCCTCCCGATAAGCACGCGTAGGGGTCCGATCGCACGCCTCTCGTACTCAAATAGCTACCCTGCACGGCGCCTCCTAGCTAATAAAAAATGGGGACGCGTGGCGACACGTAAATGGTACTAGTAAGTAGAACGCCCACGGTTTCAATAATACTTGTGTTTCCGATTGTAACGTGACAGCACTTGTTCCAAAATGACTTTGTTGATTTTTTAATGTGTGCGCCTTCGCAAATCGGACTGCAAATTTACCACAGCATGTTGGTGCCATGTCATGGCACCAAGCCAAGTTTCATTATTTTCATGCGTGTTTTAGATTTACAGGAATTAAAAAACTAAGTTTCTCAATGTTTCCAACCCAGCCACGACGCCCAGAATTTTGAATTTCATTCCCATTTCTTGCATGAAACCTAGAAATTTACCCGAGAAAACACATGTGATTTTTCAACCAACTTTGGTGCACTGGAACATGTGCTTGTATTTCAAATTTGAATTTTGCACACAAAGGTGACACGTTCCCTCCCAGAACCACGAGCCTTCTTGAGAGAAGCTCCGATTTGCAAGAAGCTTATACCAAAATTTGTTCCTATTCGGCCAATTATTTTTGCCACGGCATGGTACTACCATGACATGACACCATGCCACGTTTCATGATTTTAAAACCAAGTTTCTCAATGTTCTCGACCGAGCCACGATGCCCAGATGTTTGAATTTTATTCTCATTTTTTGCATGGGACCTACTCCCTCCTTCCATCTATATAGGGCCTAATGTGTTTTTCAAGACAACCTTTGACTATTGACAAGATTAATAGCACATGAGATGTATACTATGAAAATTATATTATTGGAAGCTCCTTTGACATACAAATTTGAAGGTATGCTTTGTGTAAGTTGCATGTCATATATTATTGCTCTAACATTTGGTCAAAGTTAGCCTCGAAAAACGCATTAGGACCTATATAGATGGAAGGAGGGAGTAGAAATTCACCCGAGGACACAAATGTGATTTTTCAACCAACTTTGGTGCACGGGAGCATGTGCTTGTAGTTCAAATTTGTATTATGCACATTAAATGACCAAAAACTCAATTAATGTGTAAATAAGGCCAAACGAAGCTAGAATAATTCCAAAATTTAACAGGGCACTCATGTAGTCTATGTTGCCTTTGTAAATAAACTCAAGGGGGATAACGTATATCGTTTCGCACTCAAAGGTGGCACGTTCCCTCTCAGAACCGCGAGCCTTCTTGAGAGAAGCTTCGGTTTGCAAGAAGCTTATACCAAAATTTGTTCCTATTCGGCCAATTTTTTTAGCACAACATGGTAGTACCATGACATGACATCCATGCCAAGTTTCATGATTTTCAGACGTGTTTTGGATTTACAAGAATTTTAAAACCAAGTTTCTCAATGTTCTCGGCCGAGCCACGATGCCCAGATGTTATAATTTTATTCTCATTTCTTGCATGGGACCTAGAAATTCACCCGAGGACATAAATGTGATTTTTCAACCAACTTTGGTGCACGAGAGCATGTGCTTGTAGGTCAAATTTGACTTATGCACATTAAATGACCAAAAACTCAATTAATGTATAAAAAACAACAAACGAACCCGGAATAATTCCAAAATTTAACAGGGCACTAATGTAGTTCTATGTTGCCTTTGTTAAGAAACTCAAGGGGGGCAATGTATATCGTTTCACACTCAGAGGTGGCACGTTCCCTCTTAGAACCACAAGCTTCCAAATCGGCCCAATTTTTTACCACAACATGTTAGTGCCATGACATGACACCATGCCAAGTTTCATGATTTCCAGGCGAGTTTTGGATTTACATGAATTTAAAATCAAAGTTTCTCGATGTTCTCGGCCGAGTCATGACGCCCAGAGGTTTGAATTTCATTCTCATTTCTTCCATGGGACCTAGAAATTCAACCAAGGACACACATGTGATTTTTCAACCCACTTTGGTGCACCGGAGCATGTGCATGCAATTCATATTTAGATTATGCACATTAAAAGTCCAGAAACTCAATTAATGTGTAAAAAGGCCAAATGAACCCGAAATAATTCGAAAATTTAACAGAGCACTCATATAGTTCTATGTTGCCTCTGTAAATAAAATCAGGGGGAGGCATCGTATATCGTTTCGCACACAAAGGTGACACGTTCCCTCTCGGAACCATGAGGCTTGTTGAGAGAATCTCCGGTTTTGCAAGAGGCTTATACCAAAACTTGTCCCAATTCAGCCAAAAATTATACGTATGAAAACAGGGTTTAGATTATCCCAAACATCTCGCTACCTAGACCAATAATGTACTATGATTTGAATTCAACATAAAATGGATACAAATATTTGAATTGGAGAGCGTATGGTACATGTAGTTCATAGTGAAATATGATTACTGCTATATGTATGTTTTTTGTTATCAAGATAATATTTAAATTATTGTATAACTTGACAACAATCGTATTCAAATAAGGAAAATTGATTCAAATTTAGTCCATATGGTAGACGACAATATATATGTTCACATGGTGGAGTAAAATGTTCATATATGATGGAAGATCAAAATGTACGACTACATCAATTATAAACCGCAAGGTCACCTAACGATATATTCGAATTCAACATAACGTGGATTCAAAAATTGAAATTCGAGATCATGGCATCTGTAATCATATGAAAAGGGACATTACTCTTTCTTTGGTGGGAATTGATTTGTTTTTTGTTGTTGTTGAGGGAAGTGCGAATCGATTTGGTACTGGTGCAGGGTAATCTTGTTCTCCCGATTTTTTTACATTTTTCTTGTAGTTTTTTCAATGGCATCTATAGCAATATAGTAAAAGGGGACATGACTCTCTTGTGTCTTGTATGAATTGTTTTTTTTACACGTTAAGTTTGTTCTGCCGAACAAGGAATCCGCACCTTGTTATCCCGAAATTTTCAAGCTCGAGTATCTTTTGTCTCACCTGCTTTGAAACTCCCGCTTCTTCAACCCGCGCCGCGCCTTGTTATCCCAAAATTTGGACGCACGCGAGAACTCCCTCCTCATCCGAAATCGCTCCCGCAGCCCAGACACGTGAAATCCCCCTTCTACCCCTCAGCCGGAAATGAAGCTCCACGTCGCGGTGTCAAAACCGGTGGGGGTACGCTCGTAACTTACCCTACATTTCAGACAAGCGCGTCCCTAAGCTTGGCTCCCCCCTCCCCCTTCGCCCCCATTCGTACACCGACGCCGCCAAAATCCACGAAACCCCACGCTCCTCTGTCGGCCTCCCGACCGCCGCCCAGACGGAGACTCTTCCCCGACGACGTCGTCCACCGCAACAGCTCGCCGTCCCTCATCCACCGCGCCGGATGAGGATCCGTTGTCGATCTCGTCGTCCCGCCGGATCAGCCGCCCCGTCCTCCACCTCCAAGGAGCTGCCCCGACGTTCGCCTCGTCTATCGCGCCACCTCAATCCCCACAGCGCCGTCTTGACCTGCCCCACCGGAACCGCAGCACCCTCACCGATTCCTCCGATGAAGCCGAGGCCAACTCGGCGCCACCAAGGAGGTTCTGCACTCACCGCTACATTTTATCTTTTATTCGATCTCACGGGGCTGCCGGTGCTCGATACCGAGCAGACATGGCGTGTCTCCATCAACGGCGCCGTCGCCGGCCACATCATCCATGGCGTCTCTCCCCCATGTCGTTGCTTCCTCGGTGGCGACTTCCACAACGGCACTAGCTGCAGCTGCTCCGGCTCTCGCTCGCGCTGCGGCTCTGTTCTTGCTGTCGGTCGCGCTGCTGCACTGCTCCTGATTTCGTTCGTGCTGCTGCTCTGCTCTTGCTCTCGCTTGCGCTGCTGCTGCTGCACGACCTCCGGCAGCTACAGGAGTTTCTGCTTTAGCACTCGCTCGCGGTGCTACTGTACGACTTGCTCTCTGCTAGTGCGTTCCCTGCTCGAGCGTCTGCTGATTTAGATCACTGCTTCTCTGCTACTAGTGCTCGAACGCCCTAAACATCTATTGCAATGCTCTGTTACTAGTTCAATCAGTTTCGACAGTAAAATTCAGTTTCGACTGTGAAGTTCATTTTCTTCAGTTAAGTTCAGAGTGAACAGTACTTACAGCATCTGTCGGAAGCGGCCATGGCGCGGCTGATGCGTTTTACATCTAGCACTTTTTGGTGATGTATTTTACATCATCTATTGCAGATGATATTAGGGTCCCACTTCAGATTAACGTTGTTTGGCTTGTCATGCTTCAGCCTCGTCGCCGTACACCTTAGCGGAGCTGCTCCAACGACGGAACCGTCCATCACAGCGGAGCAGTACCCTCGGCCCCGTTTCCAGAGGCCTTGGATCTTCTTCCCCGCCTCCGACAGTCACACTAGCATCATCACCATCCTCCACGTCAACCCAATGATGCTGAGGTCCACAAGGCTATGCCAAAGAGGTTGTACACTTGTCGCATCACTTTGTTTCTCCATTCCTCTGTTCTTCCAATTCATGTGAGCCAAACACCCAGGTTGACTGAAATCCTATGTTTCCAAATGCTCTATTTTGCACATGCATTCCTATCCTATTCCTGTGTTTTTCCTGTCCCTGCGTTTATAGAATCCTCCAATTCTAAGGAGCCCTTACAAATTTACTTCATTTTCAGATAGGCATCAAAGAAAACTCTGTGTGTTATGTCCTGCTCCTGCCGTGCCGTCATCCACCCCACCTGAGGTGCACCATCGACAGAAGTGTTCACTGCAGCAGAGATCCCCCCTGCAGACTTCCTTTCGCCGCCTCAGATCATCTTCCCCGTTGCCGGCAGCCACGCCAAGTGCATTACCATCATCGACTGAGCAGATGAACCTGAGGACTACACAGTTCCGGAAGAGAGGTCTCAGTCTTTCGTGTTTGCTTACGTTATACATCGGTTATTATTACCTGCTACTTTATCGTTCAATCTTGAGTTTTGAATTGCCCATGGGTCTCATATCGAGCCAGCGACGAATAGTATCTGTCTACTATCTGGTTCATCTGGGGTCTTCTATGTGGTTCATGTTGGGTGGGCAACAAACAATAGATGATCCATTGTCTATCTTTTTAAACTGAAGCTATAATCTACCTGCTATCATTAGTTTTGGATCCATCCACTCGTTTGCTACCATCAGTCTTGATTTTTGCATGCACCCCTTAGGCCTTACAAAATCTAACTATTTTTTTATTATGCATGTCAGATATTGTACACAATCGTACTGAACATGTAGAGAAAAAGAGAAGACCATTGCGTGCGAATATAATATCGTGCAGACGCCGCTCCATGGTGGGCGAAGTGCCCCCCCCCCCCCTCCTGCATTTCCAGATTGTATTCCAGAGGAAGATAACTGTTCAGATGGAGATTGAGAAGGAGCCGACCACGCCTGTTTACCACCTGACGTGTTTGCTCTAACCTGGCATGCTGATGTTGGTCATATCATGCATATGGCGCCTTGCATTGCTTACATTATACATCTTATATGTCATCAGCTTAGTTTAGATTTGCTTTGTGTGAATGCCACCTGTTTGGTTTCTATATCATACTCCCACCATTCCTAAATATTTGTCTTTTTAGAGATTTCAACAAGTGACTACATACGGAACAAAATGAGTGAATCTACACTCTAAAATATGTCTATATACATCCGTATGTGGTAGTCCATTTGAAATATCTAAAAAGACAAATATTTAGGAATGGAGGGAGTATATGGGAATTATGCAATGCCATCTTCTTTAGCCAGGCATCATATACGTGAATCATGCAAAGCCATCCTGTTTAGCCAGTCATCGTATATGTGAATTGTATTGTGCCATATTTTTTTCCATAATGTATTCCATTTGTCAACAATGTTTATACATTCATCTACTCTTCCTGTGCATCAGCCATTTGAGTCGGTCATGGGAAAATCTGGAGTGAAAACAAGGTCTTCTGAGCAGTCAGTGCTACGTGTCGATGCAGATTTCTTGCTGGTTACAGATAGCTCCTCAGAGGAGGATTCAGAGAGAGATGACCAGTCGTATCCCCCCCCCCCGAGGTGCATGCTCTAACTTGGCTGGGTTACATTGCTCATATCATGCATATGGTGTCTTGCATTGCCATGCCATCTGCTTAGATTAGACATGCTTTGTGTGAATGCCTCCTGTTTGCCTTCTATATCAGATATGTGAATTATGCAATGCCATGTTTTTCAGCCAGTTATCATATATGTGAATTATGCACCGCCATGGAGCCAGGCATCATGTATGTGAATTATCTCATGCCATCTTTTTTTTCATTACGTATTCCATTTGTTGACAATCTGCGTATATTGAACTACTCTTCATGTGTATCAGCCATTTGAGCCGGTTATGGAAAAATCTAGAGTGAAAACAAGGTCTTCAGAGCAGGCAATGGTACATGTTGAAGCATATATCTCGATGGTTACAGGGAGCTCCTCAGAGGAGGATTCAGAGACAGATGACCAGTCCTATATCCCACCTGAGGTGTATGCTCTAAGTTGCAATGTTTATATTTCTCATATGATGCATATGGTGTCTTGCATTGCTTAGTTTAGACATCATATGCACAATATTGAATTCTATCTGCTTAGTTTAGAGATCATACATGCGAGTGCCAGCTGCTTAGTATATGAATCAATTATGTCAATTATATCATGCCATCCTGTATACTTAGACAACATCTATGTGAATTATTTCATCCCAACCTATTTTAGAAAGGCATCATATAGTTTTGTCATGTCATCCTGTTTAGGTACTCATCATATGTTGAATTATGCCATTATATCCTGTTAAATTATCCATCATATATCCGAAACTGTGTCATGCTATCCTGTTTAGTTAGGCATCATATATGTGAAATTGTGTCATGCTGTCCTGTTTGGTTAGACAACATATATGTGAATTACCACATCTGTCTATCATACAATGTTTGTACGTTCAATTTCTTTACTTGTTTATCAGCCATTTGAATTGGAGGGGGTGATGGCAGTATCTAAGGGAGCAAAAACCCGTTCTTCACAAAAGACAGTGCTATCCGTCGATGCAGATAGAACCATGGTTGTATTGGCCCACAAACTAGCCCCACCACACATAATCGAGACTCTTCCAGATTGCACACTTACACCGTTGGGCGGAGAACCAGCTACAACCCATCTAACCGCAACCCCAGCGGATAGTAACCCACTTATAGTTGACAAAGCACCATGTCCACCACAGAGTACCCCCACATGAGCAGTTTGTAAAGCTACTGCAGTGCCCAAAGCACGAAGACCACCACAGCTAACCCAAACTCCACGTTTAAAGCAGAAGAGCAACTGTTCTCAGGTCAGATTCCGTAGCTATGGTCCATACTCCTTTGCTGTTGCATCACTGTATTTACTCATACCAACTACTTTCGAATTTGAAGGATCCAATTGAAACTCCAATGGCGCAACAGGTATGTTTTAAACCTATTTCTTTAACTGGATTGATGTTCTAACTTCTTGCTCTATGTTGATTTCAGTTTAAGTTGTATAAACAGTTATGTTCTCATGTGATGCACATTCCAAGAGCTGCCAATGTTGTGTAGTTTCTCACACTTATATTCTGTCTATGCTGTTGTGTCTTAAAAATATATGAGTTGAACTGTGTCTCTATCTTGATTAGGGAACATAAACTAGAATGATATGGGCAATACAGTGACCATAGTACATAGATATATGTTTGTTTCATGCTGTTATCCTGTCCACCTTACTACTGAACCGCTTTACCAAAATGAGTTTCGTATACTACAAGCTACACCTGTGATGTGTCTGCTTGTTTCTCTTGTAGTATGCAAACAGAATATTGGAGAAGAGAACCCCACTATGCAATGGTAGAGAAAGTAATGCAGATAAGGTTCAAGATAGTGAGACAACCCTGTTGGTCTCCAAGAAAGGTGATAAAAACGATCTTGTAGACAGTGAGAAAACCCCACAGTCCTGCGTTGATGTAGTGTTCGAGTTACTGGCTAGTACCGCTGGCACAAGCTCTTCGAACTCGCTGCCTGAATCACTTCGGCTTCTTCAGTCTCAGCTACAAGTTGAAAGGCATCAGTCAGCTGTGCTGCGACAAGAAGCCGAAGGACTGAGGAAGTCCCTGCAGAATTCAGATGCGTACTTTCTTGTGCAACAGCAAGCGCTGGAGGATTTAAGCGCCAAACAAGAGAAAGTTAATAAGCTTGCTAAGCATCTTGCCAGCATTATGGGTACCCAGGATATTGTTTCTTGAACTCTTCTGAAGTGGTTTCAGTTCTGGACTTGTTTTGCTGCGGCGTTTATATGCTGCTTTGTTCCCTATATTTGCACTGGTGGCGAACTTTGATGCCCAGTGGAAGTAATATGTGTAATAGCCGTGATAGCCTAGCATAAGTTGCTTGCTTATTTATTTCCTTGTTGTCTTGTTTATTTGTTTGCTTGTAGTCAGTGCAGTTCTTTTTCCGTGGTTTGCTAGTGGCTGCAATAACCTATTTTTTAAACTAGGCCACAATAACCATGGGCTAATATTTACTGTAGTGACACCGGGCCTCCTACGGGCCGTAGAAACAGTGGGCCTTCTACGGGCCGTAGAAACAGTAGGCCTTCTACGGGCCGTAGAAACAATGGGCCTTCTATGGGACGTATCATCAATGGGCCTTATACGGGCCGTATGATCGATTGGCCAAACATGGGCCAATAACAGGCCGCATTATGGCCGTAAACGGGCTAGAGTTGGAATCATCCGTTCATGGGTCGACCATAACGGGCCATCGTTAATAGGTCGTATTTGATGACGCTATGAAAACGGCCCAACGTATTAACGGACCACAAACGGGCCGACTGTAACCACGTGCTGAATTTGGCCACAAGCAGAAAATGACAGTAACGGGCCGTAAGTAAACGAATGCTGGAAATGAGCCCAATAATAAATGGGCTCTGAGAAGGCCGGAAGATAACATGGGCTGGAAACGGCCCAACGGAATAACGGGCTGTTAATGGGTATAAAGTGATACACTGTTCATTACGGGCCAGTTTCACCACGGGCCGTTAATGGGTGTAAAGTGATACACTATTCATTACGGGCCAGTTTCACCACGGGTCGTTAATAGGCCAAGAGTTACATAGGGCCTCATATGGGTCGAAAGACGTCATGGGCCATACATGGGCCAGAAGTGAAAACGGGCTGGAATCATATTGGATGGCCCAGATGACGCTACTGGGCCTAATTCGGATAGGGCGTAACGGGCCTTGGGTTAGCGGGCTGTAAATGGGCTATATGCGAACAGGCCGTTAACAGGCTTTCCATGGGCCGGCCCGCCACCTTTTGACCAAGTCAAACGGGCCGGCCTTTTCACAGGAATGGGCCTCTGTTGGGCCGTGCCACGTGTCGACGTATCATAGGCGCCTTCTGTCCAATGAGTGGATGACATTTGTCCCAACGATGAGCCGACATGTGTTTCCTCCAGCCAATGATGATTTTACACGTGGAAAATCCCCATTGGTCGGGGCTGTTAACGGGTTATCGGATCCAAAACCCAACCCGATAGCTTAACGACGTTCCGTTATGGTGGATGGCACGTGTCGGTCACCCTTGACGAAAGCACTTCTGTGACGCGCGATTTATCATCATGGAAGTGCACACTTCCTTGATGATAATTTTGGTAATGTCATGGAACACTTCTACGACAGCACAGGTATGACTATCTTTATTCTGTCATAAAATCGTCATGGATGTACATGCATGACAAAAAACGCGACCTACTGTGACAAACACGTATCATCACAGAACTGTATTTTTTTTGTAGTGTCTCCATTTGAAACAATGCGGAATAGTTTCGCAACTCACGCCACCCGGAACACCACAGCGTAATGGTGTGTCCGAACGTCGTAATCGTACTTTACTAGATATGGTGCGATCTATGATGTCTCTTACTGATTTACCGCTATCGTTTTGGGGTTATGCTTTAGAGACGGCCGCATTCACGTTAAATAGGGCACCATCAAAATCCGTTGAGACGACGCCTTATGAACTGTGATTTGGCAAGAAACCAAAGTTGTCGTTTCTTAAAGTTTGGGGCTGCGATGCTTATGTGAAAAAGCTTCAACCTGATAAGCTCAAACCCAAATCGGAGAAATGTGTCTTCATAGGATACCCAAAGGAAACGGTTGGGTACACCTTCTATCATAGATCCGAAGGCAACACATTCATTGTTAAGAATGGATCCTTCCTAGAGAAGGAGTTTCTCTCGAAAGAAGTGAGTGGGAGGAAAGTAGAACTTGATGAGGTAACAGTACCTGCTCCCTTATTGGAAAATAGTTCATCGCAGAAACCGGTTCCTGTGACGTCTACACCATGAAACTTCAGATCAAGTTGTTACTGAACCTCGTAGGTCAACCAGAGTAAAATCTGCACCAGAGTGGTACGGTAATCCTGTTCTGGAGGTTATGTTACTAGACCATGACGAACCTATGAACTATGAAGAAGCGATGGTGAGCCCAGATTCCGCAAAATGGCTTGAGGCCATGAAATCTGAGATGGGATCCATGTATGAGAACAAAGTATGGACTTTGGTTGACTTGCCCGATGATCGGCAAGCCATTGAGAATAAATGGATCTTCAAGAAGAAGACTGACGCTAACGGTAATGTTACTGTCTATAAAGCTCGACTTGTTGCAAAAGGTTTTCGACAAGTTCAAGGGATTGACTACGATGAGACCTTCTCACCCGTAGCGATGCTTAAGTCTGTCCGAATCATGTTACAATTGCCGCATTTTACGATTATGAAATTTGGCCAATGGATGTCAAAACTGCATTCCTGAATGGATTTCTGGAAGAAGAGTTGTATATGGTTTTATACAGACTTTTGGAGAAGCCTGTATTTACAAGAAAGTGAGTGGGAGCTCTGTAGCATTTCTCATATTATATGTGGATGACATATTGTTGATTGCAAATGATATAGAATTTCTGGATAGCATAAAAGGATATTTGAATAAGAGTTTTTCAATGAAGGACCTCGGTGAAGCTGCCTATATATTGGGCATCAAGATCTATAGAGATAGATCAAGACGCTTAATTGGACTTTCACAAAGCACATACCTTGAAAAAGTTTTGAAGAAGTTCAAAATAGATCAAGCAAAGAAAGGGTTCTTGCCTGTGTTACAAGGTGTGAAGTTGAGTAAGACTCAATGCCCGACCACTGCAGAAGATAGAGAGAAAATGAAAGATGTTCCCTATGCTTCAGCCATAGGCTCTATCATGTATGCAATGTTGTGTACCAGACCTGATGTGTGCCTTGCTATTAGTTTAGCATGAAGGTACCAAAGTAATCCAGGAGTGGATCACTGGACAGCGGCCAAGAACATCCTAAAATACCTGAAAAGGACTAAGGATATGTTTCTCGTTTATGGAGGTGACAAATGTTGGGAATCGTAGCATAATTTTAAAATTTTCCTACGCTCACCAAGATGCATCTATGGAGTCTACTAGCAACGAGGGGAAAGGAGTGCATCTACATACCCTTGTAGATCGCGAGCGGAAGCGTTCCAACGAACGTGGATGACGGAGTCGTACTCGCCGTGATCCAAATCACCGATGACCGAGTGCCGAACGGACGGCACCTCCGCGTTCAACACACGTACGGTGCAGCGACGTCTCCTCCTTCTTGATCAAGCAAGGGGGAAGGAGAGGTTGATGGAGATCCAACAGCACGACAGCGTGGTGGTGGATGTGGCGGGTCTCCGGCAGGGCTTCGCCGAGCTTCTGCGAGAGAGAGAGAGAGAGGTGTTGCAGGGGAGGAGGGAGGCGCCCAAGGCTGTGGGTTGCTGCCCTCCCTCCCCCCCCCCCCTATATAGGCCCGCTGGGGGGGCGCCGGCCTAGGTAGATGGGATCTCCAAGGGGGGGCGGCGGCCAAAGGGGGGGAAGGGGTGCCTTGCCCCCCAAGACAAGGGGGAAGCTCCCCCCCTAGGGTTCCCAACCCTAGGCGCATGGGGGAGGCCCAAGGGGGGCTCCCCAGCCCACTAAGGGCTGGTTCCCTTCCATTTTCAGCCCACGGGGCCCTCCGGGATGGGTGGCCCCACCCGGTGGACCTCCGGGGCCCTTCCGGTGGTCCCGGTACAATACCGGTAACCCCCGAAACTTTCCCGGTGGCCGAAACTGGACTTCCTATATATAATTCTTCACCTCCGGACCATTCCGGAACCTCTCGTGACATCCGGGATCTCATCCGGGACTCCGAACAACTTTCGGGTTTCCGCATACATATATCTCTACAACCCTAGCGTCACCGGACCTTAAGTGTGTAGACCCTACGGGTTCGGGAGACATGCAGACATGACCGAGACGCCTCTCCGGTCAATAACCAACAGCGGGATCTGGATACCCATGTTGGCTCCCACATGTTCCACGATGATCTCATCGGATGAACCACGGTGTCGAGGATTCAATCAATCCGTATGCAATTCCCTTTGTCAATCGGTATGTTACTTGCCCGAGATTCGATCGTCGGTATCCCAATACCTTGTTCAATCTCGTTACCGGCAAGTCTCTTTACTCGTACCGCAATGCATGATCCCGTGACTAACGCCTTAGTCACATTGAGCTCATTATGATGATGCATTACCGAGTGGGCCCAGAGATACCTCTCTGTCACACGGAGTGACAAATCCCAGTCTCGATCCGTGCCAACCCAACAGACATTTTCGGAGATACCCGTAGTGCACATTTATAGTCACCCAGTTACGTTGTGACGTTTGGCACACCCAAAGCACTCCTATGGTATCCGGGAGTTGCACGATCTCATGGTCTAAGGAAAAGATACTTGACATTGGAAAAGCTCTAGCAAACGAAACTACACGATCTTTTATGCTATGCTTAGGATTGGGTCTTGTCCATCACATCATTCTCCTAATGATGTGATCCCGTTATCAATGACATCCAATGTCCATAGTCAGGAAACCATGACTATCTGTTGATCAACGAGCTAGTCAACTAGAGGCTTACTAGGGACACGTTGTGGTCTATGTATTCACACATGTATTACGATTTCCGGACAATACAATTATAGCATGAATAATAGACGATTATCATGAACAAAGAAATATAATAATAACCTTTTATTATTGCCTCTAGGGCATATTTCCAACAGTCTCCCACTTGCACTAGAGTCAATAATCTAGTTACATTGTGATGAATCGAACACCCATTGCGTCCTGGTGTTGATCATGTTTTGCCCTAGGGAGAGGTTTAGTCAATGGATCTGCTACATTCAGGTCCGTATGTACTTTACAAATATCTATGTCTCCATTTTGAACACTTTCATGAATGGAGTTGAAGCGACGCTTGATATGCCTGGTCTTCCTGTGAAACCTGGGCTCCTTCGCAAGGGCAATAGCTCCAGTGTTGTCACAGAAGAGAGTCATTGGGCCCGACGCATTGGGAATCACCCCTAGGTCGGTAATGAACTCCTTCATCCAGACTGCTTCCTGTGCTGCCTCCGAGGCTGCCATGTACTCTGCTTCACATGTAGATCCCGCCACGACGCTTTGCTTGCAACTGCACCAGCTTACTGCTCCTCCATTCAAAATATACACGTATCCAGTCTGTGACTTCGAGTCATCCAGATCTATGTCGAAGCTAGCGTCGACGTAACCCTTTACGACGAGCTCTTCGTCACCTCCATAAACGAGAAACATATCCTTAGTCCTCTTCAGGTACTTCAGGATATTCTTGACCGCTGTCCAGTGTTCCTTGCCGGGATTACTTTGGTACCTTCCTACCAAACTTACGGCAAGGTTTACATCAGGTCTGGTACACAGCATGGCATACATAATAGACCCTATGGCCGAGGCATAGGGGATGACACTCATCTCTTCTATATCGTGGTCGGGCATTGAGCCGTGCTCAATTGCACACCTTGCAATACAGGCAAGAACCCCTTCTTGGACTGATCCATACTGAACTTCTTCAATTTCTTGTCAAGGTATGTACTCTGTGAAAGACCAATGAGGCGTCTTGATCTATCTCTATAGATCTTGATGCCTAATATATAAGCAGCTTCTCCAAGGTCCTTCATTGAAAAACACTTATTCAAATAGGCCTTTATACTTTCCAAGAATTCTATATCATTTCCCATCAATAGTATGTCATCCACATATAATATGAGAAATGCTACGGAGCTCCCACTCACTTTCTTGTAAACACAGGCTTCTCCATAAGTCTGTGTAAACCCAAACGCTTTGATCATCTCATCAAAGCGAATGTTCCAACTCCGAGATGCTTGCACCAGCCCATAGATTGAGCGCTGGAGCTTGCACACTTTGTTAGCATTCTTAGGATCGACAAAACCTTCCGGTTGCATCATATACAACTCTTCCTTAAGGAAGCCGTTAAGGAATGCCGTTTTGACGTCCATCTGCCATATCTCATAATCATAGTATGCGGCAATTGCTAACATGATTCGGACGGACTTCAGCTTCGCTACGGGTGAGAAAGTCTCATCGTAGTCAACCCCTTGAACTTGTCGATAACCCTTAGCGACAAGTCGAGCTTTGTAGATGGTCACATTACCATCCGCGTCCGTCTTCTTCTTAAAGATCCATTTGTTTTCTCTGGCTCGCCGCTCATCGAGCAAGTCAGTCAAAGTCCATACTTTGTTTTCATCCATGGATTCTATCTCGGATTTCATGGCTTCTAGCCATTTGTCGGAATCCGGGCCCGCCATCGCTTCTTCATAGTTCGAAGGTTCACCGTTGTCTAACAACATGATTTCTAGGACAGGGTTGCCGTACCACTCTGGTGCAGAACGTGTCCTTGTGGACCTACGAAGTTCAGTAACTTGATCCGAAGCTTCATGATCATCATCATCAACTTCCTCCCCAGTCGGTGTAGGCACCACAGGAACATTTTCCCGCGCTGCGCTACTTTCCGGTTCGGAAGGGGTGACTATCACCTCATCAAGTTCCACTTTCCTCCCACTCAATTCTTTCGAGAGAAACTCCTTCTCCAGAAAGGACCCGTTCTTGGCAACGAAGATCTTGCCTTCGGATCTGAGGTAGAAGGTATACCCAATAGTTTCCTTAGGGTATCCTATGAAGACGCATTTTTCCGATTTGGGTTCGAGCTTTTCAGGTTGAAGTTTCTTGACATAAGCATCGCATCCCCAAACTTTTAGAAACGACAGCTTAGGTTTCTTCCCAAACCATAATTCATACGGTGTCGTCTCAACGGATTTCAAGGGAGCCCTATTTAAAGTGAATGCGGCAGTCTCTAAAGCATAACCCCAAAATGAGAGCGGTAAATCGGTAAGAGACATCATAGATCGCACCATATCTAATAGAGTGCGATTACGACGTTCGGACACACCATTTCTCTGAGGAGTTCCAGGCGGCGTGAGTTGTGAAACTATTCCACATTTCCTTAAGTGTGCACCAAACTCGTGACTTAAATATTCTCCACCACGATCTGATCGTAGGAATTTTATTCTCCTGTCACGTTGATTCTCAACCTCACTCTGAAATTCCTTGAACTTTTCAAAGGTTTCAGACTTGTGTTTCATCAGGTAGACATACCCATATCTACTTAAATCATCAGTGAGAGTGAGAACATAACGATATCCTCCGCGAGCCTCAACACTCATTGGACCACACACATCGGTATGTATGATTTCCAATAAGTTGGTTGCTCGCTCCATTGTTCCGGAGAACGGAGTCTTGGTCATCTTACCCATGAGGCATGGTTCCCACGTGTCAAATGATTCGTAATCAAGAGACTCCAAAAGTCCATCTGCATGGAGCTTCTTCATGCGCTTGACACCAATGTGACCAAGGCGGCAGTGCCACAAGTATGTGGGACTATCGTTATCAACTTTACATCTTTTGGTATTCACACTATGAACATGTGTAACATCACGTTCGAGATTCATCAAAAATAAACCATTGACCAGCGGGGCATGACCATAAAACATATCTCTCAAATAAATAGAACAACCATTATTCTCGGATTTAAATGAGTAGCCATCTCGAATTAAACGAGATCCAGATACAATGTTCATGCTCAAAGCTGGCACTAAATAACAATTATTGAGGTTTAAAACTAATCCCGTGGGTAGATGCAGAGGTAGCGTGCCGACGGCGATCACATCGACCTTGGAACCATTCCCGACGCGCATCGTCACCTCGTCCTTTGCCAGTCTCCGTTTATTCCGTAGTTCCTGCTTTGAGTTACAAATATGAGCAACCGCACCGGTATCAAATACCCAGGAGCTACTACGAGTACTGGTAAGGTACACATCAATTACTTGTATATCACATATACCTTGGGTGTTGCTGGCCTTCTTCTTGTCCGCTAAATATTTGGGGCAGTTCCGCTTCCAGTGACCACTTCCCTTGCAATAAAAGCACCCAGTCCCGGGCTTGGGTCCATTCTTTGACTTCTTCCCAGTAACTGGTTTACCGGGCGCGGCAACTCCCTTGCCGTCCTTCTTGAAGTTCTTCTTACCCTTGCCCTTCTTGAACTTGGTGGTTTTATTCACCATCAACACTTGATGTTCTTTTCTGATCTCCCCTTCCGCTGATTTCAGCATTGAATATACCTCGGGAATGGTCTTTTCCATCCCCTGCATATTGTAGTTCATCACAAAGCTCTTGTAGCTTGGTGGAAGCGACTGGAGGATTCTGTCAATGACCGCGTCATCCGGGAGATTAACTCCCAGCTGAGACAAGCGGTTGTGCAACCCAGACATTCTGAGTATGTGCTCACTAACAGAACTGTTCTCCTCCATTTTACAGCTGAAGAACTTGTCGGAGACATCATATCTCTCGACCCGGGCATGAGCTTGAAAAACCAATTTCAGCTCCTCGAACATCTCATATGTTCCATGTTTCTCAAAACGCTTTTGGAGACCCGGCTCTAAGCTGTAAAGCATGCCGCACTGAACGAGGGAGTAATCATCAGCACGTGATTGCCAAGCGTTCATAACGTCTTGGTTCTGTGGGATTGGTGCATCACCTAGCGGTGCTTCTAAGACATATTCTTTCTTGGCTACTATAAGGATGAGCCTCAGGTTCCGGACCCAGTCCGTATAGTTGTTGCCATCATCTTTCAGCTTGGTTTTCTCTAGGAACGCGTTGAAATTGAGGACAACGTTGGCCATTTGATCTACAAGACATAGTGTAAAGATTTTAGACTAAGTTCATGATAATTGAGTTCATCTAATCAAATTATTTAATGAACTCCAACTCAGATAGACTTCCCTCTAGTCATCTAAGTGAAACATGATCCGAGTTTAACTAGGCCGTGTCCGATCATCACGTGAGACGGACTAGTCAAGATCGGTGAACATCTTCATGTTGATCGTATCTTCTATACGACTCATGCTCGACCTTTCGGTCCTCCGTGTTCCGAGGCCAGGTCTGTACATGCTAGGCTCGTCAAGTCAACCTAAGTGTATTGCGTGTGTTCCGAGGCCATGCCTGTACATGCTAGGCTCGTCAACACCCGTTGTATTCGAACGTTAGAATCTATCACACCCGATAATCACGTGGTGCTTCGAAACAACGAACCTTCGCAACGGTGCACAGTTAGGGTGAACACTTTCTTGAAATTATTATAAGGGATCATCTTACTTACTACCGTCGTTCTAAGCAAATAAGATGCAAAAACATGATAAACATCACATGCAATCAAATAGTGACATGATATGGCCAATATCATTATGCTCCTTTGATCTCCATCTTCGGGGCACCATGATCATCTTCGTCACCGGCATGACACCATGATCTCCATCATCATGATCTCCATCATTGTGTCTTCATGAAGTCGTCACACCAACGATTACTTCTACTTCTATGGCTAACGCGTTTAGCAACAAAGTAAAGTAAATTACATGGCGTTATTCAATGACACGCAGGTCATACAAAATAATTAAGACAACTCCTATGGCTCCTGCCGGTTGTCATACTCATCGACATGCAAGTCGTGATTCCTATTACAAGAATATGATCAATCTCATACATCACATATATCATTCATCACATCTTCTGGCCATATCACATCACATAGCACTTGCTGCAAAAACAAGTTAGACGTCCTCTAATTGTTGTTGCAAATTTTTACATGGTTTGTAGGTTTCTAGCAAGAACGTTTCTTACCTACGTATGACCACAACGTGATTTGCCAATTTCTATTTACCCTTCATAAGGACCCTTTTCATCGAATCCGTTCCGACTAAAGTAGGAGAGACAGACACCCGCTAGCCACCTTATGCAACTAGTGCATGTCAGTCGGTGGAACCTGTCTCACGTAAGCGTACGTGGTGGATGTAGCGGGTCTCCGGCAGGGCTTCGCCGAGCTTCTGCGAGAGAGAGAGAGAGAGAGAGAGAGAGGTGTTGCAGGGGAGGAGGGAGGCGCCCAAGGCTGTGGGTTGCTGCCCTTCCTCCCCCCCCCCTTTATATAGGCCCCCTGGGGGGGCGCCGGCCCAGGGAGATGGGATCTCCAAGGGGGGCGGCGGCCAAAGGGGGGGAAGGGGTGCCTTGCCCCCCAAGGCAAGGGGGAAGCTCCCCCCTAGGGTTCCCAACCCTAGGCGCATGGGGGGAGGCCCAAGGGGGGCGCCCCAGCCCACTAAGGGCTGGTTCCCTTCCACTTTCAGCCCACGGGGCCCTCCGGGATGGGTGGCCCCACCCGGTGGACCTCCGGGACCCTTCCGGTGGTCCCGGTACAATACCGGTAACCCCCGAAACTTTCCCGGTGGCCGAAACTGGACTTCCTATATATAATTCTTCACCTCCGGACCATTCCGGAACCTCTCGTGACGTCCGGGATCTCATCCGGGACTCCGAACAACTTTCGGGTTTCCGCATACATATATCTCTACAACCCTAGCGTCACCGGACCTTAAGTATGTAGACCCTACGGGTTCGGGAGACATGCAGACATGACCGAGACGCCTCTCCGGTCAATAACCAACAGCGGGATCTGGATACCCATGTTGGCTCCCACATGTTCCACGATGATCTCATCGGATGAACCACGGTGTCGAGGATTCAATCAATCCGTATGCAATTCCCTTTGTCAATCGGTATGTTACTTGCCCGAGATTCGATCGTCGGTATCCCAATACCTTGTTCAATCTCGTTACCGGCAAGTCTCTTTACTCGTACCGCAATGCATGATCCCGTGACTAACGCCTTAGTCACATTGAGCTCATTATGATGATGCATTACCGAGTGGGCCCAGAGATACCTCTCCGTCACACGGAGTGACAAATCCCAGTCTCGATCCGTGCCAACCCAACAGACACTTTCGGAGATACCCGTAGTGCACCTTTATAGTCACCCAGTTACGTTGTGACGTTTGGCACACCCAAAGCACTCCTACGGTATCCGGGAGTTGCACGATCTCATGGTCTAAGGAAAAGATACTTGACATTGGAAAAGCTCTAGCAAACGAAACTACACGATCTTTTATGCTATGCTTAGGATTGGGTCTTGTCCATCACATCATTCTCCTAATGATGTGATCCCGTTATCAATGACATCCAATGTCCATAGTCAGGAAACCATGACTATCTGTTGATCAACGAGCTAGTCAACTAGAGGCTTACTAGGGACATGTTGTGGTCTATGTATTCACACATGTATTACGATTTCCGGACAATACAATTATAGCATGAATAATAGACGATTATCATGAACAAAGAAATATAATAATAACCTTTTATTATTGCCTCTAGGGCATATTTCCAACAACAAAGAGCTCGTCATAAATGGTTACGTCGATGCAAGCTTTGACACTGATCCGGACGATTCTAAATCGCAAACCGGATACGTGTTTTTATTGAACGGTGGAGCTGTCAGTTGGTGCAGTTCTAAACAAAGCGTCGTAGCGGGATCTACATGTGAAGCGAAGTACATAGCTGCTTCGGAAGCAGCAAATGAAGGAGTCTGGACGAAGGAGTTCATATCCGATCTAGGTGTCATACCTAGTGCATCGGGTCCAATGAAAATATTTTGTGACAATACTGGTGCAATTGCTTTGGCAAAGGAATCCAGATTTCACAAGAGAACCAAGCACATCAAGAGACGCTTCAACTCCATCCGGGATCAAGTCTAGGTGGGAGACATAGAGATTTGCAAGATACATACGGATTTGAATGTTGCAGACCCGTTGACTAAACCTCTTCCTCGAGCAAAACATGATCAGCACCAAGGCTCCATGGGTGTTAGAATCATTACTGTGTAATCTAGATTATTGACTCTAGTGCAAGTGGGAGACTGAAGGAAATATGCCCTAGAGTCAATAATAAAGTTATTATTTATTTCCTTATATCATGATAAATGTTTATTATTCATGCTAGAATTGTATTAACCGGAACCATGATACATGTGTGAATACATAGACAAATAGAGTGTCACTAGTATGCCTCTACTTGACTAGCTCGTTAATCAAAGATGGTTATGTTTCCTAGCCATAGACAAAGAGTTGTCATTTGATTAATGGGATCACATCATTAGGAGAATGATGTGATTGACTTGACCCATTCCGTTAGCTTAGCACTTGATCGTTTAGTGTGTTGCTATTGCTTTCTTCATGACTTATACATGTTCCTATGACTATGAGATTATGCATCTCCCGTTTACCGGAGGAACACTTTGTGTACTACCAAACGTCACAACGTAACTGGGTGATTATAAAGGTGTTGTACAGGTGTCTCCGAAGGTACTTGTTGGGTTGGCGTATTTCGAGATTAGGATTTGTCACTACGATTGTCGGAGAGGTATCTCTGGGCCCACTCGGTAATGCACATCACTTAAGCCTTGCAACCATTGCAACTAATGAGTTAGTTGCGGGATGATGTATTACGGAATGAGTAAAGAGACTTGCCGATAACGAGATTGAACTAGGTATTGAGATACCGACGATCGAATCTCGGGCAAGTTACATACCAATGACAAAGGGAACAACGTATGTTGTTATGCGGTTTGACCGATAAAGATCTTCGTAGAATATGTGGGAGCCAATATGACAATCCAGGTTCCGCTATTGGTTGTTTACCGGAGACGTGTCTCGGTCATGTCTACATAGTTCTCGAACCCGTAGGGTCCGCACGCTTAAAGTTCGATGACGGTTATATTATGAGTTTATGTGTTTTGATGTACCGAAGGTAGTTCAGAGTCCCGGATGTGATCACGGACATGACGAGGAGTCTCAAAATGGTCGAGACATGAAGATTGATATATTGGACGACTATATTCGGACACCGGAATGGTTTCGGGGATTATCGGATATATACCGGAGTACCGGGGGGTTACCGGAACCCCCCGGAGGTTATTGGGTCTCATGGGCCCAAGTGGTGGAAGAGGAGAGGCGGGCAAGGGGCAGCCGCGCGCCCCTCCCCCCCCCAGTCCAAATTGGACAAGGAGGGGGGGCGGCTCCCCCCTTTCCTTTCCCCCTCTCTCTCCTTCCCTCTCCTCTCCTACTCCAACATGGAAGGGGGGAGTCCTACTCACGCCAAGGGTGGCCGGCCCCCTCCCCCTCCTCCACTCCTTTATATACGGGGAGGGAGGCACCCCTAGAGACAAAACAATTGATCCCTTGGATCTCTTAGCCGTGTGCGGTGCCCCCCTCCACCATAATCCACCTCGGTCATATCGTAGCGGTGCTTAGGCGAAGCCCTGCGTCGGTAGAACATCATCATCGTCACCACGCCGTCGTGCTGACGGAACTCTCCCTCAAAGCTCGGTTGGATCGGAGTTCGAGGGACGTCATCGAGTTGAACGTGTGCTGAACTCGGAGGTGCCGTGCATTCGGTACTTGATCGGTCGGATCGTGAAGACGTACGACAACATCAACCGCGTTGTGCTAACGCTTCCGCTTTCGGTCTATGAGGGTACGTGGACACACTCTCCCCTCTCGTTGCTATGCATCACCATGATCTTGCGTGTGCGTAGGAATTTTTTTGAAATTACTACGTTCCCCAACAGTCTTCATCTTCGGCGGCAGAGGAGTGTGTCTTGTCTTCGGACGACACGTCCGAAGCTCCCTTGTGGCGGGGGCCACTCCGGACCCCCTTGGCCTTCTTCTTGGCCTTCTTCTCCAGTGCCTGGTAGGGCGCCGGAACCAGCATCTTTGTCAGAAGCAGAATTGTTGGTTCCTCGGGCAGCGGAGACGGACACCGAATCCACTCTGCTTCCTCTGTCCATACCTGAAAAATAAATAGTGAAGATTAGATATCTTCCTTGAACAAGCAAGTAGAGGATGCACCTTGAGACGTGAAAGACTTACCGCACTGGCGGGATGGGCAAGATCGTGCCCGCGGTCCTCGGTGATGTCCGGCGGCGTTTCATTGCCCTTAAAGAGCATCTTCCGGACATCTTCGTGCATGGTTCCGAAGAGCCTTTCCAAGGTCTGGTGCTTCTCCGGATCGAATTCCCATAAAGGGCAAGTTCGGCCCTAGCATGGAAGGTTCCGGCGAACTAGCATCACCTGGATCACATTGATGAGCTTGATGTTTTTATCCACCATGTTTTGGATGCGCGTTTGCAGCGCTATCAGTTCGTCCGACGAAGACCAATTTGGGCCCTTCTCCATCCAGGAGGTGAGCCGCATTGGAGCTCCAGATTTGAATTCGGGAGCCGCGGCCCAGGTGGCGTCGTGGGGCTCTGTGATATAGAACCACAGTTTCTGCCACTCTTTGACGGTCTCCACAAAAGTACCCTTGGGCCATGTGACATTGGGCAGCTTGCTCACCATGGTGCCTCCGCACTCCGCGTGTTGGCCGTCCACCACCTTCGGCTTCACGTTGAAGATCTTGAGCCACAGTCCGAAGTGGGGTGGAATGCGGAGGAAGGCCTCGCACACGACAATGAATGCCGAGATGTTGAGGAAGGAGTTTGGGGCAAGATCGTGGAAATCTAGCCCGTAACAGAACATAAGTCCGCGGACAAAAGGGTGGAGAGGAAACCCTAACCCGTGGATGAAATGGGGGATGAACACCACCCTCTCATTGGGCTTCCGGGTGGGGACGATTTGCCCCTTGGCCGGAAGCCGGTGGGCGATTTCTTTTGCCAGATACTCGACCTCCCGAAGCTTGGTGATGTCCTTCTCCTTAACGGAGGAGGCCATCCACTTGCCTTGCGCTCCAGATCCGGACATGGTCGAGTGCTTCTTTGAGGCGTAAAGGATGAGGACTTGGGCATTGGAGCTCGAGAATGGGAGGGCAGAGAAAGAGAGAAGGCGTGGGTGAAAGAAAGGAATTGTTATCTCCTTATAAAGGCAGTGAATATCATGAGCCTCCCCACTCGCCTTAAAACTCGCCTATTCCCAAGGGTTGTGACAACGGCACGGTTGGATTACCCAAGCCCGTATTGACGAGAATCCCGCAATAAGGGGACACGATCTCTGCTTTGACAAGACGTGCCAATGAAAACCGTGTCTCGAAACGTGGAACGGCAGACGAAAACGGTTCGAAATAATGACCGGGCAGACGTGATGCCACGTTACAAAAAGTTGTCAGCGGATTGGACTCGTGAAATATTATACTCTCTGCGGTTGTGTGTGGTACTTGTGTTTCAGATCCGGACATGTTCGTTGCGTCCGAAGACTATTTTGGAGTATTCGGAAAGGAGAACCCGCCTTGCAATGCCGAAGACCATTTGTGCGCCGGACACCTCGTCATTGAAGCCTGGTTCAGGGGCTACTGAGAGAGTCTTGGACTAAGGGGTCCTCGGGCGTCCGGTCTGTTGGACATGGGCTGGACTAATGGGCTGTGAAGATACAAGACCGAAGACCCTCTCCCGTGTCCGGATGGGACTCTCCTTGGCGTGGAAGGCAAGCTTGGCGTCCAAATATGAAGATTCCTTTCTCTGTAACCAACTTTGTACAACCCTAATCCCGTCCAGTGTCTATGTAAACCGGAGGGCTTAGTCCGAAGGACAGAGATAGTTATACAGGCTAGACTTCTAGGGTTTTAGCCATTACGATCTCGTGGTAGATCAACTCTTGTAATACTCATATTCATCAAGATCAATCAAGCAGGAAGTAGGGTATTACCTCCATAGAGAGGGCCCGAACCTGGATAAACATTGTGTCCCCTATCTCCTGTTACCATCAACCTTAGACGCACAGTTCAGGACGCCCTACCCGAGATCCGCCGGTTTTGACACCGACAGCCCCCCTTTTCCTTCTCTTCCTCTTCCTTCTTCTCCTACTCCAACTAGGAAAGGGGGAAACCTACTCCTACTTGGAGTAGGAACCCCCCCCCCTTAGGGCGCGCCCCTTGAGGCCGGCCCTCCTCCTCCTCCCCTCCTTTATATACGGGGGAGGGGGCACCCCATAGACACACAAGTTGATTTCTTAGCCGTGTGCGGTGCCCCCCTCCACAGATTTCCACCTCGGTCATATTGTCGTAGTGCTTAGGCGAAGCCCTGCGTCGGTAACTTCATCATCAACGTCAACACGCCGTCGTGCTGACGAAACTCTCCCTCGACCTCAGCTGGATCTATAGTTCGTGGGACGTCACCGAGCTAAACGTGTGCAGATCGCGGAGGTGCCGTGCGTTCGGTACTTGATCGGTTGGATTGCGAAGACGTTCGACTACATCAATCGCGTTAATAAACGCTTCCGCTTTCGGTCTACGAGGGTACGTGGACACACTCTCCCCGCTCGTTGCTATGCCTCTCCTAGATAGATCTTGCATGATCGTAGGAAAATTTTGAAATACTACGTTCCCCAACAGTGGCATCCGAGCCAGGTCTATGCGTAGATGTTATATGCACGAGTAGAACACAAAGAGTTGTGGGCAATAATAGTCATACTGCTTACCAGCATGTCATACTTTGATTCGGCGGTATTGTTGGATGAAGCGGCCCAGACCGACATTACATGACCGCGTTCATAAGACTGGTTCTACCGCCGTGCTTCGCACACAGGTGGCTAGTGGGTGTCTGTTTCTCCAACTTTAGTTGAATCGAGTGTGACTACGCCCGATCCTTGTTGAAGGTTACAACAGCGCACTCGACGAAAAATCATTATGGTTTTGATGCGTAGGTAAGAACGGTTCTTGCCACGTAAAACTTGCAACAACAAAGTAGAGGACGTCTAACTTGTTTTTGCAGGGCATGTTGTGATGTGATATGGTCAAGACGTGATGATATATAAATTTTTGTATGAGATGATCATGTTTTGTAAAAGTTATCGGCAACTGGTAGGAGCCTTATGGTTGTCGCTTTATTGTATGAAATGAAATCGCCACGTAATTGCTTTACTTTATCACTAAGCGGTAGCGGTAGTCGTAGAAGCAATAGTTGGCGGGACGACAACGATGCTTCGATGGAGATCAAGGTGTCAAGCCGGTGACGATGGTGATCATGATGGTGCTTTGGAGATGGAGATCAAAGGCACAAGATGATGATAGCCATATCATATCACTTATATTGATTGCATGTGATGTTTATCCTTTATGCATCTTATTTTGCTTAGTACGGCGGTAGCATTATAAGATGATCTCTCACTAAATTTCAAGGTATAAGTGTTCTCCCTGAGTATGCACCATTGCAACAGTTCGTCGTGCCGAGACACCACGTGATGATCGGGTGTGATAAGCTCTACGTTCACATACAATGGGTTCAAGCCAGTTTTGCACACGCAGAATACTCGGGTTAAACTTGACGAGCCTAGCATATGCAGATATGGCCTCGGAACACTGAGACCGAAAGGTCGAGCGTGAATCATATAGTAGATATGATCAACCTAGTGATGTTCACCATTGAAAGCTACTCCATCTCACGTGATGATCGGACATGGTTTAGTTGATTTGGATCACGTGATCACTTAGATGATTAGAGGGATGTCTATCTAAGTGGGAGTTCTTAAGTAATATGATTAATTGAACTTTAATTTATCATGAACTTAGTACCTGATAGTATTTTGCATGTCTATGTTGTTGTAGATCAATGGCCCGTGCTACTGTTCCTTTGAATTTTAATGCGTTCCTAGAGAAAGCTAAGTTGAAAGATGATGGTAGCTACTACACGGACTGGGTCCGTAACTTGAGGATTATCCTCATTGTTGCACAGAAGAATTACGTCCTGGAAGCACCGCTAGGTGCAAGACCCGCTGCAGGAGCAACACCAGACGTTGTGAACGCATGGCAGAGCAAAGCTGATGACTACTCGATAGTTCAGTGTGCCATGTTTTACGGCTTAGAACCGGGACTTCAACGATGTTTTGAACATCATGGAGCATATGAGATGTTCCAAGAGTTGAAGTTAATATTTCAAGCAAATGCCCGGATTGAGAGATATGAAGTATCCAATAAGTTCTACAGCTGCCGAATGGAGGAGAATAGTTCTGTCAGTGAACATATACTCAAAATGTCTGGGTATCATAATCACTTGACTCAGCTGGGAGTTAATCTTCCAGTTGATAGTGTCATTGACAGAGTTCTTCAATCACTGCCACCAAGCTACAAAAGCTTTGTGATGAACTATAATATGCAAGGGATGGATAAGACAATTCCCGAGCTCTTCGCGATACTAAAGGCAGCGGAGGTAGAAATCAAGAAGGAGCATCAAGTGTTGATGGTCAACAGGACCACTAGTTTCAAGAAAAAGGGTAAAGGGAAGAAGGGGAACTTCAAGGAGAACGGCAAGCAAGTTGCTGCTCAAGTGAAGAAGCCTAAGTCTGGACCTAAGCCTGAGACTGAGTGCTTCTACTGCAAAGGGACTGGTCACTGGAAGCGGAACTCCCCCAAGTATTTGGGGGATAAGAAGGATGGCAAAGTGAAAGGTATATTTTATATACATGTTATTGATGTGTACCTTACTAATGCTCGCAGTAGTGCCTGGGTATTTGATACTGGTACTGTTGCTCATATTTGCAACTCGAAACAGGGACTACGGATTAAGCGAAGATTGGCTAAGGACGAGGTGACGATGCGCGTGGGAAATAGTTCCAAAGTCGATGTGATCGCCGTCGGCACGCTACCTCTACATCTACCTTCGGGATTAGTTTTAGACCTGAATAATTGTTATTTGATGCCAGTGTTAAGCATGAACATTATATCTGGATCTTGTTTGATAAGAGATGGTTATTCATTTAAATCAGAGAATAATGGTTGTTCTATTTATGTCAGTAATATCTTTTATGGTCATGCACCCTTGATGAGTGGTCTATTTTTACTAAATCTCGATAGTAGTGACACACATATTCATAGTATTGAAGCCGAAAGATATAAGTTTAATAGATAATCTTGATCATAAACCCACAATTCATCGGATCTCGACAAACACACCGCAAAAAGTATTACAGCGAATAGATCTCCAAGAGAATCGAGGAGAACTTTGTATTGAGATCCAAAGAGAGATAAGAAGCCATCTAGCTAATAACTATGGACCCGAAGGTCTATGGTAAACTACTCACACATCATCGGAGAGGATATGGTGTTGATGTAGAAGCCCTCCGTGATCGATTCCCCCTCCGGCGGAGCACCGGAAAAGGCCCCAAGATGGGATCTCACGGGTACAGAAGGTTGCGGCAGTGGAAAAAGTGCTTCATGGCTCCCCTGGATGTTTTCAGGGTATAAGAGTATATATAGGCGAAAGAAGTAGGTCAGTGGAGCTGCGAGGAGCCCACGAGGGTGGGGGCGCCCACACCCCTGGGGCGCGCCTCCCTGCCTCGTGGCTTCCTCGCTGCTTCCTTGACTTCCACTCCAAGTCTCCTGGATCGCGTTTGTTCCAAAAACGATCCTTGCGAAGGTTTCATTCCGTTTGGATTCCGTTTGATATTCCTTTTCTGCGAAACACTGAAATAGGCAAAAAACAGCAATTTGCACTGGGCCTTCGGTTAATAGGTTAGTCCCAAAAATAATATAAAAAGGTATATTAAAGCCCATTAAACATCCAAAACAGATAATATAATAGCACAGAACAATCAAAAATTATAGATACGTTGGAGACGTATCAAGCATCCCCAAGCTTAATTCCTGCTCGTCCTCGAGTAGCTAGGTGAATGGTAAAAACAGAATTTTTGATGTGGAATGCTACCCAACATAATTTTCAATGTAATTATCTTTATTGTGGCATGAATGTTGATATCCAAAAGATTCTAGATAAAGTTTTATTATTGACATAAAAATAGTAATACTTCAAGCATACCAACCAAGCAATTATGTCTTATCAAAATAACATAGCCAAAGAAAGCTTATCCCTACAAAATCATATAGTTTAGCCATGCTTCATTTTCGTCACACAAAATGCTCCCATCATGCATAACCCCGATGACAAGCCGAGCAATTGGTTCATACTTTTTAACGCGCTTCAGCCTTTTCAACCCTCACGCAATACATGAGCACAAGCCATGGATATAGACTATGGGTGGAGTAGAGTATGATGATAGGGGTTTTGTGAGAAGACAAAAAAGGAGAAGTCTCACATTGGCGCGGCTAATCAACGGGCTATGGAGATGCCCATCAATTTATGTCAATGCGAGGAGTAGGGATTGCCATGCAACAGATGCACTAGAGCTATAAATGTATGAAAGCTCATCAAAAAGAAACTAAGTGGGTGTGCATCCAACTTGCTTGCTCACGAAGACCTAGGGCATTTTGAGGAGGCCCATCATTGGAATATACAAGCCAAGTTCTATATTGAAAAATTCCCACTAGTATATGAAATTGACAAAATAAGAGACTCTCTATCATGAAGATCATGGTGCTATTTTGAAGCACGAGTGTGGAAAAAGGATAGTAACATTGTCCCTTCTCTCTTTTTCTCTCATTTTTTCTCTTTTTTTATTTGGGCTTCTTTGGCCTCTTTTTTTATTTGGGCTTCTTTGGCCTTTTTTTTATTTTTTTATTCGTTCGGAGTCTCATCCTGACTTGTGGGGGAATCATAGTCTCCATCATCCTTTCCTCACATGGGACAATGCTCTAATAATGAAAATCATCACACTTCTATTTACTTACAACTCAAGAATTACAACTCAATACTTAGAACCAAATATGACTCTATGTGAATGCCTCCGGCGGTGTACCGGGATATGCAATGAATCAAGAGCGACATGTATGAAAGAATTATGAAGGTGGCTTTGCCACAAATACGATGTCAACTACATGATCATGCAAAGCAATATGACAATGATGGAGCGTGCCATAATAAACGGAACGGTGGAAAGTTGCATGGCAATATATCTCGGAATGGCTATGGAAATGCCATAATAGGTAGGTATGGTGGCTGTTTTGAGGAAGATATAAGGAGTTTTATGTGTGATAGAGCGTATTATATCACGGGGTTTGGATGCACCGGCGAAGTTTGCACCAGCTCTCAAGGTGAGAAAGGGCAATGCACGGTACCGTAGAGGCTAGCAAATTGCGTAAAGGTAAGAGTGCGTATAATCCATGGACTCACATTAGTCATAAAGAACTCATATACTTATTGCGAAAGTTTATTAGCCCTCGTAGCAAAGTACTACTACGCATGCCCCTAGGGGGGTAGATTGGTAGGAAAATACCATCGCTCGTCCCCGACCGCCACTCATAAGGAAAGCAATCAAAGAACACCCCATGCTTCAAATTTGTCACACAACATTTACCATACGTGCATGCTACGGGACTTCCCAACCTCAACACAAGTATTTCTCAATTTCATAATTACCCAACTAGCATGACTCTAACATTACCACCTTTATATCTCAAAACAATTATCAAGTATCAAATTTATCATAGTATTTAATGCACTCTATATGAAAGTTTTTATTATACCCATCTTGTATGCCTATCATATTAGGACTAATTTTATAGCCAAAGCAAATTACAATGCTGTTCTAAAAGACTCTCAAAATAATATAAGTGAAGCATGAGATATCAATAATTTCTACCAAATAAAACCACCACCGTGCTCTAAAAAGATATAAGTGAAGCACTAGAGCAAAATTATCTAGCTCAAAAGATATAAGTGAAGAACATAAAGTATTCTAATAAATTCCGATTCATGTGTGTATCTCCAAAAGGTGTGTACAGCAAGTATGATTGTGGTAGACTAAAAAGCAAAGACTCAAATCATACAAGACGCTCCAAGCAAAACACATATCATGTGGTGAATAAAAATATAGCATCGAGTAAAATTACCGATAGACGAAGACGAAAGAGGGGATGCCTTCCGGGGCATCTCCAAGCTTAGGCTTTTGGTTGTCCTTGAATTTTACCTTGGGGTGCCTTAGGCATCCCCAAGCTTAGGCTCTTGCCACTCCTTGTTCCAAAATCCATCAAATCTTTACCCAAAAACTTGAAAACTTCACAACACAAAACTCAACAGAAAATCTCATGAGCTCCGTTAGTGTAAGAAAACAAACCACCACTTTAAGACACTGTAATAAACTAATTCTTTATTTATATTGGTGTTAAACCTACTGTATTCGTGGCTCCCCTGGATGTTTTCAGGGTATAAGAGTATATATAGGCGAAAGAAGTAGGTCGGTGGAGCTGCGAGGGGCCCACGAGGGTGGGCGGCGCGCCTCCCTGCCTCGTGGCTTCCTCGCTGCTTCCTTGACTTCCACTCCAAGTCTCCTGGATTGCGTTTGTTCTAGAAACGATCCTCGCGAAGGTTTCATTCCGTTTGGATTCCGTTCGATATTCCTTTTCTGCGAAACACTGAAATAGGCAAAAAAAACAGCAATTTGCACTGGGCCTTCGATTAATAGGTAGTCCCAAAAATAATATAAAAAGGTATATTAAAGCCCATTGAACATCCAAAACAGATAATATAATAGCATGGAACAATAAAAAATTATAGATACGTTGGAGACGTATCAATGTCTCTTACTGATTTACCGCTATCGTTTTGGGGTTATGCTTTAGAGACGACTGCATTCACGTTAAATAGGGCACCATCTAAATCCGTTGAGATGACACCATATGAACTGTGGATTGGCAAGAAACCCAAGTTGTCGTTTCTTAAAGTTTGGGGCTGCGATGCTTATGTGAAAAAAGCTTCAACCTGATAAGCTCGAACCCAAATCGGAGAAATGTGTCTTCATAGGATACCCAAAGGAGACTGTTGGGTACACCTTCTATCACAGATCCGAAGGCAAGATATTCGTTGCTAAAAATGGATCCTTTCTAGAGAAGGAGTTTTGCTCGAAAGAAGTGAGTGGGAGGAAAGTAGAACCTGGTGAGTTAACTGTACCTGCTCCCTTATTGAAAAGTAGTTCATCACAGAAATCAGTTCGTGTGATTCCTACACCAATTAGTGAGGAAGCTAATGATAATGATCATGAAACTTCTGATCAAGTTACTACCGAACCTTGTAGGTCAACCAGAGTAAGATCCGCACCAGGGTGGTACGGTAATCCTGTTCTGGAGGTCATGTTAGTTGACCATGACAAATCTACGAACTATGAGGAAGCCCAGATTCCGCGAAATGGCTTGAGGCCATGAAATCTAAGATGGGATCCATGTATGAGAACAAAGTGTGGACTTTGGTTGACTTGCCCGATGATCAGCAAGCCATAGAGAATAAATGGATCTTCAAGAAGAAGACTGATGCTGACGGTAATATTACTGTCAACAAAGCTCGACTTGTTGCAAAAGGTTTTCGACAAGTTCAAGGAGGTTACTACGATGAGACCTTCTCACACGTAGCGATGCTTAAGTTCGTCCGAATCATGTTAGCAATTGCCGCATTTTATGATTATGAAATTTGGCAAATGGATGTCAAAACTGCATTCCTGAATGGATTTCTGGAAGAAGAGTTGTATATGATGCAACCCGAAGGTTTTATCGATCCAAAGGATGCTAACAAAGTGTGCAAGCTCCAGCAATCCATTTATGGACTGGTGCAAGCATCTTAGAGTTGGAATAAACATTTTGATGGTGTGATCAAAGCATATGGTTTTATACAAACATTTGGAGAAGCCTGTATTTACAAGAAAGTGAGTGGGAGCTCTGTAGCATTTCTAATATTACATGTGGATGACATATTATTGATTGGAAATGATATAGAATTTCTGGATAGCATAAAAGGATACTTGAATAAGAGTTTTTCAACGAAAGACCTCGGTGAAGCTGCTTACATATTGGGCATCAAGATCTATAGAGATAGATCAAGACGCTTAATTGGAGTTTCACAAAGCACATACCTTGATAAAGTTTTGAAGAAGTTCAAAATGGATCAAGCAAAGAAAGGGTTCTTACCTGTGTTACAAGGTGTGAAGTTGAGTCAGACTCAATGCCCGACCACTGCAGAAGATAGAGAGAAAATGAAAGTCATTCCCTATGCTTCAGCCATAGGTTCTATCATGTATGCAATGTTGTGTACCAGACCTGATGTGTGCCTTGCTATTAGTTTAGTAGGGAGGTACCAAAGTAATACAGGAGTGGATCACTGGACAATGGTCAAGAACATCCTCAAATACCTGAAAAGGACTAAGGATATGTTTCTCGTTTATGGAGGTGACAAAGAGCTCGTCGTAAATGGTTACGTCGATGCAAGCTTTGACACTGATCCGGATGACTCTAAGTTGCAAACCGGATACGTGTTTATATTGAACGGTGGAGCTGTCAGTTGGTGCAGTTCTAAGCAAAGCGTCGTGGCGGGATCTACGTGTGAAGCAGAGTACATAGCTACTTCGGAAGCAGCAAATGAAGGAGTCTGGATGAAGGAGTTCATATCCGATCTAGGTGTCATACCTAGTGCATCGGGTCCAATGAAAATATTTTGTGATAATACTGGTCCAATTGCCTTAGCAAAGGAATCCAGATTTCACAAGAGAACCAAGCACATCAAGAGATGCTTCAATTCCATCCGCGATTAAGTCAAGGAGGGAGACATAGAGATTTGCAAGATACATACGGATCTGAATGTTGCAGACCCGTTGACTAAGCCTCTCTCACGAGCAAAACATGATCAACACCAAGACTCCATGGGTGTTAGAATCACTACTATGTAATCTAGATTATTGACTCTAGTGCAAGTGGGAGACTGAAGGAAATATGCCCTAAAGGCAATAATAAAGTTGTTATTTATATTTCCTTATATCATGATAAATGTTTATTATTCATCCTAGAATTGTATTAACCGGAAACTTAGTACATGTCTGAATACATAGACAAACAGAGTGTCACTAGTATGCCACTACTTGACTAGCTCGTTAATCAAAGATGGTTAAGTTTCCTAGCCATAGACATGAGTTGTCATTTGATGAACGGGATCACACCACTAGAGAATGATGTGATTGATAAGACCCATCCGTTAGCTTAGCACGGTGATCGTTTAGTTTGTTGCTATTGCTTTATTCATGACTTATACATGTTCCTATGACTATGAGATTATGCAACTCCCAAATACCGGAGGAACACTTAGTGTGCTATCAAACGTCACAACATAACTGGGTGATTATAAAGATGCTCTACAGGTGTCTCCGATGGTGTTCGTTGAGTTGGCATAGATCGAGATTAGGATTTGTCACTCCGATTGTCACAGAGGTATCTCTGGGCCCTCTCGGTAATGCACATCACTATAAGCCTTGCAAGCAATGTGACTAATGAGTTAGTTACGGGATGATGCACTACAGAACGAGTAAAGAGAATTGCCGGTAACGAGATTGAACTAGGTATGATGATACCGACAATCGAATCTCGGGCAAGTAACATACTGATGACAAAGGGAACAACGTATGTTGTTATGCGGTTTGACCGATAAAGATTTTCGTAGAATATGTAGGAACCAATATGAGCATCCAGGTTCCGCTATTGGTTTTTGACCGGAGATGAGTCTTGGTCATGTCTACATAGTTCTCGAACCCGTAGCGTCCGCACGCTTAACGTTCGATGACGATCGGTATTATGAGTTTATGTGTTTTGATGTACCGAAGGTAGTTCAGAGTCCCGGATGTGATCACGGACATGACGAGGAGTATCAAAATGGTCGAGACATGAAGATTGATATATTGGAAGGTTATGTTTGGACACCGGAAAGGTTTTGGATAGGTTCGGGCATTTTTCGGAGTACCCGGGGGTTACCGGAACCCCCCGGGGGGTTGTTGGGCCTTCATGGGCCATAGTGGAAGAGAGGAGGAGGCGGCCAGGTGTGGCGCGCGCCCCCCTAGGCCCAATCCGAATTGGGGTAGGGTTTGGGGGGGGCCCTTTTCCTTCTCTCCCTCTTCCTCTTCCTTCTTCTCCTACTCCAACTAGGAAAGGCGGAAACCTACTCCTACTGGGAGTACGAATCCCCCCTTAGGGCGCGCCCCTTGAGTTCGGCCCTCCTCCTCCTCCCTTCCTTTATATACGGGGGAGGGGAGCACCCCATAGACACACAACTTGATTTCTTAGCCGTGTGCGGTGCCCCACTCCACAGATTTCCACCTCGGTCATATTGTCGTAGTGCTTAGGCGAAGCCCTGCGTCGGTAACTTCATCATCACCGTCAACACGCCGTCGTCCTGACGAAACTCTCCCTTGACCTCAGCTGGATCTAGAGTTCGTGGGATGTCACCAAGCTGAACGTGTGCAGATCACGGAGATGTCGTGTGTTCGGTACTTGATCGGTTGGATCGCGAGGACGTTCGACTACATCAACAACATTACTAAACGCTTCCGCTTTCGGTCTACGAGGGTACGTGGACACACTCTCCCCGCTCGTTGCTATGCCTCTCCTAGATAGATTTTGCGTGATCGTAGGAAAATTTTGAAATACTACGTTCCCCAAAAAGATTCATATATAGGACGATAGTATTTGGACACCGGAAGTGTTCCGGGGGTACCGGGTACATATCGGGTCACCGGAAGTGTTCCGGGGGTACCGGGTACATATTGGGTCACCGGAAGGGGTTCCGGGCACCCACCCGGCAAACTATATGGGCCTAATGGGCCAAGAGGGGAAACGCATCAGCCAGCAGGGGCTGCTACGCCCCCATATGGGTCGCACCTAAGGGAAAGGGAAAGAGGGGAAGAGAGAAGGAAGGGGAGGGATTCGGCCTTCCCCTTACCTCCCTCTTCCCTCCTCTTTCCTTCCCCCTCCTGTGGATATGGTAGGGGGGGGCAATTCGACAAGGCCCCCAAGTAGGATTCCTCTTACTTGGGGCGCCCCATGGCTGTCCCCCTCCCCCTCCCACCTATTTATACGTGGGGAGGGGGCGCCTAGGCACACACCAACAATTGTTAGCCGTGTGCGCCCCCCCCCCTCCACAGTTTACGCCTCCGGTCATATCTTCGTAGTGCTTAGGCGAAGCCCTGCGCGGATCACTTCATCATCATCGTCACCACGCCGTCGTGCTGACGGAACTCATCTCCCTTGACACTTTGCTGGATCAAGAGTTCGAGGGACGTCATCGAGCTGAATGTGTGCAGAACTCGGAGGTGCCGTACTTTCGGTGCTTGATCGGTAGGAACGAGAGGAAGTTCGACTACATCAACCGCGTTGTCAAATGCTTCCGCTTTCAGTCTACGTGGGTACGTGGACACACTCTCCCCCTCTCGTTGCTATGCATCTCTTAGATAGATCTTGCGTGAGCGTAGGATTTTTTTTGAAATTGCATGCTACGTTTCCCAACACAAACTAGCAGTAACACATGCACACATGGATGATCTAGTTGAAGAAATCACTACCAAATCCATCAAAGCATAGCGTAGATCAAGACAACATAACATAGCACTAATCATGGACACATGGATGATCTTGTTCAACACTTGCACACCAGCCTAACACCAATCCATCCATGACCACTAGCTACTAACACTTGCCCACATGGAAACAACCATTAGCATGCTCCAAATCCATCACAACTAACTACTACAACATCACAGTCAAACAGATCAGACACCTAACCCTACCACATGGACATATCTAGCTAGAACTAGTAGATAGAAAGTGGTCATTGAACTTACAGACGCCATCGGAACGGCCGCGGAGGAGGTGCCTGGCACGTCGGAACGGCCGCGGAGGAGGTGCCTGGCACGTCAGAGAGGAGGACGAGTCGACCCGCTGCCGCAATCAACCGGTTGCTAGAGTAGTTGCGCCGCTTACCTCGTCGTCGAAGTGGATCCGCTTCGAAGGGAAAGCTCGAGAGGGGGGAAATGGTGGCTGGAGTTCTGCTGCGGCGGTCACCCTCGATATATAGGGCGACCGAATCGGCGGACGGTGACTCGAATTCGTCTAGCCGCTTTTTCGAAGAAGCGCCATCACTCCCGCCATCTCCCTCCTCTGCGTGCCGCGGCGCGGCGTTCCCCTCCCCTGCATCACTCGAGCCTGGCTTACTGGAAACGGCCAATTTGGCTGTTCCTAGCAGGCTTGACTGAGGGGTGTTTTAAGGTTCGCTATGCGGTCCAAACAATAAACATAGATATCCAAATAGCCTGTTTTCATTCCGCACAAGCCCTGCCCGACCTAACGTAACCTACCAAACGCGCCCATAAATATCTGTCTCGTTCTTGGCACATTCTAGTAGCAGAAAAGCATCTTTCATCTCATCTTATCTCCTTCTTGCACGTGCCACGTACAGTACGCAGCAATTGATCATCTAGACATGCATGGATCGTGGCGCCGCGTGCACGGTGTCTACCCCAGCCACGCGCATGCACGCACCAGAAATTTCCCGCCATCTCCGGCAACTCGCACGTAGCAGCGTGATTCTACTCCCTCCTAATAATAAGTCCTGATTTCAATATAAACAACATACGGAACGCGGATTTGATGAACATGCGTGCGCGCATCTTTTATAAATAGTAAATTCAAACAAATGCTAGAAAAATAATCTGAATTTATTTTTTTAATATACATAGTCAATCGGTATACTCGCACATGAAGTTTCATAAAGAAATCACATCCGTGGTAATCTGGACAAAAATGACAAAATAGAAGCTAACCGAATCTATATTAACATTGTTTAATGAATAGTATGGTCGCATTTGTATTTTTTTCACTAAGAATACTATGGGGTCAATACATCATGAAACTTCACACGTGAGTAGAATGATCGACTAAAGTTCATACCGTGAAATTTCAGATTTTTTAAAAAAATCTAATATTTTTTATGAATTTACTATTCACTGGATGCGCACACCCATGTTCAACTTTGTATTTTCGCAACAAACGGAGCAATTCAATATGAACTACTTACAGAGCAAAACATGTGAATCTACACTCTAAACTATGTCTATGTACATCCGTATGTAGTCCATATTGAAATCTCCACAAAACCTATATTTAAGAACGAAGGGTTTAACTGCTAGATACAATATAAGAGCATAGTGATGTATCCAAACGCTCTTATATTTCTGTACAAAGGAAGTACAATATTGTTCTGCCATCACTTTGGCCGCCTCACGCCCATACTCGTACCATGAGCACGCACTACCTTTTCTCGACTAGCCTGACACATACGCAATACTAGTAGTACTATTCGACCTGTCGAGACGTACTACGTGTCCAAATTCATTGACGAAATTGACGGATTGATGGGGAGATGCCCTGTTTAAAGGATTGATGTGTCCAAGTTTACAAAGACTTTTTCTCACGGGAAGCAGTAGCCCGTAGGTGCTCTGCTTTTGCACTGTGACAACATGGGAAATCAGATGTTTTCCTTTCCACAGGCTATCTTACTCAGCTTAGTAGCTTCATGAAATCACTTGATCAGGCTTTGTTTTCTTGAAACAAATCACTTGGTCTGGCTTAGTGGATACACTAATTTATTTATTTTTTGAACTGAGTGGATACACTAATTTTGACACCATGACAAATTGTTATTAGTCCAGAAATAACAGCACATAGTCGGAGTAGTGTGCATACGGATAGCACAAGTTAATGCTCACCACGTGATCGCCCGTGGCTGTGCCACTGTGCATGTGAGCCAGAGGCTGCTCGCTGCTAGTCACCTTCATCCTTTTTCCCTCTCTGTAGAAAACATTTCCATTTCTATATTGCACGAAGACACATGGAGTGGTTGGTGCGTGAGTTAAGCCGGATTGGCGCCGCTGTTTCTACGCTCTGCATCTCACCCGGTTTGGTTCCCGTTATAAATGACGCCCACTGCCTGGCGTGAGGAAGCGACAAGCCCAGTCAAGCTAGCTTCAGCTCAAGCTCGAGCTTCACTTCGGCCCCAAAAAATGGCGAGTAGCTCAGCAATACTGGCCGTCCTGGTCACCGCGGCCGCGCTGCTCTCCCCGGCCATGTCCCTGCCCGTCTTCACCGGCGACGCCTCCCCGGACTTCCACGCGGCGTCGTGCCCGCAGCTGGACGGCATCGTGTGGTCGTCCGTGGAGGCGGCGCTGCGGCAGGAGGTGGCCGTGGCGGCGGGCATGCTCCGCCTCTACTTCCACGACTGCTTCCCGCAGGGCTGCGACGCCTCCATCCTCCTCAACAACACGGCCGCCCGCGAGACCGCGCTCGGCCCCAACCTCACCATCCAGCCGCGCGCCATGCAGCTCATCGAGTCCATCCGCGCCAGGGCGCACGCCGTGTGCGGGCCCGTCGTCTCCTGCGCCGACATCACCCTGCTCGCCACCCGCGACATCATCGTCATCTCCGGCGGGCCCTGGTTCAACGTGCCGCAGGGAAACCTCGACAGCCTCGCCCCCGCGGCGCAGGCCAAGGTGTTCGACCTCCCGGCGCCCAACACGGCCAGCGTGGCGACGCTGGTGGAGTCCTTCGGCACCAGGGGCCTCGGCGACGTGGCCGACCTCGTGGCGCTCTCCGGCGCGCACACCATCGGGCGGTCGCAGTGCGGCAGCTTCGAAGACCGGTCCCAGCGCGCCGACGACACCTTCTCCCGCAAGCTCGCCGCCAACTGCAGCAAGCACCCGGAGCGGCTGCAGAACCTGGACGTGATCACCCCGGACCTGTTCGACAACGCGTACTACAAGGCGCTGGGGTTCAACCAGGGCGTGTTCACCTCCGACATGGCCCTCGTGAAGAACAAGACCACCGCGCCCATCGTGAAGCGGTTCGCCGAGAGCAAGGAGGCCTTCTTCGGGCAGTTCGCCAGGTCCATGGAGAAGCTCGCCAGGGTGCCCAAGCCGGCCGGCAACGTGGGCGAGATCCGGCGCTTCAGCTGCTTCAGGACCAACGCCCAGGGCACCGACGCTGCCGTGGACGCCGCCGTCGAGGAGGAGGGCTTCGCCGCTTCCGCTTGATCTGATGGTTCGGTGGTCGGCAAGCAGGCTAGCTGCCCGCCCGTGCGTTGTGTTAGCGTGCATGCATGGCATGGCCGTAGGCCGTAGCCAATCGTATTTGGGTTTCTTGGCATGCTGCTTTTTTCTGTGTGCAATGTTGGTGTAGCAATAAAGAGACAGGGGTTTGGATCGTCTTTGCATCTGATCTTGAGTTCTTGACGAACTATGTCAATTAGTCTGGACACCTATTATGTACGTATTGATAGCGATAATAGTACTTGTACGTATGCGTGAGGGTAAACACGAGGAAAGCAAAGGTGGTGGGTCGACCATGACAGAAATTGATAGATGGGGGCTGAAAGTGATACTGGTACTGGAAAACCGTAGCTAGACCCGCAAAGTAACGATGCAAGTTGGCGGAAACCGGGGCCCGGGGAAAACACCGTGAACAATCAATCACTATGGGTCACTGGGTGGCACGTGCAAGGAGGAGAACCGGAGTGCAGCCCAGCTCGATCGTGTGGTGTGGTTAATGGAATGCAGATCAAAGATGTTTCCGTTGAACTTGTCAAGAACAGGAGGCTGGATTTCTAGGGTGGTGGGTCCATAAGATAGCCTGTGGTCCCCCAAAGCTCCGGCCTGTTTGAATTATATAATGTAGAGCGATCTCTACCTTTTTATTTTCAAAAAAAAAGAGATAGCATGTGGAAAGGAAACCATCTGAATTCCCATGTTGTCACGGTGCAAGAGCAGAGCACCTACTGGAAAGCAGAGCACCTTCAACCAGCGCTCAAAAAATACCTCACGCGCTAAAAAATATTTCTTTTTGTGCCGTAGACAAAAAAACAGGGCTTCAGCAAACGCTGTAAAATAAAACGCGCACAAGGAACTTTAGCGCACGGATGTGTGTGGGGCTGCTGGGCTGCAAATTTGGGGCGTCGAATTGTGCGAGCGGGGTATTGCTGGTGGGGCCGCTGGATTGGGCGCCATATTTTTGTGCATCCGGAAAATCTCTCCGTCGCTCACGAATGCAAAAAGACTATTTGAACGCCGGAAAAGAATTACGAAAACACTAACGCCCATACGTGTGGGCGTTAGCCAACTCGCCCACACGTCTCGATCGCCACCCAGTGTCTTTTGCACGAATCTTGGCACGAGAGGGCTGATTTTGTGTGCCACGTAGGACAACTCGCGTGTGTGGCGTATGAGCGAGTTCGCCCGCATGCTGTTTTCCCTCCGAGGTCAGCGGTTGCGACTGGGGTGTGCGGTGGAACTGCCATCGCGCCCGCACGCTCCGCACGACTTCTGTCCCCTATCTCCCACGACTGCCCATTTTCCCATTCTCCCACACCCAAGTGCCATTTGCCATGTTTTTTGCAGGTTACATGGCAACCGCCCTATTCGTGATTGTAAGCAGATGGCAACTCTCTTTTACCCCGAACATGTTATTGTTGCCACATCTGTTTTTGTAGCGCTACATGGCAACTGTCTAGGGTTAGTAGGTGGCAACTCCTAAAGATACCACCGTAGTCCACATGCCCGTCTCCTCTCTTACACACCAAAAGCTATCAGTTGCCATGTGTTTTTGTAGGGTACACGGCAACTGCCCTAGTGTGCTTGTAAGCATATGGCAACTCTCTTTTACCCCGGACATGTTTTTTGCCATGTTTTGTAGTGCTAGATGGCAACTGTCTAGTGTTAGTAGGTGGCAACTCCTAAAGTTTTCAAATCATGGCAACTGTAGTAGACCAGACCATACATGGCAACAGCTGCAGTTGCCCAAAAATGGCATCCGGCACTTGACCTGAGATGGCAACTGCAGTTGAGCAACCATGGCAACTGCAGTTGTCCGACATGGCAACTGCAGTTCAGCAACATGGCAACTGCAGTTGTCCGACATGGCAACTGCAGTTCAGCGACATGGCAACTGGAGTTACGAGCAACCATGGCAACTGTAGTTGTCCGACATGGCAACTGTAGTTCAGCGACATGGCAACCCGGACGTGCTCATGCAGGCGATCGCGCCGCACACCGAACGTGCGGGCTGTGGCGGGGTGCACCCGGACGTGCTCGTGCGGGCAGGCCTGTGTCAATGCCACACGAGGCGTGCGGCAGATACCCCCTAGATGCCACACGTGTGGCAGTTATCGACGTCCAAGAATTATACTGGGCAAAGGTCGCCTGTTGGAGATGCTTTGAGAAAAGTCTTCGGAAACTTTGTCATCGATCCGTTAATTTCGTCATTTAATTTGGATATGTAGTTAATCTTGACACAACGATGACAGGTCGGACAGTACTACTAGTACTGCGTATGTGTGAGGCTAGTCAAGAGTGATCATGTCACGAGTGTGGGCGTGAGGCTGCCAAAGTGATGGCGGAACAATATTGTACTCTAGCAGCTAGAATCATACTGCTACGTGGAAGTTGCCGGAGATGGTCTAGACACCATGCACGCGGCGTGGCGCGGCTACGATCTATTCATGTCCTAGATGATCAATTGCTGCGTACTGTACGTGTCACGTGCAAGAAGGAGACGAGATGAGATGAGATGAAAGATGCTTTAATTTCAATTTCTACTAGGATTTGTCAAGAGCATGACAGATATCTGTTTCTTTTCCCGGTGAGGACTACAGCGACGTACCCGCCCACTGGTTTTGCTAGGCCCCGGGTATTCGAGGTCATGTAGTTGTTGACTTGTTGGGCGATTGGCAATGACATCTCAGATCTTGACGCATGCATGCACCTTCACTCGTTTTTTTTCGAAAAACCGGCACCTTCACTTCTTGAAAGCTAGTCACTCGTGGGTTTCGGTAGTTGACGGGGTATCTCTCTGGGTTCCTCCCCTGCTCCCCCCGCCGCCGGCGGCCTCCCTCGCCTCCTCCAGCGCCCCCTCCCCCCGCCTTCCTCCCTATCCTCCCTCCTCTTCCCCCTCCCCCGGTGCTCCCGGCGCTCCCGTCGCCCCCTGAGGCGGCGGAGCGCCCCCCTGCCCGCCTCCTCGTCCAGACCCCCTCCTCCTCCATCTCCCTTTGCCGCCACCGGCAGCGGCCTCCGGCGTGCCCGGGTGGCGCCGACGGTGGCGGACGTCCCTTCCCCGCGCGCCTGGAGGAGGAGCCGGGGCTCCCTCCTGCCCGGCGGCGGAGTTCTGTGGGCCTCGGGTGCTCTCGACGCGGCGGCGTGCCCGTTGGCTGCGGGGCGACGCGGTGGGCGACTGGCCGGCGGTGCCCGCTCGGCCCAGATCTAGGCCCTTTCGGGCCCCATCTGGGATGGGACAGGCCTGCGGTCCGGGGCGCGACGGCGTAGCTCCCTGGTGATGAGGCGAGGCGGCCGTGGATGCCATGGTGATGGCTTCGGCGGCCGGCGTGCTGCAGCGAGGCTGCAAGGACTGTCCGGACCCGTTGGGGTCAGGTTGGGCCAGTGGTGGCCTGGAAAGTCCCTGTCGCTATGTCCGGTCGGTTTCGCGCGGCGGTGGAGGTTGTTCCCTCCTGTCGGCTGCGTTGCGGTTGCCACCGAGCCCGGTGTCTGCTCGTCCTACCTTTAGGTCTTGTGTTGGTGGCCTCAGTGAGACGGTGAAGATGGTGCAGTATCCGTGATGGCACAGGCTGGTGGGCGGCATGTTGGATGGTGCGCTTCCGTTTGTCTGGGGTGGCGGTGGTGGTTTCGGGGCGGGAGAAATCTCTGGCGGCTCGTTCGCCACCGGCGCGGCGACGCCCGTGGGCGTTGCCGGACCCTCCTGAGGGGTGTCGGTGATACCCCTTCCCCACTGCCATCCGCGTACTGGGGGAGACCCTAGGACTTGTCCAGGCAGCAGCGTCGTCGTCGTCGCATTTCTTCATGAAGATGTTGCTTGGTACTCGAGGCTTAGGAGTGCTTGGCGGGCGGTGCTACTTCTCCGGAGGGTGCAGCGGGTGTCGGCCATCTTTGCTTAGTTGAGCTGCGGGCATCGGCATTTGTTTCTTTTTTTTCTTTCTCTCCTTTTTCTTTTGGGCTTCTTTGTGCTGCGGCCCCAGTAAGCTGGTTGTATCGGTTGAATGTTGCTTTATAATCTAAAGCGGGGGGAAACCCTTTTTCGTAAGAAAGCTAGTCACTCGCAACTTTGGGCGGTACCACATGCATGTTAATAAGTATTATTTGTTTGAGAAACACCACATGCATGCTAATTAGCGAAACTAGAAGTTTTCATGTTGCGCGAACCAACCTGTGGTTGGAAGGTTAGAGGGACTGTGGTATCCCTAGCCCATCAGGGTTCAAATCCTGGTGCTCGCATTTATTCATGATTTTATTTCAGCATTTTCGGTGATGAGCATCCAGTGGGAGGAGACCTTTCCGTCGACGGCGATGTGCCTACGGTGATTTCGTAAATTTCAAGTTGAAATGTCGGCTCAGTCTTTCGGAGGTGCTTATAGGGATAAGGTGCGCGTGTGTGCGTTCATAGGGATGAGAGTATGCACGTGTATATAAGCGATTGCGTATGTACTGTGTTCGAAAAGATATTCTCATGTTGCTAGTGCAAAATCGTACAAGGAGACACGAGAGTGGATTTTTGGAACCGGGGTGTATTGGAGGACCTTATTTTAAATACTTTGAAAATCACATTTAATGTTTTAAAAAATTCTAAAAAAAATTTGACGTGATCATATGGATGTATATTGCACATGTGTAAAGTTTGGATGAAATAAGTAAATATGCGACCTATACAAAAATGACAAAATGGTGATTTCCAAATAGTGAATAGTGCATGCGCTGTTCATCTTTCCAAAATCACGATTTTGTTATTTTTGTGTAACTCACATGGTTACTTATTTGAGCATCAAAATTTACACATGTGTAATATACATTCATATAAACATGTTGACTTGTTTCCAGAATTTTTTGGAACTTCAAAATAGCATTTTGGTACAGTTCAAAAAATAGGGCACCAATGTACCCGGGTTCCAAAGTGACTATCTGTAGGAGACACCTGCTACTTCCGGACGGTCAAAAAAAGGTTTCTGGAAAATAGATTCATTATAAGAGAACCGTTTCGTCAAAAACAAATGGACAATTCCGTTTGGTCAATTAATGTACCGAGAGAGATAACACGTTGAGTCGTACTGCTGCGTATGTGTGAGGATAAACCAGAGCAAAATGAAGGTGGCGCCCCGATCATGACACAGAGGCGTGAGGCAGCCACTCGACTCATTCGCCGAAAGCGATCAAGCAATAATATTATACTCTATCTGTAGCTGGAATAGTAAGGCCTCTTTGGTTTGTAGGATTTTTATAGGAATTCTATAGGATAGGATTTGCAAAGAAAAAATTCTTTTGAAAGCCCTTTGGTTTGTAGAAATGGATTCCTATTCCTATGTAGGATAGGAATTAATCCTTCACATTTTGGAGAAAAAAACATTAACCTAGATTCAATGGAAAAAATCCCATCCTATGCATCAAATGACATCTCTTACTCTATAGACATTGACATGCATGTTATCTCACTTCCTATGATTTTCTTATTTCTATAAAATTCCTATCCTATGAACCAAAGAGGCCTAAGTAGGTGCAAGTTGCCGGGGATGGAGGGAGATGTTGGAACGGGACGTGGTGGGCACACGACCAATCGATGTCCTGGATCAGCCGGTACGTACGTGGCACGTGCGAGGAGGAGGACTAAAGTTGCAGCCCAGCTCACTGCATCAAGCTTGTACTACTATGTGGTGGAGTGGGTACGAATGATGTTTTTTTTTTCCGAAAAGAGATGTTTTTATTGGACCTGTGAACGCAGTTTTAGGGCCAGCGCACGTACGCTACGCGCCCACAGTTTCAGTTTTGCTACTGCTTCCAAGTTAATTGCGAGTAGCTTCTGCGCGTTAACACAGTGCAAACATGCATGCATGTCAGTACACGTACAGCTTTCGCCGTACGACCAGCCATATATGTAGACAAGCATGCATGAATCTTATCTTCTCGTGCGGATCGGTGTTGCAAATGCACATGGAGCCATGGAATGCACAGCACACTGTAGAGTACGAAAAGCTGCACGAATCCGGGCCTAGATCGCGCACTCATAACCACTCCCTACCTAACCATGTGTATGTCGCCAATATAGAAGTGGAAAGGTTGAACAAAGAGGTGACTCGTGCATGGGTGATCACGTGGTGGACTACTTTTGTGTGTTTGTCGTATGCTCATGTACAGTAGTTCTCCGACTTGCTCCCAGTGTTATGTTTTTCTTTAAATACATGATCACCATTTTTTCCATATACGTTGTATATTTTTTATACATGAGACACATTTTTCATACATATTTAATATTTTTCTAATGATCGATTAAAAAACTTGTAATGCTTCATTAACATTTTTAAATCCATGATCAACATGTTCTTCATACACATTGCATATTTCTTGTATACATAACAACATTTTTTTCAATACGTAACAACATTTTTTCAATACACATTTAATATTTGTCAAATGGTTTATTAATATTTTTAAATACATGATAAAGAAAATTCATACACACACTATATTTTTATATATGAGAAACATTTTCTTACAAACTTAACATTTTTCAAATATTTCATTAACTGACTTTCAAAATAATATTATATTAACATTTAAAAAATATAAAGTATTGTAGTATATATATTTATAATATTGGAAGTATAAAAACAAGTAAAAGAACAAAGCAAAAAATGAAAACCAAAAGCATGAAAAAATTACGAGGCTATGGTCTCTCGCACACTAGGCCGGCCTAGTCCCGTGCTCACTGAGGGCAGGTTGCCCTTGGACTCGCTATAAGCGAGACATAGGCAGTCCCCGTATTGCATTTGTTTATGTTTTCTTGGCGTGGGCTACGCTACCTCATTGAATAAGCTGGCTATAGCCTATAGGCTTGCGATTTAGAGTAGTAGAAAAGTGAAGAGCGCATCAAGTGATCGTCCAACCATCGTCCCCCTTTGTGTAGTTTTTTATTCACTTCTCATGGAAACACATATTTATGCTACCACGAGAAAGCCTTACTCGCCCGGCGTCGCCTCGTATGTCGCTCACATCCGTCCTACCCGCTACAATGCGCTCAAAGACTAGCCACAATGGAGAGTAACATACATACACTAGTAACATACACATATTCCTAGACTATTTTATTATCTTCATAGTGGGTAGTAACATAAATGTGGTAACATGTAGAGCTTCATTTACTAGGTTATAGACGCATATTGCATTGGGACATGTGATGTTACAGTAACTAGCTAAGTTAGTACAACTACCTCTCTCCTCATTAACTCATTGCCACATAAGCAAATTTGCTGAGTTGGACTCGATGTTACTGCTGAAGTTACTTCCACAGTGGCTAGTCAAAGAGGGATGCCACACTGAGGACCTTACGAGCCTCCCGCACCACACCAAGCTAGCGATTGCTCAAGCTATGCCCGCCTTCCACGCCACCGCCGCCGCTGGTCTCCCCAGCCAATCCCCTTGGGTTTGAGTGCTCACCCACGCCGCCTCTGTTGGCCTCTGAACCCTTGCGTCGAACGCCTTCCTCAGGCCTCCATGCTGCTGGCTTGCCGCAATATATTACTCCCTCCGTCTCAAAATTCTTGTCTTAGATTTGTCTAGATACGGATGTATCAAATCACATTGTTTGATACATCCGTATCTAGACAAATTTAAGACAAGAAATTTGGGACAGAGGGAGTACATGTATGCGGGTCATATACCAGCACACACGCACGCATGAGAAAAATACCGCAGAAGAGACACCCGTGACTGATCCTACGGATCGATCTTAGCCAGGCCGGGTGGCCACTGCCAACCCCAATCATGGAGCCACGACTCATCCTGTTGTAACACAGGAACTGTTGAGTGCACGTGGTACGTGTCCAAATCCCGGGCAGCCCAACTGTCACTGGAATATGATGTTCTTGCTTACCGGACCCGTCGAGACATGGCTAGATGTTTGTTTCTTTCTTGGGTGATCACTCACGACGCATCTGCTTGCATGGACCGCCCACGGTGTAACGTAGGAGTACGTTGCGCACATGGCATGGGCAGAAAGCAAGGACCAAAGTTTGTCTTGTCGCCACCCAATTTACTCGGTCGGGCTGCACGCGCTCGATGATGTGTGAATAAATTCATCGCACGCATCATGAGTTGGCCGCAGTTCCGTGAAAATAACTTGTCTAGGAATTGGCCGCTCGGTTAATTTCCACGCTATAATTGAGCAGTAGTGCCCGCAGTGTCCGTCCGTCGCAGCTTGCCATCCACACATCATGACTCATCAGACACACACACACACACCATGTGCTCATGCATGTTACTGTACAAGAAGATGGATATGTTTCTTGCATTTCCATTTCTGACGTACTCGGCCCGTCGTTTCGTCAAAAGCAGGCAATTGCTGCTGGATAGATCTATTCTATGAGAGCGGCTAGGCGATAGTCGACTGAAATTTGAAAAGGGTCAGTCGATTCTCCTTCTTCTATCTCAACCGTTTGATCGAGATCCAACGGACGCCGTTCGTCTTCAACCTCCTGCCTCTTCTTCCTCTCGCGCACCCGCCGATCCAGCCCAGCCCTAACCGCCGGCCCCCGCCTCCCACGGCCACCCCGCCCTACCCTAGACCACCCCCCCACTGTCAGTCTTCCGCCGCCCCGGTCATCCCTCTAGGGCCCGCCAACACCGAGGTATTTCTCCGGCCACCGCCCCACCACCGTCCCCCACCACCGCCGGCTACCACCGCCCCCACCCTGTACCCTAAGATAGATAATGAGGTGATGACGGTGAGCCCATTCCTTCTCTCCGGCGAGACCCTTCCTTCTCCTTCCATGATTTAAAAATTGAGAAAAAGGGTTTCCCCCGCTTTGTATTACAAATTAAGTAAACTCCGATACATCCAACGATAGGTGCTGGGGCCGCAGCACAGATAAGCCCAAAGAAAAAACAGAGAAGAAAGAAAGAGAAACAAATGCCAACAGCGGCAGATCAACGGAACGAAGACGACCGGCGACCGCTGCACCCACCGGAGAAGTACCACCACTCTCCCAGCACTCCGAAACGCCGTGTACCAAGCAACACCTTCAAGAAGGAGGCAACGACGATGCCGCTGTTGCCCGGACTAGTCCTAGGGTTTCCCCCGGTACGCGGGGGGCAGTGAGGGGAGGGTGTACCCGACGCCCTTCAGGAAGGTCCGGCGGCACCCACAGGCGTCGCCGCGTCGGGGCCGGACAAGCCGCCAGAGATTTCTCTCAACCCAAACCCCCACCACCATCCCAGACGAATCATAGTGCACCACCCATCACGCCGCCCACCAACATGTGCCACCACGGTCACCGCATCAACTTCGCCGTCTCCCTGAGGTCACCGACACGAGGCCTGGAGGACGGGAGAGGAGATAATGGCCTCGGGGGCATCCGCAACATCGCCGACGTGAGGGGACAACCACCACCGCCGCCGCGGAGTCGACTGGACGCACCGCGCACGGACAAGGGGCTTGCCAGGCGCCAAGGCCCGGCCGGACCCGAAAAGGGGTCCGGACAGCCCCTGTCGTCACGCTGCAGCTCGCCGGCCGACGAAGCCGCCACCGCCCGTAGACCACCGCCACCTCGCCACCAACCAGGGAGCAGTGTCGCCGCGCACCGAGCCGCCGGCCCGCCCTAGCCCAGATGGAGCCCGAAAGGGCCCAGATCTGGGCCGCCCGGGCGCCGCCGGCCACCAGCACCGCCACGCCGCCCGCGACCAACGGCCACGCCGCCGCACCGAGGACCCCGAGGCCCGCCGCCGAGCCGCACCGCTGCAGGACGAGCTGCACCGCCGCCAGCGGGAGGCCCCCGCGCCTCCCCAAGTGCGCGCGGGGAAAGAACGGCCCGCCGCCGCCGGTGCCGCGCGGGCAGGGCCCGGCGGACCTCGCCGGTGGCGGCGGGAGGAGAAGGACGGGGAGGTGGGGCTGGAGGCGAGGAGGAAGCGGGGGTCCGCCCGGCGCCCGCGGGGGGGGGGGGGGGGGGGGGGGGGGCGAGCGGACAAGGCGGGGGAGGGGGAGGGGAGGGGGGCGCGACGCGCGCGGCCGGTAGCCGGAGGTGGCGGGAGGGGAAGGTGGGCCGGCGGCGGCGGGGAGGAGCGGGGGAGGAACCCTAGTCGCCTGGGGGAGCGGAAGGAAGGGGTTCTCGAATGAAGGGTAGGGGCGCAGCCCATGATTCAAAAATTGACTGACCCAAACTCAAAAAGTCAGTCGACTGAAATCTAGCTAAACTGCTATTCTGTAGGACGGAGCAGCTCTGTTCTGTTGAGATACCACTGTCGTATATGTATCTCAATTGGGTTGGATCAAGCCTCAAGGCTCTGACTGACTGACATGTCCATCTCTATTGTTTTTGTCGACGTACGGGCATCCATGTACTAGCTTATTGTACCACTCGCTCTGTCCGATATTAATTGACGCTAAAACGGAGACAGAGTAGCTACACACTACGCTTATCAGGGATAAATACGTAATACTATGTATATTCAGCTGTGAAGGCGACGTGCACCACTTGCACAAGACCAGCTACCTTATCTTTGGCCAAGGTAAACAATCGATCAGGACCCAATGCTAGACACAACCATGGTTTCTTGGGATGTTAAGACTCCATGTGCGTTCTTAATTAATTAAGGCTAAATCAATCTAAATTTGCTTTTGGAGGTCGAGCTCCGTGAAGGCCTCCGTTTGCAATTTTCAAAAGTCATCAAAATTTATATTTTGGTACAGGTTGTATTTCATCCTGAATTTTTACACACATATATATATTTCATCCTTGTATACTTGCATATTTTTCAGATTTTTTTGAAATCTGGAATTTTTTTTTTCAAAAATTCGGGGCTCCATGCCAAAACACTTCACTCTAAAGAAACTTCTTTTTTCACTTCGGAAATTAATATAGTAGTAGTACAATTAATTTTAGTCTAAGTGCACTTTTCTAGAAAAAAACACTAGTATTTATCAAAGAATCGAGAGAGCGTAATCTTTTCACATGGGTTTTCAATTTCACTTAAGGAAACAGTGTTGCTAAATCGACTGAGACTTAGTTAAGTGTCAGTCGATGTTATAGTTGTGAGATCTTGCATGGAAATTCATGCAAAAATTTCTTTTAGTTTTTTCTTTTTCTTTCTTACAAGCTACTATGTCACTTGATTGAGACTTTGTTAAGTCTCAGTCCACTGAGACCTAGCCACACTCGTAGAGAAAAGTTTGGACCTCGTAGAAGTATGCGAAATATCAGGAACTGTTTCGAATTTTCATCTATTTAAACCTGCTTATTTTAGTGAATCTTGTCCTAATTTGAAATTGATTTGAAACTAGTTTGAATCTGGTCCAAAAATTTGAGGTTACAAATATTTCGGCACTCGTCGGGTGAAATTTCATTGAAATGTTGACCTTGAGCAAGCAAGCACTCAGTGACTGAGCGACTACTGATGAAGTCTCTTATTACACACTACAGAGCCAAAGCAGCAACAACACACGCGAGCAGAGATTAACAGCTGAGATACACGAAGCCATGCACGTGCATGCTATCTAGCGGACGGCCAGCAAACGCACACACACTAATCGACGGATCAGACAGAAGCAGCGAATCCCTCCTCGTCACCGGCGTCGACGACGGTGTCGATGGCGCGCGGGGCGTTGGGGCTGAAGCAGCTGCGGCGGATCTCGCCCACGTTCCCGCCGGGCCTCGGCGCGGCGGCGAGCTTGGCCATGGACTTGGCGAACTGCGCGAAGAAGGCGTCCTTGCTCTGCGCGAACTGCCTGACGATGGGTGCCGTGGTGCGGTCCTTGATGAGCGCCATGTCGGAGGTGAACACGCCCTGGCTGTTCACCAGCGCCTTGTAGTAGCCGTTGTCGAACAGATCCGGCGTCACCACGTCCAGGTTCTGCAGCCGGCTCGGGGCCGCGCTGCAGTTGGCCGCCAGCCTCCGGGAGAAGGCGTCGTCCATGCGCTGAGCCCGGTCGCGGAAGAACTGGCAGCCCGTCCTGCCGACGGTGTGGGCGCCGGAGAGCGCCACCAGGTCGGCCAGGTCGCGGAGGCCCTTGGCGCTGAAAGCGCGCGCGAGGGCGGAGACGCTGAAGGTGGCCGGCGACGGGAGGGCGTTGACGGCGTTCTGTGACGCCGGGGCGAGGCTGTCGAACTGGCCCTGGGGCACGGTGTAGTTGGGCCCGCCGGAGAGCACGACGGCGTCGCGGGTGGCGAGCGCCGAGATGTCTGCGCAGGACACGGTGGCGCCGCACGCCGCGTGCACCTTGGCGCGGATGTCCTCGACCAGCTGCAGCGCCCGCGGCTGCAGCGTGGCGTTGGGCAGCATGGCCTGCTCCGTGCCGCTGCCCTTGAGGTACACGGACGCGTCGCAGCCCTGCGGAAAGCAGTCGTGGAAGAAGATGCGGAGGAGGCCGGCGGCGAGCGCCACCTCGCGCTGGAGCGCCGCCTGCACGGAGGACAGCACGATGCTCTCCAGCTGCGGGCACGTCGCCGAGTGGAAGCCGGCGCCGTCCAGAGGGGCGGACAGGGCCGGGGAGACCAGCACGGCGACGGTCACGAAGGCCAGAACCACCGTGCCGGCACCGTTGCTGCTGCTCGCCATCGCCATAGTTGGTGAAGTGCGGTGGGTGTGGACACAGTGTGGAGTAAGCTAGCTAGCTAAGGCTAGGCGTGTGGCTTGCTCAAGTCTAGCGAATTGGCCGTTATTTATAAGCTAAACGGGACACAACCAAGTGGAGATACTTGTCCAAATAATCCTAGCATGGATCACACCAAGAATACAGAAAGGGAGTCAAAGATGGCAAAATTGACAAATTTGATCTCAGAGGAAAAGTATTTCACAAACTAAACTGTTTTTGAAAGTATTTCACACCAAGAATACTCAAAGGAAGTCAAAGATAAGCATGACAATGAGATGTACGTAGGACATAATAGTTGGGCTTCCTTTCCTTTCTTTAAAGATGGCTCTGCTCTAGTGTGTTGAAGATTCAAATTTGTTAAATGCAAACAATTCAGGATAAAAAAACGTGTTTGTAGCATTTTTGCTAGCTGTCGGCAACGTCGAAAAGCAATATTGAATATTGCGATGGTGTAATTTTTAAGTCTGTTCTTCATTTCTGAACAACTTATATATGCCACTGCATATATTGTACTCCCACCGTTTGATAATGTAGTGCATATAGATTTTTTTAAAAGTCAAACTTTACATGCTTTGACCAAGTTTATAGAGGAACTATTTATATCTACAAAACCAAGTATATAAAATGTGAAACTACTCTTATAATGATGAATTTAATGGGATATGCTGATCATTCTAGATGTAAATGTTTTTCTCCAAAAGCTTGGTCAAAGTTTGTGAGGTTTGATTTTTCAAAAAATGTATATACACTACATTATGGAATGGAAGGAGTATTGATATGTGGGCTGGTACGTGTCTTTAAAGATAATTTTCATATTCTCCACGACATACTAAAATCTGAACTCTCCCTGCTTGACCAGTTGATGCAGCCGACACTTAACATGCCAATATATTCGTTGTAGTAATCTAGATTGGCACGCGTCTCTCAAGAAGGTTGCTAAAGTCCTTTGTTAAATGATAATATTCTCCACTCTGTACTGAAATCTCATGATATACAGTGGTTTTTGTCCCAACTCGTACATATGTACGCTGGTCAAACTACACAGTCATTGCATTGCAAGTGGGAGAGGGCACGCCTTCACACTTGTTTGGAGAAAAAAAAAGATGAGCCACGTAGGCATCGATCTGATTGAAGAAATTGGCGAATATGCCATGATTCCGGCCGGGGTTCTTGCTGAAAATGAACAACTCTAGCCCTTTTCTAAAACTACACAAAATGAACCTCGTTTTTTCATAAACTGGCCCATTTTTGACTTTCAGGGCTAGAGCACCATGCTAGATAACATGACGCCCTAGCCCAGGGCGCCATACTAGGGCCCATTTGCATGACGCCCCGGGCTAGAGGCGTCATTGCCTCTAGCCCGGGGCGTCATGTCATGCAAATGGGTTTTTTTTTATTTTTTTAAAAATTGAGGTCATTTTGTGTTAAAGTTATAAAAAAGGTCAGATTTATTCATTTTCACAGGTTCTTTGGCTATGTATCAAGTTCGGGACCGGACTATACTCGCTGAAGAACCACTGTCACACATGTAGGTATGTTACACATGTCTACAAGTAGGAAGCACATGTGTGACAGTGTAAAAAGATAGTCTAGGAGAGGATGGAGACGGGTGAGGAGACCACACGACACGAGAGGTGGCCGGCCACTGGCTAGCTAGCTCGATGGTGAAAGTAAGAGTATCTTATCATGCATGCATGGAAAGCTGGTGCCTGCATGCTGGGATCAAGGAAACGTGCATAAAGTCACGTACGGACGCACGTTGCACATCGGACTTTTCCATGCATGCCTTGCAGCGTGCCCGTGCCTATAAAGCTGACACACCGACACTCCCAAATGGGCTGAAATACATCGGCCTGATGCAGCTGCTACTTGATGAGATTCCATTTGATCGAACAAGGGAGGTCGATGCAGCGATGTACCTACTGCTACTTAATTGAAAGAGGTAGATGTTAATCAGTTCATAGGTACTCCACTTGTTTAAGCTGCTGAGTGAGGCGCGAGCCAATCCATCCAAATTGTGTTTCGTCGTCCATTGTAGGTAGCAGCCATCAGTGGATCGGCATCTAGCTAAGCTCCGCCGGTCCGGCCGGCCGTCGATTCCATCAATCGATGCCAGCATGCATGTGAAAACTCGAAAGGACACCTAAACCTAGCTAAACACATCGGGAGACGGATGCAGCAAGTTGGCTTCTAGCAAATAAGCGCGAGGTCTGGCGTTCAATGTCCCGCTCTCGCGCATGGTTTTATTTTGAGAAAAGTCGGGGAAAAACCTTGATCTCGTACTTGAGAGCATAATTAGTTTGATACCAACAATTGGCATTGTCAATATTTGGCGAGCCAAAATTTGGCAAAATCAAAATTTGCCAAATGTTGACAATTTTTTGTGAGGTTGAGAAAAAAAGTTGGTAGTCAACCAATCACTAGCCAATATTTGGCATTTGCCAAATATTGGCATGCCAACTTTTGACATCAAACCAATCGTCCTCTCAAAGTCTGAAAACGACCTTCACCTCTGAATCCTTGAATTCTTCACCCTGTCCTCTCCAATCCCAGCTAATCCTGGTTGATTTATGCTAATAGCTCATTTGTGCACCAGGATTGCTGACATGGCACTGATTATGGTTTTAATCAGACACAAGTTTGACTGTCGCTGCCCCGTTAAGTAGCGGCGGGTGTAGCCAGTGGCGGAGCTTCAAGCCCAATGTTGGGCGGGCTGGGTGGGCCAAACAGAAGGAAACAACCCATGGGCTGCTGTTCCAAGGCCCAAAAGTAAAAAAAATAGTGATTAAACTACAAAAAGCTGGCCGGGCCACGGCCCATTCGGCCTTGTCGTGGCTCTGCCAGTGGGCGGCGGAGCCAGCTACTCGAGGAGGGTTGGCGGGCGGCGGCGGAGCCAGCGGCGGCTGAGCAATCGACGATGGCCTCCTCCTCCAGCTGCGTACTCAGGCAGAGGCCGCCGTCGCAGGGCAGTAGCTAGGTTGCCGGTGCCCGGGGGAACCTGATGGCGTACCAGCCGGCGAGGCAATGCTACTGCGTGCCACCAAAAAAGCCTCCTCGCTGGATATCTTGGAGCCACGAAAATCCTGAAAGATACTACTGTTGCGTGCTAGGAATTGTAAGTTACTGTATCTTGCTCTGTTCCTCCCATTTGAGATTTCTTTTTCTTTGATGATTTTGATTGTATGATTTGTTGATTCAGACTGAAGGCTGTGCGTATTTTGCATGACATGATGATCTGTGCTCCCCATTTCTTGGACAAGTGATGATTGATTAAGGGATGCAATGAGGAGGATGAATTCTTATGGCCAACAGGAACAGAGAAATGGAGCAGAGGTTGTACTCAAGCAGCAAGTTCAGGAGAAGAATGAAGAAAATTAAGCAATGAGGGCAATATGTGAAAAGATGGAGAGAGCTGCAATGCACAACTGTGCATTTTATGGCTTAATCATGTTAGTAGGTTGTAGAACTTCACAGATTGTACTCGAATTTCTGTGATGTATGGGCTTTGTACTCAATTTCTAAACTTCACAGCATGCAAGTAGTGGAAAATTGGTATTTGACAGCAGTTTTGTTTTTTGATAATTTCAGAACTGTGTCTAGTCCAATTTCTGTGATAATTTCAGAGAACTATCTACTTCCACTTAACATCAGTTTTTTGTGATAATTTAAGAACAACATCGACTTGCACTTGACAACAGTAGACAAATGGAGCACACTTTGTAGTTACAGTTCACAAAACTATCCAGTTCCACTAGCAATTGACATCAAACCAGTACTTGAAACATAACTCAAATTTCAGTAAATGAACAGTACATAACACCAGTATTTAAACCAAGAGGCCATAATAAGCAGTTTTGACCTGAACCAAAAGCACATGACCAGTACTAAAACCAAAAGGGTAAAATCTCCAGTTTTGACCAAAACTAAAATAAAATGACCAGTACACTTGTCAAGCAGGTTCACTTCTTTGCTTTTTTCTTGCCTTGCAAATTCTGCTTTTTAGGAGCCTTCCTCTTCCCTCCACTTGGTCCTGCTTGGGCAGGTTCTTTTCCTCTGCTGCCATTCTGCTGGCTTGCTCTGATGTTAGCATCAGTTTGTGCTTGCTGTTGCATGATAACCCACAAGTATAGGGGATCGCAACAGTTTTCGAGGGTAGAGTATTCAACCCAAATTTATAGATTTGACACAAGGGAAGCCAAAGAATATTTGAAGGTATTAGCAGCGGAGCTGTCAATTCAACCACACCTAGAGATTAATTATCTGCAGCAAAGTGATCAGTAGCAAAATAGTTTGGTAGTTTTGGTAGTAGTGACAACAGCAATAGTAATAGTAACAGTGATAACAGTAATTTTGTAGCAAGCGTTACAGTGATGATAGTAGTATTAACTTAGCAGAAACAATATGAAAAAGTTCGTAGGCATTGGATCGGTGACTTGTTGGATGATATTCATCATGTGACAGTTATAACCTAGGGCGATTTGGCACTAGCTCCAGTTCATCGATATAATGTAGGCATGTATTCCGTAAATAGTCATACATGCTTTATTAAAAGAACTTGCATGACATCTTTTGTCCTACCCTCCCGTGGCAGCGGCGTCCTTATTGGAAACTTAGGGATATTAAGGCCTCCTTTTAACAGAGAACCGGAACAAAGCATTAACACATTGTGAATACATGAACTCCTCAAACTACGGTCATCACCGGGAGTGGGCCCCGTTGTTGTCACTCCGGGGTTGCCGGATCATAACACGTAGTAGGTGACTATAACTTGCAAGATCGGATCTAGAACATGGATATAATGATGATAACATAAACGATTCAGATCTAAAATCATGGCACGCGGGCCCAAAGTGACAAGCATTAAGCATGGCAAAGTCATAGGAACATCAATCTTAGAACATAGTGTATACTAGGGATCAAGCACTAACAAAACTAACTCGATTACATGATGAATCTCATTCAACTCCTCACCGACCAGCGAGCCTATGAAGGAATTACTCGCTCCCGGTGGGGAGCATCATGGAATTGGCGATGGTGAAGGGTTGGTGATGACGAAGAACGAAGACCCCCCTCTCTGGAGCCCCAAACGGACTCCAGATCTGCCCTCCCGAGGAAGAACAGGGCTTGGCGGCGGCTCCGTCTCGTGGATCGCGATAATTCTTTCACCCTGATTTTTTTCTGGAATAATGTGATTTTATAGCGTCGGAATCTGGGTCTGCGGGGCCACCAGGTGAGGGCAACCCACCTGGGCGCGCCAGGAGAGGGGGCGCGCCCTGGTGGGTCGTGCCCACCCAGGTGCCCCTCTCTGGCAGGTCTTGGCTCCAGAAATTCTCTTTTATTGTATAAACATTCCTTGCAAAGTTTCGTTCCATTCCGAGAACTTTTATTTCTGCACAAAAACAACACCATGGTAATTCTGCTGAAAACACGTCAGTCCGGGGTTAGTTTCATTCAAATCATGCAAATTAGAGTCCAAAACAAGAGGAAAAGTGTTAGGAAAAGTAGATACGTTGGAGTGGTATCAACTCCCCAAGCTTAAACCTTTGCTTGTCCTCAAGCAATTCAGTTGATAAACTGAAAGTGAAAAAGAAAAACTTTTACGAACTCTTTTGATCTTGTTTGCATAAATAAGCTTAAACAACACCCAGGTTTTCAGCCATTATAACTAACCATGTCGTCAATAAGTCTTAAAGATTATAATGACTCATATCAATGACATAATCAGCTAGCGAGCAATAATAAGATATCTCAAACGGTAACACGTTGTCAAAACAACCATGATATAATATGGCAATAGTGGTATCTTGCCAGCCCTTTCTGAGACCGCAAAACATAAATGCAGAGCACCTCCAAAGTTCAAGCAGCGACTAAACATTGTAATTCATGGTAGAAAAGATCCAGTCATGATGCACCCAACATTAGCTACACACAATGCATAAATCATGACAGCTGTGCTCCCTCAGTTTCTGGCGCTTGTTTCAGAAGGTGGTGACACAACATAAAAGTAAATAGATAGTCCCTTCGTAGAGGGAAGTAGTGATTTGCAGAGGTGCCAGAGCTTGATTTTTAAAACAGAGGTAAATGATAATTTTGGGACATGCACCCTTCTCATTTACTTCACGACTATCAGTTATCAATATCTCCCATGCTAAACAAGCTAGTGGCGGTTCCCAAGCGATAAAAAGTAAAGATTTTGACTCCATTGGGAGTTTTTGTTTGATTATTCGAGTGATTAACTCTTTTTGTATTTTGCAGTTTGGGACTAGGCATCCCAAATACCGCCCTTTTCTCGTGCGATGGCGAGTGAATAAACACTCCACCTGAGAATAACCCGCTTAGCATGGAAGATACCGACTACCTCCTGTCGTTCCATGAATGATCCAGGCACACAAAACGAATATTTTTAGAAGTTTTTAGAGGTGGCACATGCAAATTTACTTAGGACGGCAAGGTAATACCGCATATGGGTAGGTATGGTGGACTTATCTGGAATAACTTCTGGGTTCAAGGTTTTTGATGTACAAGCAGAATTCCCTCTTAGTACAGGCGAAGGCTAGCAATTAGATTGAGAAGCGGCCAGCTAGAGAGCAACAACGATCATAACCATGCATTATGCATAAGTAACATTGGACACTAGCATGAGTAGGATATGAACACCATGAACAAAAATATCATAGAGGCTATGTTGGTTTTGATTCAACTATATGCATGAACATGTGCCAAGTCAAGCCACTCGAACATTCAGAGGAGGATACCATATCATCATACTACATCATAATCATTTTAACGCAATGTTGATATCCAAGATAAATCATTATCAACTCCCAGCTACTTATGCATGGCATGAGAAACTATAATCTCTAATTTTCATTGCAAACATGTTTAATCATAATGGACTGAATCGTGGATACTAGGTTAAACATATTTACACAAACAGAACAAGTCGAGTTCATACCAGTTTCTCTCTTCCACGGCCAGTTCATCGAATGTCGTCATTATTGCCTTTCACTTACACGACTGAACGATATGAAAATAATAATAGTGCAAGAGTGCCGTGGACTAAGCTGGAATCTGCAAACATTTTATTCAACAGGAGAAGACAAGGTAAAATGTGCTCTTTATTAGTTCAACCATTATTCATGCGAGAGCCACTCAACATTTTCATCGTGGTCTTCTCCTCGGTAAGACTCGGATAAAAAGAAAAGAAGTTCACAAAAACACACTGGAATATTTTTGGAGTTTTTGATTTTCTTGAACAAGCAAATAAAAGAGAAAAGCAAAACGAGAAAAACTATTTACACGGGAAAGCTCCCAACAAGCAAAAGAAGAACAAGGAAATATTTTTGGGTTTTCTTTTGAATATTACTACTAAGGATGCATAGAAAGTAAACTAGCTACAACTAATTTTTTTTGGTTTTTCTAAGGTTTTTCAAACACACAAGAAGAAAGCAAGAAAAATAAATCTAAGCATGGATGATACAATGAAAAAGTATGGACACCGACAAATGAAATAAGTGAACATGAATGTAAAATCGGTGGAAACACGTACTCCCCCAAGCTTAGGCTTTTGGCCTAACTTGGTGGTCGATCAGTAGCCTGGAGTGTAGTAGTCGGCGTGGTAGCTCACGGAGGCTCTTGGTGCGGATGCCTCAGCCTGCCGTGCTGCCACTACTGCTGCGTTGTGAGCTCGGGCCTCGCTCTCAAGAACAAAATATCTCCCCTTGTTGTGATAGTCAAAAAGAGCAGGCGCAGGCAAATATGTGTGCACAACAGGTGTTTGGTTAAACAACAAGTTGTAAGCGAAGTCATGAATCTTTCCTTTAAGGATTTTATGATCCTTTAAGGCGTCAAAATGCAAATACTGCGTGGGTAGGACAGGATGAAAGGGCAAAGGTGAAACACCAAGCCCTCGTGCTAAACGTGTGGCATAAATCCACCATAGAACCAGCCACTGTTAGCGTTATGCTGAAGTCTGCGTGCAACAATTGCACCAAGGTTATAATTCCTTTCACCAGTGAGAGCAGTGCATATGAGGCTCAAGTCTGGAGCACAGAGCGTACTATAGTCTTGTTTGCGTACTATACATTTCCCGTTGAATAATGCAAAGTACTGAATTGCGGGAAAATGAATGCTCTTTATTCTAGCTTGTGTCACTCCCCTCCTTTCACCGTAACAAAGACTTGTCAAGAATGTTTCGAACTCAACCTTTGGTGGTTCGTCAAGCGAACCCCAAAATGGAAGCTTGCGGTGATAAGCAAAATTCTCTAGTGAGATGGTAAAAGGTCTATCATAAAGCATAAACGACACCCTAGACTCACGTGGAAAATATTTAAATCCTTTGACAAAAGATTAAGTGAGAAGTTGGCGTTGTTCACACTTATCTGAAAGGTAGGGACCGAGGCCGGCCTTGTTCACACTTATCTCAAATGCCCACACGCACCATATACTCATCGCAAGGCCATAAGCATGTTTTGGTGGCGGCATCTCGCGTGGAACTTTCACTTGGTTCAACATAAGAACGACGAGCAGAACTGTCACTAGAAGATGCCCTCGAGGATCGTCTCCTCGAAGAACTCCTTCCAAATAGGTTCATCATGTCCGCGTACAATTTTCTGAAAATAAAATTTTTGGGGTGACAAAAATTTGTCAACAAAACTTTATAAAATTGATAGCAACTACTCATAGGGATGCATAGAAGCCGTAGCAAGCATTCAAACTACTTAGAACACTAAGAATTCAACATGCAAGCACATCTACAGCAGCACCAAGAGTAGATAATTATTCAAAATATAAACCACTAAGGCAAAAACTAATTGGACAAATGGTGAAGTCACATACCAAGCAACAATCCCCCAAAACAGTTTTGGAAACGGAGCTTCGAGAAAAGAGATCGAAATCCGCGGGTTTGAGCTCAAGAACACGGGAGAGAGAGCAATGGAGATTTTTTTCTGGAGGTAAGTGATGATGTGGGATGAAGAGATAAGTGAGGGGGCCCATGTGGGGACCACAACCCACCAGGGCGCGCCTAGGGGTCCTGGCGCGCCCAGGTGGGTTGTGCCCACCTGGTGCACCTCCCTCTGGTATTATTTGCACCAGAAATTCAGAAATATTCAGGAAAAAATCATATAAAATTTCCAGGGCATTCTGAGAACTTTTATTTTTGGGTCATTTTTTATTGCACGGGAAATTCAGAAAACAGACAAAACATGGCATCTTATTTTATTTAACTAATAAAAATAGAAAACTAAAAGTAGGGACAGAAAGTAGTGCTTACTAAATTCATCAGCTTCATACCGTTAAAAAATGATCCATTAATAAGGTTGATCAGGTCTTATTAACAACCACTTTCGATTAGCATGAAACCAAAGAACTTTCGTAAATCACTAAGTTACCTCAATGGGGATATGCATTTCCCCAACAATAAGCATTTCATATTTCTTTTGGCAGTAGGTAGAGGTATTTGAAAACTTCCAATAGTGATTGTCGGAGATTTTTCAATAACATTAATACCATTCACTTGGAATTGTTTCTTTGAAAAGTGCACCATATGCTCATTACCATTGATATGAAAAGCGACCTTGCTTTTATTGCAATCAATAACAGCCCCTGCAGTATTCAAGTAGGGTCTACCAAGGATAATCGACATGTTGTCGTCCTCGGGCATCTCAAGTATAACAAAGTCAGTCAAAATAGTAACATTAGCAACAACAATGGGCACATCCTCACAGATACCGATAGGTATGGCAGTTGATTGTCAGCCATTTGCAAAGATATTTTAGTAGGTGTGAGTTTATTCAAATCAAGTCTTTTATATAAAGAGAAAGGCATAACACTAACACCAGCTCCTAAGTCACACAAAGCAGTTGTCACATAATTCTTTTTGATAGAGCAAGGTATAGTTGGTATCCCCGGATCTCCAAGTTTTTTAGGTACTCCATCCTTAAAAGTATAATTAGCAAGCATAGTGGAGATTTCATCTTCCGGTATTTTTCTCTTATTTGTGATGATGTCTTTCATATACTTTGCATAAGGAGGCATTTTAAGGATATCAGTCAAGCGAGTACGCAAAAAGACTGGCCTCAGCATTTCAGCAAAGCGTTCAAATTCTTCATCATCTTTCTTTTTAGTTGACTTGGGTGGAAAAGGCATAGGTTATTGATCCCATGGTTCTCTTTCTTTACCGTGTTTTCTAGCAATGAAGACTTTTTTATCATATCTTTTATTCTTAGGTTGTGGATTATCAAGATCAACAGGTGGTTCTATCTCAACATCATTGTCTGGTTCTTTATCATTTAGTTGAGTGTCTTCATGAACCTCATCATTATCTTTTTCATTATCACTAGGTGAGTGTTCATTACTAGATTGAGTTTCAGCATCAGTGATAGAAGTTTCATTATCATTATCAGGAGGTTTTTCTACTAGAAGTATGCGAAGTCCTATCATTTTTCTTTTTCTTTTTATTTTTAGAAGGACTAGGTGCATCAGTGTTAACTCTTTGTAAATCTTGTTCAATTCTTTTAGGCTGTCCCTCGGGATAAAGTGGTTCCTGAGTCATTTTACCTCCTCTAGTTGCAACTCTAACAGCAAAGTCATGTATATTATGATTCATTTCATCAAGTAATTCTCTTTGAGATTTAGCAACATGTTCTAATTGAGATTGAACTATAGAAGCTTGTTTTCCAACACCTCTAACATCATTTGATATTCTAAATAACAAGTCCCTCAAGCGAGCAATCATATCAGAATATATTTCAATTGTTTCATAACATTTGCATTGAAATGATCTTGTTTTCTAATATAGTTTTCAAACTCATAAAGGCATTGACTAGGATGCATATTGTGAGGATTGTCATTATCATTGAACTTCATAAGAGAAATTACCTCTACCACCTTAGGCAGCGGTGGTGTATTAAGCCCATGTATTTCTTCAATAAGGGGTAAAATTTTAACATCCTCAACTTTAATATCTTTTCCTTCATAGATTTCTTTGCCTCTTGCATATCTTCAGGACTGAGATATAATATACCCCTCTTCTTCGGAGTGGGTTCAGGAATAGTCCAATTATCATAATTTTTCAATATATTATTCAATAATTCTTCAGCTTGTCAAACAGTTCGTTCCCTGAAAACACAACCAGCACAACTATCTAGGAAGTCCCTAGAAGCATCGGTTAGTCCATTATAGAAGATATCAAGTATTTCATTTTTCTTAAGAGGATGATCACACAAAGCATTGAGTAACTGGCAAAACCTCCCCCAAGCTTGTGGGAGACTCTCTTCTTTAGTTTGAACAAAGTTAAATATTTCCTGTAAGGCAGCTTGTTTCTTATGAGCAGGAAAATATTTTTCAGAGAAGTAATAAATCATATCCTGGGGACTACGCACACAACCAGGTGCAAGAGTATTGTACCAAGCTTTAGCATCACCCTTTAATGAGAAAGGAAATAATTTGAGAATAAAGTAGTAGTGAGTTTTCTCATCATGAGTAAAAAGGGTGGCTATATCATTGAACTTAGTAAGATGTGCCACAACAGTTTCAGTTTCATAACCATGGAAAGGATCAGATTCAACCAAAGTAATTAACTCTGGGTCGACAGAGAATTCATAATCCTTATCATCAATAAAAATAGGTGAAGTAGCAAACTTAGGATCACATTTCATTCTAGCATTCAGAGATTTTTCTTTATACTTGTGTAGTAATTTCTCTAGATCATCTCTATCATTACAAGCAGGAATATCTCTAGTTGTCGGTGGAAACGACACCTATGGGATCCCGGGGAATCCCTTCTACGGTTGGTGGGCGCGGGGCTGTGGAAAGAGCGGGTTTAGAAGATCAACACGGGGAATTTATCCAGGTTCGGGCCGCAAGTGATGCGTAATACCCTACTCCTGCCGTTTTGTGTTTATCTGGTGTTCTTGGACTAGCTTCAAAGCATGCAGGGTCCAAAAAGTCCGAATCCTCTCTCAGTACGCCGCGGCCTCCTTTTATAGTCAAAGGGGCTGCCACAGTGGCATACAGGAGGTGGAAAGTTGTACAGTAGTCGAGTTTATCTCTGGCACCGTAGGACAAACACATTTAATGCGCTGCCGACGTGCCCTCTCACTTTATCGGGGACGACAAGGAAACTCGACCCGTCCGCCGCCGCTTCGCCTTGCTTCGACGCGCGTCCAGGCTGACTAGGCGTGCAGCGCCACGCTGGTTGGCTGGCTGCTGAGTTGGTGCGGTGGCAGAGTCTTCACGAAGATCTGCATGCCACCACGCAGGTGCTTGCTGAGTTGGCCTGGAAGCTGCACGTCGCCATGCAGGTGCCTGGCTCGTTGGCGGGTTGACTGTTGTGTTGGAACGGCGGTGGAGCCTTGGCAGGTGGGAGCCTGCCTGCGGCCCCGCAGATGTCCCCGGCAAGGGCCTTGCCGGGGTCCCGCAGGCGTCCCCGGCAAGGATCTTGCCGGGGTCTTCGTCTTCTGGTTCTCATCTAGTATTGTATGTTCTTGGTCTTCACAAAGATCTGCATGCCACCACGTAGGCACCTCCCGAGCCTTGGTTCCAATGTTGTCGATAGTGTCGGAACTCTTAGACTCAAGGGTGGCGGCTCTGCTGGTGTTGGGCAAGTTGCCCCGGCAAGGCCCTTGCCGGGGCTACGTAAACTGCCCCGGCAAGGCTCCTGCCGGGGAGAACCCACCTTGCCCCTTCACTCCTCGCGTCTCTGTCTTGGCGTTGCTCTGGTAGTCTTGTGGCTTTGCTTCCTCTTCTGCCCTGCCAAGCGCGGCCGCAGGCGTGTGGCTGCAACTGCCCGCGCACAAGTAAAGGGGTACAAAAAGGACCCCTACTTTTGTACACCAACAGGAGTCCCCGGGCCTGGGCCACATATAAGCGCGGAGCGTTATTGGGCCAGGCCCAGAACAGTGCGCGGGTACGCGTGGCAGAGTTTTACCGTAGTAACTCCCTCGCCAGTTGCGCTTCCCAATGACCCGCGTTGAATGTGTGACGTGGGGGTCATGTGTGGGGCGGTTGCTGCAGGCCTGCGTCACATCATGGTAAGTGGTAAAGAGGCGGCTCGCGCCTTCCCCATAAAAAGAGGAAAACGCAGAGGCGAGGCTCATTTACTAAGTGGATTCGGGTCGTGGCCTTGAAGGCGCCCACGCCCCACGATCTCGGGGTGGAAAACAGTCGCCTCACTTGTCTTCTTAGTTTCGGCCCGCTCGCCACGTGTCCTCCATGCCCCAAGTGTCAGTGTCAAAACCGGCGGATCTCGGGTAGGGGGTCCCGAACTGTGCGTCTAGGATCGATGGTAACAGGAGACGGGGGACACGATGTTTACCCAGGTTCGGGCCCTCTCTATGGAGGTAATACCCTACTTCCTGCTTGATTGATCTTGATGAATATGAGTGTTACAAGAGTTGATCTACCACGAGATCGTAATGGCTAAACCCTAGAAGTCTAGCCTACATGTATATGGTAATGAATATATCTATCCTTTCCGGACTATCCCCTTCGGTTTATATAGACACCGAGGGGATCTAGGGTTTACATGGAGTCGGTTACATAAGAAGGAATCTTCGGTCGCCAAGCTTGCCTTCCACGCCAAGTAGAGTCCAATCCGGACACGGGTACAGTCTTCGGCTTTCATGTCTTCATAGCCCATCAGTCCGGCCCATGGATAACAGGCCGGACGCCCGAGGACCCCTTAGTCCAGGACTCCCTCAGTAGCCCTTGAACCTGGCTTTCAATGACGAGGAGTCCGGCGTGCAGATTGTCTTCGGCATTGCAAGGCGGGTTCCCTTTTTCCGAAGTCCAAGATAGTCTTCGGATGCAATGATCATATCCGGACCTGTTACGCACACCATACACAACCGCATAGAGAATATAATATTTGCACGAATCTAATCTGTTGACAGCTTCTTTTCAACACAACATCGCGTCTGTCCGGTCATAATTCCGAACCGCTTTTCTTCTGCCATCCCACGTTTCGAGACGCGGTTGCTATTGACACGTCTTGTCGAAACAGAGATCGTGTCCCCTTATTGCGGGATTCTCATTAATGCGGGCATGGGTAACTCAACTTTGCCGTTTATACAGCCCTTGGGAACAGGCGAATCCTAAGGCGAGCGAGGAGGCGTTTAATATTTGCTGCCTTTATAAGGGGATAAGGATTCCCCCTTCCTCTTACACTACAAAAAAATACACTTCCGTGATGATACGTGTTTGTCACAGTAGGTCACGTTTTTTGTCATGCATGTACATCCATGACAAATTTATGACAGAATCAAGATAGTCATACCTGTGCTGTCGTAGAAGTGTTCCATGACATTACCAAAATTATCATCACGGAAGTGTCCACTTCCATGACGATAAATCGCGCGTCACAGAAGTGCTTTCGTCAAGGGTGACCGACACGTGGCATCCACCGTAACGGAACGCCGCTAAGCTATCGGGTCGGGTTTTGGATCCGATAACCTGTTAACAGCCCCGACCAATGGGGATTTTCCACGTGTAAAATCATCATTGGCTAGAGGAAACACGTGTCGGCTCATCGTTGGGACAGATGTCATCCACTCACTAGACAGAAGGCGCCTATGATACGTCGACACGTGGCACGACCCAATAGTGGCCCATTCCTGTGAAAAGGCCGGCCCATTTGACTTGGTCAAAAGTTGGCGGGCCAGCCCATGGAAAGCCTGTTAACGGCCTGTTCGCATATAGCCCATTTACAGCCCGCTAACCCAAGGCCCGTTACACCCTATCCGAATTAGGCCCAGTAGCGTCATCTGGGCCATCCAATATGATTCCAGCCCGTTTTCACTTCTGGCCCATGTATAGCCCATGGCATCTTTCGGCCCATATGAGGCCCTTTGTAACTCTTGGCCCATTAGTGGCCCGTGCTGAAACTGGCCCGTAATGAACAGTGTATTACTTTACACCCATTAATGGCCCGTGGTGAAACTGGCCCGTAATGAACAGTGTATCACTTTATACCCATTAACGGCCCGTTATTCCGTTGGGCCGTTTCCAGCCCAAGTTAACTTTCGGCCTTCTGAGGGCCCATTTATTCTTGGGCTCATTTGCAACATTCGGTTACTTACGGCCCGTTACTATCATTTTCTGCTTGTGGGCCAAATTCAGCCCGTCGTTATAGTCGGCCCGTTTGTGGACTGTTAGTTTGTTGGGCCATTTTCATAGCATCACCAAATACGGCCTATTAACGGCCCGTTATGGTCAGCCCATAAAACATACGATTTCCATTAAAGGCCCGTCTACGGCCCATTAAAGGCTCGTACAAGACCCATAAATGAGTCGGCGGCCCATGGATCCTACGAGACGTAGAAGGCCCATGGATCCGATAGCCCGTGAAGGGCCATGGTCGGGCGAGTTGGCCCCCGTTTGAACGATATAGCATATTCAAAGAATTATCCTACTCAATAATATCACCTCTAGAAAGCATACACTATACAACAAAGAGATCAAGGCATAGAAAGGTAGAATAATCCTACACTATACAATAAAGAAATTACAGCCGATTATACCCACTGGGCGTTATGGTTCGGCACAGGTGATAATAAAGCATACACAAACAGCAAATTACATACACTGGGCAAATACAGCTCATACATCATGGACGCGCATCAACATAACTCCATTTGAACTATAATCTCTTCAGAAAATAGGATTGGCCGGATTCAGATAGCACAAATTTCAGTCTGCAAAATCTCCAATTCCTTCATGGTTACCTCAGTGTCTTGTTTTATTTTTTTGACTCCTGCATCTAATACCTGCATGTCCAGTCTCAACTTGTTGATTATACATTGATAATCATGTACACGTTGTCTTGCCACCTCTAGTTGATGCTCGAGAACATCAGCACATTCCAATTCCAATTCATAATCATTCGGTAACGGCCATGCCGCACTGCTCGCAGATCTTTGTGTTGATGTCACTTCATCCTGAAATGTTTCTGTAAGTACACATGACTAGGGCAAAAATATAGTTACAACAGTGAAGCGAACAAGACACTATTTTGTACTACATGGCAAAACAGGACTAACAATAATGTTACACGTCACTTTAAAAAAAATGTTACACGTCATGAAGCATAAGCAGGTGATATTTTAAAAATTATAAAAAAGATAGTCTGTGCAGCCTGCATACAGAAATCCCTCTTAGCTCTCCAGAGGAGCATGATGTTGGGGCCCAATCGAAAACACAGACAAGTTACAAATTTAGACAGCACGTTGCGTATAAGTAAGCAAGCAGTTGGCCATTCTGTGCCTCAATTAATGTCTTAGGGAGCATAATGAACAGCAGAGGGTTTCATACAAACATACTACAGCAGGCAAAACTATGCAATCATTAGCGTAGTATAAACTAGATTGTGAGCCTCATGCAATAATAGTTGGTTAATAGACTTCAAAGCTTCAGGCACACTTCGGCAGAGTAATTAAATGGTAAGGCCTTTAATTATGTCAACTAATAGTGATACAAGTACCGAACATCAGGCATGATTATTTGGGCATCTCATTAACTGAGGACAAATAAAGCAATTGAAAAGAGAAAATTAACTATGCCTGAAACAAACAAGGAATTGAACTGTTGAGTTGCATATAGTGACTTACCTTAGCAGGTTGAAGAGGCTCAGCGCAGCTCCTGCTTCTCTTGCAAGGCTCCTTCCTAACATCTTGTACTTGGAAATCCTCAATCTTATCTTCATTGCACCCCCTCTGCAAGGTGACACAAACTAGTTACTCGTCTCCTTGGAAGATAAATATGCACAATTTCCAGTCTGTGAACACAAAAGGATGAGATTATAACAAAACAACACCAATAGTGAAACATGTCGCATCTCTTGCACTTGCACACAATGAAATGAGCATTTACTATGTCTACACTATGTAAAAACTAGGCATACCTTCGAACTGGATCTCCAGGTACTCTTGGAGAGCCTACTGTAGTGTACAGCCAAACCTTTATGTCACCTATGAGTTAGACAAGGCCCCACTACAGCAGCCCTTAGTGTTTAAATCGTTGACAAGCTCTGTTAGAGTGTTAGGTCAAGAACAACAAGTAATCAAAGCAAACAGTCCTAGTATGGCTGGCTGATGCAAACAAGCAATTGAACAGATGTGTGAGCAAATCTTACATATCAAGAAAAGAAGCAAAGAAGGAGGCTTAAAGACCATCACTTGACTGACCAGATTTAAGGGGCATTTAAACATCATGTGCAACGTATGAACTAACATAAACATTGCATATTCCAGATTCTACAATGGAATGCACATGTATTAGGTTATGCATGTATGATGATGCCTAAATGTACAGATAGCAGGCATGAGTGATTCATCATTGCACGCACAATTGAATTGCAGGTTAAGGGCCAGTTCGATTCCGCCTTTTCAGGGCATATTGTCAAAATAAGCCATAAAAGATGTAAAGAAGTCATTTTTGAGTTATGGGCTTGGGCTTAACTAATTTCGCTTTGGAGGGGGGTGTTACGGGTAGAACCTCACTAAAAATTGAAGGGAAGGGGAATAGTGAAATGACTCTGTTGTCTGCCTATATTACACTCAAAATGCAACTGCTGACGCCCGTGTCACACCTGACCCTCAAGTAAAAACAAACACGCAAGCATTCATTGCCCTGCCCGCTTGCATCTCCTCTCCCCTTTCCCTCTACCTCGATCCCCTGCCTGCAGCACTAGGGTTCCTCCAGCGAGCCGTCGCCACTGGTCCCATCTGGCCTGGTCCTCGATGATGCTATGTCCAACTAGGCTACATGGCCGGCAGGTAGGGGCAAATCTCCCTGGTTGCTCCTCCCTCTGGCGCCGCCCCTCATTCTCATGGTCTCCAGCAGCTGCTCCACTGTGGTTCGTCCAACACACTACTCCGGCGGGCGCTGCACAACTACGGCTGATGCCACATTGCGGCAGAAGGCACCATATTCCCCCTCCCCTCCTCCCAGGCCATGGCCTTGAGGTGCCGTTGAAGGATGAGCTCATCCAACAAGGTGAGGATCTCCTCTGATTTTTTGCCAAATTTTCATTCTGATCCACTATACGATGAATTGCTATGAGCTGCTTCTGCTGCTGCTATATGATGCATTGCTATGAGCTGCTCCTGCTGCTGCTATATGATGAATTGCTATGAGCTGCTGCTGCTGTATGATGAGTTGCTATGAGCTGCTGCTGCTGCTATATGATGAATTGCTATGAGCTGTTGCTGCTGCTATATGATGAGTTGCTACAAGCTGCTCCTGCTGCTGCTATATGATGAATTGCTATGAGCTGCTCCTGCTGCTGCTATATGATGAATTGCTATGAGCTGCTCCTGCTGCTGCTATATGATGATTGCTATGAGCTGCTGCTGGTATATGATGAATTGCAGACTGCTGCTGCTGTATGATGAGTTGCTATGAGTTGCTGCTGCTGCTATATGATGCTTTCAGGTGGTGCTGCTATACGATAATAACCAGCCACTTGGACCATCGAATTTCAATAAATAATTGTTCTTCATTTAAATATGGGTCATGCGTTCTTCGTTTAAATTAGGCAATGGGATCTCTATGGAAAACATTGACCAAAGTAGATTGTGCCAAGTAGATGGTATCTTTGTATTTGCATTTTGAGCAAATAGTGATGGTCTGTTTTCCTATCATATTAATTACTGCACTGGGTTCAATTTGTGATGTTTGCAAGTCAAATTAATTTCCATATGGGCAGCAAAATGAAAAAAATATAATGCAATCTAGACTTTCCACTGATCATACCAAAGATAAGCTGAAAACGCAATGAAAAGAACTGGTTGGCTTATTACATGGAGCTTATATTCATAGGTGCTTATTTTCTTAGGATAACTCGTAATAACTGTCCCTAAGAAACTTGGCTAATAGAACTGGCATACAAATAACATGTCACGATGATTGCAATGGAGGATTGACGTACCATAGCACACTGTATAGGCTCACCGCTGCCTCTCCTTTTTTTCGATGTTCCATGAAATTGCCACATACATCTTGTACTTTTTCATTGTGTAACCCTATCTGCAAGTTGACACGGCTAATTTCAGACATCTCTACATGATACTACATTGCATATCCCTTGCGCATATTTAAACCACCAATTAACGATTCTGTGCGTACCATAAACTAGCCATGACTCTGTATGCTGGACTAGCAGGCACTCTAAGGGAGCCTAATGTAGTGCACTGGAATTCCTACATGCCACCTACGATTTTGTGTAATGTACTGCCCCTGTTCCTAAATATATGTCTTTGTAGAGATTCCAGTATGGACCACATCAGATGTATATAGATGCATTTTCGAGTGTAGATTCACTCATTTTGCTCCGTATGTAGCCTATAGTGGAATCTCTAGAAAGACTTATATTTAGGAACGGAGGTACGAGGTAGTATCATGTATGACATCTACATATCTAATTTAGCAGCCAGTAGTAGAAATCATTGTCTGCACAAAGGGATTACTAGTCGAAAATCCTAGCAAAGCACGCTGGCGGGCACAAAACAATACAAGAGAGAGACGCGCTTACAAGATCATAGCAATGCCTCAGTCCAGGATCTTGGTTGGCCAAGCTGTTAGATCCAGAAGAAACATCGTCCTTGTAGTTTTTGCCAGCTGCATAACAGGTAACAGCGACCGGTTAGTATATTTGAAGTACATCGGGCAGGTGATGCTGGACGGGTTTAAAGGTGACAAGTACCTAGGCCGTGGCGGGTGCTTGGCATCTCTCCAGACGGCGGGAATCAGGTTAGAAACGTCGAGGGTGATGACGCTGCGCTGGCTGTCGGGGTCCGGTAAGGAGATCTAGAACCGTCGAGTAGGGTGTTTGTGGAGCGGCTCCGGTAGGGTGGACTATGGTGTGGGCGAAGCGGATCTGTGGCCGTGGATGAGGGCGTAGGTGAAGCTGCTCCGGTGGTTGGGTTAAGGATGGTGTCGACGACGCGGATCTGCGGCCGTGGACGGGGTGTCAGAAGCTGCTCCGGTCGTTGGGTTAAGGATGGTGTCGACGATGCGGATCTGCGGCCGTGGACGGGGCGTCAGAAGCTGCTCCGGTGGTTGGGTTAAGGATGGTGTCAACGATGCGGATCTGCGGCCGTGGACGGGGCGTCAGAAGCTGCTCCGGTGGTTGGGTTAAGGGTGGTGTCGACGATGCGGATCTGCGGCCGTGGACGGGGCGTCAGAAGCTGCCCCGGTAGGTTGGATGAGGGTGCGAGGAAGCGGATCTGAGGCCGTGGACTTGTGAGTTTGCAAAGCGGCCCCGGTAGGGTTGAGAATGGTATAGGCGAAGCTACTCCGGTAGGGTTGACGATGGTGTCGGCGAATCGGCTCCGGTAGGGTTGAGGAAGGTGTCGGCGAAGCGGCTCCGGTAGGGTTGAGGAAGGTGTCGGCGAAGAGGATCAGAGGCCGTCGACGGGGGCGTCGGTGGGGCGGCTCCGGGGGGTGTGGACGAAGCGTCTCCGGTGGGGAGTACGAATGAGCCGCTGCAGATGCGCGGCGGTTGACGAGAGTACCGGCGAAGCAGATCCGGCGCCGTTGACAAGGCCGGCACTGAATGGGCTGTGGTACAGTGGTGGATGAGCAGTCTACTTGTTTATAGGGGAGGTGGGAGGGGTAGATGCGGCCGCAGAAGCAGATCCGGCGAGGTGGACGCCGCTGGCAGTGAATGGGCTATGGTACGCCGGTGGATGAGCAGTCTAGGGTTTCGAGAGGGGAGGGGAGAAAGGGCGATGAAGTACGGACGGCGTGATGTAAGATGCTCTGGTGCTGTGGAGTTAGTCGTTTTTGCGGGAGGGGGAGAGGAAATGGGGGTCCCGTGTAGTGGGGGAACCGGAAGTTACCAAAGCAGCCCCGACCTATCATGTAGATGAGGGCGATATTGTAACTGTTGGTCTCCGTGCACCAAGGACAAAAGGGGAATTTCGCATGCTAAATACTAAGGTGGCGGAAATTTTAGAAGGAGGCGGGAGATTTTGCCGCCCACGGGATCGTTCGTATCCAGTTTCAACTAATTTTGGACCGTGCTAGCGGGAAGGTCATGCTAGACTGTGTACACGGGGCACGCGTCAGCAGTTAATAACTGGTGTGAAGTCCACCCTAGAAAAAAAGACAATAACTCGGGATGATGCGCCGATAACTTGGACGTTCACACGGGCGCGGCCAATCGTGCGGGTGTAGTGGCGCGTTCACAAAAAAAGGGATCAAACGCTCAGCCTATGTATTTCTCGTGTAAATAGATAATTTAGTGCCATTGGTTATTTACTTTAAACATAATGCATTGACGTGTTAGTGTAGAGGCGCACAAAAAGAAATGGATATTGTAGTCAGCTACTTAAAAGTGTTACCTCATATGATTACATAGCCTCCATTTCATAAATTGCGTACCCGTTGAATTCATATATGAATATTACATATATTACTTCAAAATAGAAACTTAAATCATCCAAGACTAATGAATTTGAATGCAAGAGTAACAATGGTGCATATACATGATAGCTACATTGGTTGTTTGAAGAAACATCACTGTAACTTTGGCATGCACAACTGAAAAGGTTTATTTAAATAGAAAAAAATGTGATATGTGAGTGTCCAATCTTTATAGCGTTGAATCGATATTGTACCTTTGGCCACGATACGAAGTAGATATTGACTTATGTTCAAGCGATGCACGTCCACGATCGCTAGATAGTGATACATGAATGAATTGTGCAATCTCTCTCACACGCATACATATCTCATTTCCCTGTGGGCATCGGAATCACACACGCGCACTTCGTGTATTTCTCTCCCTCCGTCAGGGTTAAATTCGTCTTTGTACCCCGTCCTACAAGTCTCTCACACAGAAACACACATGCTCTCTATGTCTAACACGCCCACCCCTTTAATTCCGCCCACCCACAGCCACTAATGTCTCAAAGTATAATAATGTCTCTCACACATATGCTATCTACCTATCCCTTAATATAGCTAGATATGTGTCACACAAACTTCTTCTCCCTACTAGCAAGATGCCCATGCGTTGCACGGAACATCAAGATGCATTTGTATGAGAAGTTTATCTTGTGGGAGAAAAGGATGAACGAGGGAATGCCTTATTTGCAAATGCGGAGAGGGGTGTGGGTATCTTTTTGCAAAATTGCCATAGTTTCCTTCCTGTCCGTCGGATATAAATCGGATGGCCTATATTGCAGGATGGCAGGAACACCATCACCACCAACTCTGTTTTTATAAGAGTAGAGATATGTGAGTGTCACTGCCCCCCCCACACACACCCACACTTCCCAACACCGAAGGAGTAGGGTGACACCTCGATCTTGATACTAATCTATCGACTGGCTTCTCTCTCAAACATACACACACACACTACCCGACACCGAAGGAGTAGGGTGGCACATCGATCTTGATAATAATCTATCTACTCCTCTTTCAAACACACACACACACACACACACACACACACACGCTAGTTGTGCCTCTATGCCTACCGCGCACACTCTCGATACGTCTTTCTCTCCCTCCCCCCAACAATGACAGCAGAAGGGTGACAACTCGATCTGATCATAATTTTTCAATTGGTTTCTCTCTCAAACATTGTGTCTCGGTGCCTCGCTCGGTAGCCCCCTCGATATGTAGACTTCTCGCGCGCGCAACTGTAGTGACAATGACACTGAACCCAGTGTGCCTTGTTTTTACCGGCCTCATGTGATAGTTTTCACCCTGTTTTCTGTTAATTAACAAGGCAACCTTTTCTTTGTTACTACTAGTGAATCTGAAATCATTCGGGGCAGACATAAAATATATCACTTCAACCCAATTATCGCAGCAACTATTTTAAAGAAATTGGCTAGCTGCCCGTGCGTTGCACGGAACATCAAGATGCATTTGTATGAGTAGTTTATCTTGTGAGAGAAAAGGTTGAACGAGGGAAGGCATTATTTGCGAACGTGGAGAGACGTTTGGGTATATTTTTGCAAAATTGCCATAGTTTCTTTCCTATCCGTTAGATATAAATCCGACGGCCTATATTGCAGGATGGCACGCACACCATGATCACCAACTCTGTTTTCTACTCTCTCCGTCCAAAAATACTTGTCATCAAAATGGATAAAAAGAGATGTATCTAAAACTAAAATAGGTCTAGATACATTTCCTTTTATCCATTTTTATGGCAAGTATTTCCAGACGGAGGGAGTATTTGTCTTTTTAGAGATTTCCACAAGTGACTATGACCGGATCTTACCAACATACTCAAAAAAGTAGTCCATAATTTTGATGTTACCCTCTTTTCTTGGCCGTGCAGTGCCATCTGGATACCTCATAGATAAATCAAGGACAAATCTGACCCCTTCCTGAAAAGACATACGGAGCAAAATGAGTGAATCTACACTCTAAAATATGTCTAACACATCCGTATGTGGTAGTCCATTTGAAATCTGAAAAAGACAAATATTTAGGAACGAATGGAGTATATATAAGAGTAGACATGGAGATATATCTCCAGCATGGTCTACAACAAAAATGTGCTGGGCTGGTTAGCGCCGGATGCTCGCAACGCGATGACATGAGTTCGAATTCTGTCTTTTAACTTTATATTTTTATATTATATATTACTCTACTTATTTAATATATACTTCTTTCGCTACTGTATTGACAGTGGAACCCACAGAGTACTTAGAATATAAGATTAAGGATGGACTTGTTTCTTTTTAACTTTCTGTACAAAGCTGTAGCCACCCTGCAAGTCACGTGTACACTGTACATGCAATTAACTTTTTATAGAGGGGCAATCATACAGGCAATTAACTCAAATGGATTGGATGTCACTCTATTATTTCCAGCATAAAGAGAATCTCAAACGGCAGCCGGCAAATTTCCTCCCGCTTCCTTAAGCGGAGGACGACATCAAACGCCAGCGGCATACATTTTTACAACTCTAACCAACCGGATGAAATTCGTGCAAACACGGACTGATTTCATATAAGCATGAAGGATTTCGTATAAAAAAGCCAGATCTTCATATAAACATGATGGATTTCATTACATTTACATGAACTAAGAGGTGCCAATCCGGCTCTCTTGTATAATTAATACTCCCTCCGTCCGGAAATACTTGTCCTAGAAATGGATGTATCTAGACTTATTTTAGTTCTAAATGGCCTCCCGCGGATCCCTTTGTCTTCCTCATGTCCGTCAGACACTTGCAGGGTCGACGAAGGTCCTCGGAAGAGACGAAGCAGCAAAGAAACCACCTGAATCCGCGGTCGTCGCCTTGGCGGTGGCTTTCGTGGGTCCCAAGTGGCGGCGGCCTCCCGTGTTCTACTTCTCCTCGATGATGGCGGCGGACACGGAGAAGCTGGCCACCGACTCATCGCTCTCCATGCACCCGGCTTCTGTCTCTGCCTGCATGGCGCTGCCGCAGGCACGGGAGGCGCGCCCACAGACACGGGAGCCGCGGCCACCGCAGACACTGGTGGCGCGGTACGACGCGACAGCGACAGCGCCCGTACCGGCGTGCTAGCCACCGTGCCGGCGTGGAGCAACTCGCCTCCTCATCGAGCTGAACTAGAGCGGCGAGTTGCTGAACCACGCGCCTGCTTGGGGCGGCAACTGGCTCCGTCGGGCCAAGCGAGGTTGGTGAAGCACCGAGCGGCCTCGTCCGTATCCGGAGGGCTCGGCGGGCCACCCAGCCGGGTAATATGCCGGAGAACGGCTCATCGGAAGCCATCGGAAGAGTGGAGAAAATGGTGAAGGAGGAGATGGGGGAGCGGCGGAGGGGTGCGATTCTTGCCCGCTGTCTGTCTGGCCTCGTGTAAATAGAGGGCGGACGGTAGGAGCTTGGCCAGCTTCTGGCCTCGTTTAAACTAAGGGCGGACGGGAGGAGCTCGGCCGGTGTTGCGTTTAATTCCGGCCCCCTCATGAACGGACGTGTGGCAGGAGTAGGATTCTCAGTTTGCATGCGGGTTTAACGGAGGGGTTTAATGGAGGCGCCGGGCGTGCAGCGGGCGGCGCAGTACTATTCGATTTGACAGCAGTAATGAGCCGTCAAATCACAAAGGCCCTCGCCTCTCGTGAAACTGACCGAGCTAGACCGCCCCGCCCTCTAGCCTTTTAAAAAATGTATATACTCCACTTTTGTACAGTAGTAGTATCGATGGATTGCGCCATGGAGCAAAACTTGAAATTAAAAAAAAGGTGGTACATATAGAGAGCGCTCGTCGCCAAATTATGCATATAGTACTATTAAAAAGGCTTGTCACAATAATGGTGTCCAGCACAAGTGCACAACCCACCCCTCAAGTAAAACTAAGAACCCTAGAATTCTTTGACAAAACTAAGCACCCTGAAATTCTTTGACAACTAAACTGCTGGCTATATGATGTTGGCCATATATATTGTACGTATATAATGTGTAGAAACGAGTGGTAGTACTATACCAACTAAAAGATGAAATGTAAGAAATACTAGTATGTACGTACTGAAGAGTTAAAGTAACAAGAAGAAACATAACATAGTTCTGCTGGGGGCTCAGCACAACACACCCCTCAAATTAAATTAAGCACACCTGAAATTAAATTTTGCAACTATTCTGGTAGACACTGCATTAGAACCACCATGAGCAACGACACTGCCACCTTACTCGGAGTCCTCGTCCACGTCCTCGACTTCGTCCTTGTCCCTCTTCCTCTTGGCCGATACTTCTTTGCTTGAACCGCACACTTGGCTGTTGCTCTTCATCCAACCCTTGTAGATATTGAAGCAAAGGTAGCCATCCATTGCAGCATAGTGGATGTGGTCTATATCTAGTACATTCCGCTGCCATGCATGACGATGAAACGTGTATGGAGGTTTCTCCAGTTTACCGTACGATGGATGAACCATGGCTCCTGCCAGGGTCAGCATTGAAGGCTGACGAGAGGACACCAGCCGATTCTTCTGGAGGTCGAAGGTGTTGCCTATAATGAGGCCTATCCGACGCAGGACTTCTTTGTCGTTACCAAAGTCTATAGTAACGAATTTGACTAGGTTGCTCTCGAGGAAGTCCTTAAAATCCTGGCACTCAACGTCGGCATGGCATATGTGGTAGACCAAGCATAAGTCATGCACGCAAACCTGGATCACGGCGGGCTTCTTCCTCTCTTCGTCCTTTAGATCCTTCACTCGTCCCAGGACTGTGGTGTACTCAACATCTAGCCCAGCGACCCACTCATCATCTGAGTCTTTGAACATGCGTCTGAAGCGAGAAAGGCATCCTTTCACCGTCGCGGAAGAACGGGTGTAGATGACGTCGAACTCATCACCGGTGATGGTTCTAACCTTGTACTCACCACTGATCGGGGAGATTTGGGACGCCATGGATTTGGGAGGAGGGTTAGGATTAGTGGAACTGCCGTAATGTGAATGGACGGGACGACTAGGAGCGAACTGGCTGGAAGCCTTGGATGCCTTTGCTGAGAAGCACCTCGACCTCGCCACAAAAGCCACCGCTCCTTAGCCGCCGGTCGGTGGCCCGGCGCACTAACTTGAGGAGGAGGAGGTCGTACGTTCGTGGATCCATCTTTCTTCTTGCCTTCTGTAACCACCACTGCGATCGCATCATCGTGGCCTTAATTCTTATTGTGCTGTTGCATTCTCGTTCCAGTCAATACCGACATGTGCGATCCCTTTGCTTAATTATATGCATCACTGTAACTAGTACTCCATCCGTCAATTTATAAGTTGTGCTTACCTTTTCCATCAACTTCGTGCAACGCGCGGGCATCTTGCTAGAAACACTAGAATATGTCTATATAATCCGTATGTGATAGTCCATTTGAAATCTCAAAAAAGACAAATATTTAGGTACGGAGGGAGTAATATATTAGGAGTATATCAAAACAATAGTGATTTCTTTCAAGTTTGTGAACAAATACTACTATTCTACTACTTTGGATCCGTCGCAACGAACGGGCACATTGCTGGTAAAAGGAAAAGGCCTGCCGCGTTCGCGTCGCACCCCCACACGCCCGGGAATCGGGAGTACAACATGGCCCGTCCGGCACAACACATAGCTTAGGGAAGGCGTGTTGCCTAGCATTTTCACTTTCATGTGGGACCGCCGTTGAGCAAACCGACACCCCGCCCGCCACCGGGTTGGAAAACAGAAACGAGGGGAAGATCTAGCTGTAGCACGGAAGCCAAGAAATTTGGTGTCAGACGGGGCTCGTTGATAGAGTAGGAGCATTCCGTACTAGTACTACTCCTAAGTACCAAGTTTGTACTCCTAATACTATATTACTAGTACTACCACTATACAACTAGTAGGTACGTGCACGACACAACATCGTAGGAACAAAAAAGGGAAGATCTTGTTTTGGGTGATTTATCTTTTTTTCAATCAACGTAGTATGAATAATATGATGTGGGGGGCACCCATGAAGCTTATGTGGCTTGGTTGCATGGCTACGGAAGGTTAGAGAAAAATAAATAGATAATGTGTTTAGAGTGTACTCCACTAAATATATATACTTTGGATCCATTGCAACGGACCGGCACATCTATATCTATACCCCCTATATAGTGTGTGAAAAACTTTGAAAGTTGGTCATTGGATGAAGCCAATCCGACGGTACAAAGATGGCAAATCCGAGCACTACTGGCCGTTGGATATCATCCACCAGATTCTGCCACATGTATAATCTAGAAGACTCCATGGTTGAACTTAATTCATGACTAACTTTGCCACAACTAAGCTTAGGCAAAGTTATTAGTTCTTCAAAATGAGAGCCACAAGTTGGCAAGCCTAAGGGAATCTTGCCACATTTTGTGTGTGTATGTCATGTGGGGCCTTAGTGTGGCTTGCCTAAGGTGTGGCTTGAACCAAACACTCACCTAAGTTAATCAAACTTGCCTAACCTTACATTCCACCAGACTTTGCCACATGTTAGAATCCAGAAAGCTCCACATGTAGAAGCATAATTTACAAACCACCAGAATCTCATGCGTGCAATGCACGTGTACCTTACGAGTACTAGTTGGTAGTAGTAAGAAACAAATTCCAGTTTTGGCACGAGCTCGTACTGCGGGAGCACCACAAGGCCTGCCGCAGGAGTTACATTTCCCTCTCGGGGCCCACGGGACCGAACTTCAGTGGCTTAGTGCCCGGCCTATGAGTCAATGACATGCGGACCTTAAATGCGGCTGGCCCACATGTCATTCTCATGGTGGTGGCGTGGTTCGCAACTCACTCGTTCGAGATGAACCGGCCGGTGGTGGTGTGGCCGTGGCGAGGGTGCCACAGCTGGGCGTCGGGGCGTTACGAGGCGTAGATGGCCACATCGGCGGGTACTACCTGTAGTACATAACTACTCCAGCTGAGGATTGATGCCCGGGACGAAATGTGTCACAGCCGCTGGATGAAAATTCGATGGTGTGGGAGTACGGATCGGAGCACAGCAGCGGAGCAGGCAAACCGCGTCCAATCGGGTGTGTCTGTGGTAGAAAGTTGATGGTCGCCGCAGTTTAGCTGGCCCGCATGTCATGCACACAAAGGCATAGGAGCGGTGGGGCCGAGAGGGATGAGGGGCACGTCGGGGGGATGAGGATCCCCTGACGCGAACAATCCTACCATTCTGTCACTGACATGTGGGACCCATAAGCGTGGGTCCCACCTATCAGCGAAGGAAAGGCAGGGCAAGGCAGTGATAGCCACGTCAGAGGATCCATGTCCACGTCGGGGGACGTCGTGCCGTGGGTTGGAGCGGCGTCGTGGGAATCGCGTGTGGGTGTGGCAGTGGTAGAAACAAGAAACGTGATGGTCGCCATGGTTCAACTTCCATGGACAAGCTGTCATGTCTGCTGACACATGTATATCAAAACTAGAGTGTTTATATTTCAAGCACGTGAACAAGTATTATTCTACTACTTTGGATCCATTGCAATGCACGGGCTAGCACATTGGTAGTAGTAGTGTCCATCTCTATCTCTAGAGGCCTTCCCTCGTTCATCCTTTTCTCTCACAAGATAAACTACTCATACAAATGCATCTTGATGTTCCGTGGAACGCACGAGGATGTTTCCTTGGGGGTCTCTCTAGTGCGGCGTGGCTGTAGTTTGCAAGTTGACGCCTCTTGAGATGCCGACGTTGAGGGGCACTCGGATTTCCTCCGATGAGCAGGTAAGATGAGTTTGATCACATAGTAAATGCATTCTAAAGACTACTTCCGTGTCCATTTCCTAATTCTCCCCCTGCCCACTGTTTCACAGGTTAGGCTCGGTGCGAGTGGAGATTGGCTTGCATATGTACGGGAGGGTACCAACATCAATTTGCACAACATTTACAACGGTGACACCGTTCCCGTAGAACCTTTGTCCAACATTAGGATCAACCATGCAACGGCCACCGCATGAATTGGTACGATGGAACCACAGTGAGATTGAATAAGATAGCACGAACCTTGCACATGGCGGTCAAAGGCGGACCATGTTGTCTGCGGCCGATTTGTTGCCGTACGAGTAGGAAGACGTTGTGCTCCTTTCTAACCGCATCTTCGCGGTGACAAACCAGGGGACTTATTTTGTATGGGACACATCCTACGATATACTCCCTCTCTCCCAGTTTATTTGTTTTGAATCTTTTCATTTTATAAGTTTCAAATTCAAATTTAGAGCTCCCCATCACATGTTGAGATTACAATGTCCATTAAATCGTTGCGTGCATGTATAGTAAAGAAACAAATCTCGAGTTTGGCACGAGTTCGTGCTGCGGGAGCACCACAAGCCCCGGCGCAGGAGTTACATTTCCCTCTCAGGGCCGTCGGGACTGAGCTTCAGCGCCTTACTACACCTACCTTTGAGTCAATAACATGTGGAGCCGATAGGTGACTGGTCCACATGTAATGCTCCCGTAGGCAGAGGGGCAGTGGGGCCAAGAGGGGTGAGCCGCAGGTCGGGGGACGTGTGGTTTCATGGGTTCGAGCGGCGTCGTGGGAATCGCGGGTGGCTGTGGTAGAAACTTGATGCTCGCCGCATTTTAGGTGGCCCACATGTCATGCACACAAAGGCAGGGGGCGGTGCAGCCGAGAGGGGTGAGGCGCATGTCGGGGGGCGTGGTGCCGTGGGTTGGAGAGGCGTCGTGGGAATCGCGAGATGAAACATGGTGGTCGCCGTAGTTGAACTTCCATGGACAAGCTGTCATGTCTACGGACACATGCACTGCATACCGATCACTGGAAGGAGTAGCAGAGAAAGCTATATGTGCGGATAAATAGTTCCTTATAGTCAAGCGGACCCACGCTACTACTCTGTTCGAAAGACATGCACACCATCGAAATAGTCCATCTATGTCAATATACCCCGAGAGGGAATAATTTTTTTACAAGAGATGAAATAGTTCATCCATCCATAATGCCCTCCTGCTGGTGCAGCCTTTTCATCTTCTTCTTCTTCTTCTTCTTCTTCTTCTTCTTCTTCTTCTTCTTCTTCTTCTTCTTCTTCTTCTTCTTCTTCTTCTTCTTCTTCTTCTTCTTCTTCTTCTTCTTCTTCTTCTTCTTCTTCTTCTTCTTCTTCTTCTTCTTCTTCTTCTTCTTCTTCTTCTTCTTATTCTCATCCTCTGTGGGAGACGGCTTCGCAACAAGCTCTTTGGACCTTGCAGCTATCTCAAAACTCACACGGGCATCGAGGGCAGCATATTTTATCCGCTCGTACATCAAGGGATAATTCTCCCATCCAGACGACCTTAATGCCACCGTCTCATCACCCTTCTGAAGATTTGTATCGAGCAGAAAATTTGCTACGTTGAATAGGGATGGTGTCTGTTTATCACAATCTTCTACAGGAATTTTGATTCTGGTTTGTAGGTCAGCGATGCTTTTCAAATCAAGGTTGTACGGCTCCAGCTTCTGTTTGTCTCCTTCGATGGCTGCCCCACAGAAGTATACGTCCTCCCGAGACAAGAAATCGTGAAGCTCACCTGGTATGGAGGGCGAGTGTATGATGTGGTACACCAAAACATCATCTTCGAGGCACAGCTGAAGGATGGCGGCGCGCTGGATCTTCCCAGGGGCACGCTCCGTGTACTCTGCGTCGAGACCGATGACCCTCGTCTCTACCTTTCCAAGGGAGTTGGATACATTGTTGATCCACTGCCGAACAACCCTTGGGTGGACGGTGACGGTGGCAACTATGCGCATCGAGCCTTCGACGAGCACATGTTGGACGCTAAAAACCTGCATCTCGATCTCTTTCCCCATTTGGAACCGCTGGAACGGAGGGCTATGGTTTGGAGAATTAGGATTAGATGGCTAGTCTAACTGAAGTAGTAGATGATTATTTAAAGAGGTTAAAACAATGTGAACGTAGTGGGGTTTGGATGCAAATGAAGACGAAGGGGAGGTGAAGAAGCCGAGGAGAATCGGTTCCCGATGGAGAAGTAAATGGGAGAAGTGGCGTGCAGGCAGTTGATTAGACAGCTAGGTAGACTAAACGAAAAGGCTATGCGGGTAGACTGATGAGTCGTACCTGTTCGTGTACGTGCCCATCCTTCCTGATAGGTGGGACCTATGCAAACAGATAAAAAAAATGTGTCGTAGTTTTTTTTGAGCGCGTGAGTGGGAGACACAACATTCTCTGGTTAAGGAATACTCCCTCCGTTTAGGTGAGTATAAGTCACCTTATGAAAATCAGGTTTTCCCAAAACCTTTAGGCGTGGAGCATTAACTTCCTGCTCGATCCCCTCCTAGCCTCGTTAGCCAGCGTTCTCTTCCTCTGCTGCCGCGTTCTACCTTTCCATTTTTCCTCTTCTCAAGTGTGGAACGATCTGCATGCCGTCCTTGATGCACCAGAACGACCACTGCACGAGAATTTGGTTCTGCTCGCAGTATGGATGATACCTGAACGATGAAGTGAACAGGCATGCTAGCACGGGAGACCTATTTCCGCTATACAATACTGGAGTACTCATGTTCCTACTACTAGTAGTAGTAGTAGTACAACTGTGGTACACTTGATGGTCAAAATACTATTCATCCGGTCCTCACAGTGAAGTGACAACACCCTGCACCTGACACTAGTCCAGGCAGCGTGTTCGGGTTACCAAAGTCAGCCTCACCCTATGCACTGTGCAGTCTGTCACCGCCGCTGTATAGCACATTGGCGCCTCGCCTCGTCTCCCTCTCCGCTCCCATAGCACCACTCCATCTCCATCTCCTTGTCCGTCTCCGTCTCCGTCTCCATCTCACTGTGCCCCCGTGTACCGTCGCCTCACTCGCCTCCCCCAGTACCACTATTCCCTCGCTAGCCGCTCCAGCACCGACATCCTTCTCCCCCATAAATCAATCCCCCTTCCAACCTCACCATGGCCGAACGCGAACCACGCAGCATCCATATGAGCCGCGATTGGAGCAATCTCCCCAGTGACATCCTCGACCTCTGTTGTTCGTGTATGGATATGTTGAGCGCCCTGCGGCTGGCTGCATGCTCGAGGGACATGCACACGGCCATCGTCGAAGCGAGGCCTAAGCTTTTCAAGACACCCTGCTTGCTGCTATCTGGTCTTGCGAGCTTGGCTCACCATGATACGGAGGCGTGCATGATGCCCCTCGACTTCAATCCGATCTCAATTAGCCGAAACTTCTTTGCAGGTATGTAGTGGGTCGCCGTACATCATTTCCCTCGACATCGATCTGATCACCATCGCCCGAAACTTCTTGGAAGGTATGTACTGGGTCGGCATGAACTCCCACTGGATGGCTGCCTTCAGAGAAGACGGTAAAAAGTTGGTGCTCGTGAACTTCCAGACCTCCCATGAGATTATCCTTCCTCCGTTGGATTATATAGAGTAGTACCATCGCGGTCCAAGTCATCTAGATTACTACATCAGTTGGACGGACCTTGTTTTGCAGAAGATTGTAATCTGCCAAGTGCCCACACGACATGCGAATTACGCAAACTTCAAGCTAATTGCCTTGTTCGACCGCGGACTCGCCTATCTTTACGCCGGTGCCTTCTTTAGCTGGAGACAACTCGGCTCGCAGTGGATCATCGTCAAAGCTGATACACACTTCTGTGATGCTATTGAACACAATGGCATCATCTACGTGATCGACAAAGCAGATGGCACCACGTATTGCTGGGACGGCGCGTGTAAGTTGTTTCCATCTCATGTTAATGATGACACCATGAGACTGTTTGAACTTTTTGTGATGATTGGCATATCCATGTTTGAGCAGAATTTGAGTAGAACTATGGCAATGTATTAGAGACGCCGTAAATCAGCTATATTTGGAATGAGTTAATTCATGCGATTGTGACCATGTCATTACAGCCAATTTGTACCCTGAATAATCAAACGGTTAGGAATATATGGATATTATCCTTATTTTACAGTAATCTATATACTACTACTAAATATGATTGTGTATCAATAGCCATGTTAGTTTCCTCATTTTCATGATGTAGAAACATGCACCACACTGTTGGTTTCATCTAACCATACATTAGGGAAGTAAATGTGCATATGGAGAACTCTATATTTGGAAGTAGTGAAATCCTGCAACGCTTACCATGTGTACATACCTATATTCACCCTTCAGCAATCAATGGCTAGAATAATATCCTCATAAAATTTTTGCCCACAGAACACGAGTATATAACCATGCATGGTCTGTTAGTTACCTTGAAGAATTTGTTTGTGAGGACAGAACATGATTACTCCCTCCCTTCCCAAATATTTGTCTTTCTAGAGATTTTAATAAGTGACTACATACGGAGCAAAATGAGTGAATCTACATTCTAAAATATGTCTACATACATCCGTATGTTGTGTCTATTTGAAATGCGTAGAAAGACAAATATTTGGGAACGGAGGGAGTACATAACATGCATGACGTGGTAGTTTCCTGTGAAGAATCGATTGCGAGATAACATGAGTATAACCATGCATGGCACTTCTATATTTTCGAACCCAGTATACATTTCCCTGTATTTTCCTCCCAGTTCCAACAGGGACATATCAATGCTGTTTCTTGCATTATCCTACTCATACTCTGAACAATGCTGATCTTACATTAACAATGCCTGTCCTTTTTGATATGATGCAGTGTCCCTACAGTTACTGGCCTTTGTAATCACACCACCTTTGCCAAAAACAGGGAAGCACAACTGGTTCCTCGCTCGATCAGACGACGGCAAAAGACTGATGATCATTCGGACACATGAGCCGGAAAAGTTATATTGCGAAAACCCCACTGTATACAAGCACCGTGTAATACGTGAGTATCCGGACAGTGGCTGTTACGTCTATGAGCAGGATACCAGCTTGTTGGGGCCTTTAGGATTTTTTAGTTGGAGGCGGGTAAATAGCCTTGGTTCACACTCTCTGTTTCTCGGACTCAATTATCCGATTAACCAGGAGATCACCGTTGGCAAGGACCTTGATGGCAGAGAGGCTCTGTTTGCTATGGAAAACTGTGTCTACACGGCGAGCCCTAGGAGTTCGGGAGCAAACTCCCCTGGTTGTCAACGATACAGCCTGCAGCCAAAAGAAGGAGAGAATGACAAAGGCATCCAGATTAACTTTGTTCCTTGGATGTCTCAATTACGACAGGCAGTGATGTGGTTCAAGCCTTCAGGTTGATAGGTAATTGGGCTGTTGCATCGAAAGGGTGGAGTACTGGTGTCTCCGGATCACTGGTCGCTGAAGCGGGGCTGCAAATTATGATGGTGTTGGATCATCTCTTTGAATGACTTTGTTGTCTTTGCTGCTGGTTCTGGATGGGTAGTTCTTTCTTTTGTTATGCATATTCCTTGTCATTTGGTCATCCTCGTCTATGTCACTCTTACTATGTAATAGTTGCTTCTGTTTAGAATGTCATTCTCATCTGGATCACGAGAGTCTGAGCGATGCAGATGGGTGCGTTTTGGTGGTGTAGCAAGACTTCTTATGAACTATCATGTCTTGCTGTTTATGTCAGTAGTAGTCACTAGTCAGTGTTTGAATGTTGTATATATCGTTGTTTCAAACTGTTTATTGTCTCGAACTACTGGTGGGCTAAATGAGGGCATCACCATTCTCCAGTGTTTAGAGAAAATCTCCTTTTTTCAAGTTATATAATTTGAGCTCAGTGTCTTTTCGATGATGTACACTTGTTTGGGCCAGTAGATGTCATTGAATATGGGCCGAGTAGTAACGCAATGCCAAACAGGTCAATTATGACTCTCAGGCCGGGCTCTCAAAAAATCCTGAAAAAAAGGCCGGGCTCTCCAAAAAAGAAAGAATAAGGACTCTTAGGCCGACATGTGGGCGCCACCGGTGTTTTCGTGCGCTTGCGCGCCGAGAGCATATTGGCGCGTGCTCGAAATTCATGCTACCTTTTCATCCCCAGTCTCCCGCCCCTTCCCCACCTCTGGAATCTCGATTCCTACTCCAGTTCCCCCAAATCCCCCTCCTGTACTCCCTGTACTCAAGCGCACTATCATCTCGCCGATCAACGCGGATCACCGAGCCGGAGATCCTGAGGTCCGTCCTGCCTTTGGTCGCTGCCTGCTGTCGCTCAACAGTGGCATGGCGGCGCTTGACGACCAGTTTGTCGGCAAAGTGCTGATGGTAACCATCAACGGCGACCGGCCTCCCATCTCGCCGGACGACCTTGTCAAAGCTCTTGGCATTGCGCACGGCATCCAAATAAGTGACTTGCTCGTCGAAGTCTGTCCGCCACCGGCTGATTTCTTCGCCAGGTTCCGGACAACTTTCGACTGCAGTCGTGTGTTCGAATCTTCCCGGCGTTTGTTCTGCGATGGCGCGCTGGTGAGATTTGATCGGTGGCACCCAGGATGGGGCTCGGTGCCCTCTGAGCTTGAGTTTTTAACAAAGCTTACCTTCCACGGCATGCCTCGACGTGCTTGGAACAACAAGTCCATGAACGAGCTTATCAACGACCTTGGAGGTGAGCTCGTAAGTATGTTTGTTCCTCCAGACAGCTGGGCTCTGACGGTTATGGCATGGATGAAGAAGCCGTCCACCATACCGAAGGTGATTGGTGTTGAGATACCGGTGCAGGAATCAGGGTTGTAATATTCGTCGCCACCAAGGCCGCCACGGACCACGTTAGGGATGTACCTGTATCGAGTGTTCGTGCATGTCGAAGAAGTGGTCAATCCATCAATCGAAGTCCTGCCGCCGCCGCTGGTGCCAGGGTCCGTCGATGACGTCCATTACAGGAGTCAACGTCAGACTTTCCACTTGTTGCTCGGAACGATGGATGGCACAGGGCCTACTCCATCGCGCGGCGGAGGCCACTGCTTCTTTGGGAGAAGAGGCAGGGCTGGCTGCCTGGATGTGCTCTAATTTGAGGTAACAACTGAATCTTTTCAGATACTAGTTAAATCCGAGCTATAGGTGTGAAGCGCTGATATGCCAGTACATTTGATTGTGACCTGTTCTAATTTTGTACCTGAACTTTTTTTAGAAAGGGCTGTACGTCAACTTAATGTGCTAGCAGAACTTATTGTGTTGTCTGTCTGTTTTCTTTGCACAACATTCAAGATATTTCCCCGTCATTGATAAAGACGATGAACAGTTTTGTACGACTTCGTTGGTTTCAACATAGCCCTTCCCGTAGCGATCCACTGCTTCCATCCTGATTGTGCCGCCTGCGTGAAATTTTTGTATGCAAGTTCAGTGTGCTATGATGTTCTATATGATTGTGTCAACTATATAAGTTTTTACTGAGCATCAGCAATGCATATGGCTGAAAGATGTATTTACGAGCATCGACCGATGGGTCTCTCTCTCTCTCTCTCACACACACACACGCACACACATGCGCACACACACAAGTGGGACCCGTTGAATTATTTATTTGCTCGTGACAGCTTTTAATTAGGTTCCACTGTAATCTAACTTTTTCTTAAGTTATTAATTGAGCCCAGTGAGTTCAAAAAGTTGTACAGAAGCCTTGTTTGGGCCTTTCCGGCGTCGCTGAATGTGGGCTGAGTAACCATGTTAGGTTGTACTGTACTACACAGGCCTTTTTTTCAACATCAGCAATGCAACTGGGCCGACAGTTGTACACAATATCCGGGTCAACTTGTTATTCTCCGCCCCGCTGGGCTGCAAACTTTCCTAGGAGGTATGCATTAGGCTTAACAAGAAAATGGACTTTAAGAAATAATAAATGGGATGTAATTATAATAACTGGACAGTTACTATGCACCAAACACGTAATTAGTTTGAAAAATATATTATTTTTGGAATTTGAAAATTTTAATTTCATTACTTGTTGCGCGCGCAATATTTCGTTGGATTTTAACGTAACAACTTGATTTTGAAATTATATTTAACCTGGCTAGAAATTTCGGATAAAAATATTTCGGGTCCCATCAAAATGTGGGAATTTTTTTTGAATTCTGTTTTGAGCGGTTGTTTGAAATTATTAATCGTTGTCCTAGCTAGAAGTTGGGCTGTACTTTTAACAAACTGTAAATGGGCTGTAGTAAATTCCATTAGAATTAAAAAATGGGCTGTACATTCTTACAAATCGCAAATGGGCTATATGTTCTCTGCCAAATCCGAGCTGTGGGCCTACTAAGTTGAGCTGTACCAAGGGCTTTGTCAACTTAGTCAATATAAACAATTCTAGCTGCAGTGATCGTACGATGTCCATCCAACGGCCGTAGTGCTTCTTCAACCTCTGGTCTTCTTGCTCCAGCCGCCCAAAGCAGCGCCGGTCGTGTCGCGTGCTCCTGCCTCCCATGGCCGGCTGTGATGCCGCGGAGGCCTCACCGCCCCGTACTACTCCCACCGCTGGCCAGGCCATCCCTCTACTCAACCACACCCCCTGTTATTCTACGGCGACGGCAGCCTCACACCGCAGCCGAACTAGTGAACCCTCGTACTCCTCTCCGCGCGGGCTTCCACTGCTGCGTCTTCCCCGGCTCCGCGTCGTCCCCTTCCTAGGCCTCGCCGTCGTCAGACCACCGCCCTGGTGCTCTCAGCGGCGTGGTCAACATGGTCAACGGCCGACTTCCATTGGAAGAGTACAGTACGTGGAGAGGCTAACAGCTGGGTCCAGGCGGCCGCAAGGAAGTGCCTCCTTATTACGCGCAAAATAATTATTCCTCCACCTAACAGCAGGGACCCACCGGACGGGCCACCTTATTTCACGAAAAAAATGTTTCCCCCCTGACTGCTGGGACCCACCGGACGGGCCAGCGTATTTCGCGAAAAAACGTTCCCCCCGCTGTCAGCTCGGACCCACCGGAAGTGCCTCCTTATTACGCACAAAAAAAATGAATACTCCCCCTGCTAGCTGGGATCCACCATGGTGGGAGGCTGACTTGTGGGCCTACTAAGTTGACTGGGACGGGGGCCTTTGTCAACTTTAGTCAATATGAATGATTCTAGCTCCAGTGACCGTATGATGTCTATCCAACGGCCGTAGTGCTTCTTCAACCTCTGGTCTTCTTGCTCCAGCCGCCCAAAGCAGCGCCGGTCGTGCCGCATGCTCCTGCCTCCCGTGGCCGGCTGTGCTGCCGCGGAGGCCTCGCCGCCCCTACTATTCCCACCACTGGCCAGGCCCTGCGGCGATGGCAGCCTCACACCGCAGTCGAACCAGTGAACCCTCGTACTCCTCTCCGCGCGGGCTTCCACTGCCGTGTCTTCCTCGGCTCCCTGTCGTCCCCTTCCTAGGCCTCGCCGTCGTCCACCGCCCTGGTGCTCTCGGTGTGGCGTGGTCAAGGAACGACTTCCATCAGACGTGGACTGTACGTGGAGAGGCTGACAGCTGGGTCCACGGCCGCAGCAAGGAAGTGCCTCCTTATTACGCGGAAAATAGTGATTCCTCCACCTGACAGCTGGGACCCACCGGATGGGCCACTGTATTTTGCAAAAAAACATTTCCCCTTGACTGCTGGGACCCACCAGCTACATCTTCGCACGCAAGGAAGTGCGTTCGGGCAAAAAAAAACGATTCGCCCCCCTGACTGCTGGGACCCACCAGCTACATCTTCGCAGGCAAGGAAGTGCCTGACTGTCGGGACCCACCTGGTCGAAGCGTACGTAGCGTTGTCATTCTGGTCGCGAACGTGTACGTACATATATACTGGTGGATGTAGAGGCGCGCACGTGTCGTAGTAGAGGCGCGCACGTAGCATGTACACGTACGTACAGCGGCCAGGGTGCAAGAAAAGAAAATACGTCCACGTATGTGTACATATGGGCGGGGTCTCGAACGCCTACTCGCGCATACGTACGGCCAGGGTTCATGTACATGGCTGGGTCGGAACGGAGAAATAGCATCGTCGTCGTGTTCATGGGGAGGCAACGGAATGCGTCGTGTTCATGGGGAGGCAACGGAATGCATCGTGTTCATCGGGAGGCAACGGAACGCGTGGGAGCCAACCGGCTGGGTCGGAACGGAATGCGTGGTCGTGTTCATCGGGAGGGCTTGGACCGAACAGGCGATGGAAACGAGGCCTGGCGTACCGCACAACGGAGGAAACAGACCTCCTACGTTCGGAACGGGGTCCTGTTGATCGGGAGGGGTCTGGCGTACCGCAAAACGGAGGAAACGGACCTCCTACGGTCGAAACGGGGGTCCTGTTGATCGGGAGGGGTGTGGCGTACCGCAAAACGGATGAAACGGACCTCCTACGGTCGAAACGGGGGTCCTGTTGATCGGGAGGGGTGTGGCGTACCGCAAAACGGACGAAACAGACCTCCTACGGTCGAGACGGGGGTCCTGTTGATCGGGAGGGGTGTGGCGTACCGCAAAACGGACGAAACGGACCTCCTACGGTCGAGACGGGGGTCCTGTTGATCGGGAGGGGTGTGGCGTACCGCAAAACAGACGAAACGGACCTCCTACGGTCGAAACGGGGGTCCTGTTCATCGGGAGGGGTGTGGCGTACCGCATAACGGGACTCCACGGGATACTGTTCATCTCCACCGTCGACCTCCTCCAGCCTCCACGGGCTACCGTCGACCTCCTCTAGCCTCCACGGGCTCCTGTTCATCCAGCCTCCACCGCGCACTACTCCACCGGCTACTGTTCAACCACCCCTCCACGGGCACCCCTCCATCGTCTACTGTTCATCCAGCCCTCCACACCACGGGGTACTGTTCAACCACCCCTCCACGGGCACCCCTCCACCATCTACTGTTCATCCAGCCCTCCACACCACGGGGTCCTGTTCATCCAGAGGCAACGCCACCGCTCACTGTTCATCCACCCCCCCGCAACACTCACTGTTCATCCAATCGATCGGCTTCAGTTAGCAGCAGTAGCGAAGGAATCACTTGATCGGGTTCAGTTAACTGCCATCGATCGATCGCTCGGGTTCAGTAATGCGTAGCCTGCAGTGCAATCGCTCGGGTTCTGTTAGAGCCCAACGCCTCGCTCGGGTTCAGTTAGAGCCAACGCCTCGCACACACGCGCGTACGTGTACGAGAGAAACGCGCATCGCTCGGCCCCCGACCTCCCACCGTAACCGGGAACTCGCCGAAATTTTCCTCCCCCTCGCTTCTACCACGGTTTTTTCCGTTATGGACGGCCCAAAGAATGTCATGCAGCTGCGTCTCCGGCCCGCCCAGGACGAAAAGCCCATTTTCTGTCATGATTTTTTGTCACAGAAGTAGGAGCCCACCACATATATGATGATACCGGGTTTTGTCACAATTATCGTCATAGAAGTGTCATATGTATGACAGAATTTTTTTTCGTTCGGCCCAAAATGTCACGGATGTGTCTTTTTTTTGTAGTGTTATCACGCTCTTTCTCCGTCTCCGCCTCTCCGATCTCAAGCTCCAGCGCCCAAGTTCTCATCTCCTTTCCACTCAAGCAACCATGTCCGGATCTGGTGGTCAGGGCAAGTGGATGGTCTCCTCCGTCTAGGAGGAGGACATTACCGAGCTCCGAGCGGCCGAATATTTGGCGAAGGGAATCGCCCACCGCTTGCCGGCCGAGGGACAAATCGTCCCTACGCCAGAGCCCACTGAGAGGGTAGTATTCAACCCCCATTTCTTCCGCGGGCTAGGGTTTCCACTCCACCCCTTTGTCCGCGGGCTGATGTATTATTACGGGATAGATTTCCATGATCTGTCCCCGAATTCCTTCCTCAACATCTTGGCGTTTATCGTCGTGTGTGAGGCCTTCCTCCGCATCCAGCCCCACTTCGGGCTGTGGCTCAAAGTCTTCAACGTGAAGCCGAAGGTGGTGGATGGCCAACACGCGGAGTGCGGAGGAGCCATGGTGAGCAAGCTCTCCAACGTCTCCTGGCCCAAAGGCACCTTTGTGGAGACAGTAAAGAAATGGCAGAAGCAGTGGTTCTACATCACATAACCTTGCGGCACCACCCGGGCCGCAGTCGCCGAATTCCGCTCCAGTGCTCCCATGCGACTCACCTCCTGGGTCGAGAAGAGTCTGGATTGGTGTTCACCTGACGAGCTGATAGCGCTGCAGACGCGCGTTCATAGCATGGTGACCAAGAACGTCAAGCTTGTTGACGTCATCCAGGTGATGCTAGTCCGCCGGATTCTTCCGTGCCAGCGCCGAAGCCGCCCTTTGTGGGAGTTCAATTCGAAGAAGCACCAGACCTTGAAAAGGCTCTTCGAGACTTCTCATGAAGGGGCCTGGAAGTTGCTCTTTAAGGGCAACGAGAAGCCACCGGCCACGGACTCAGACCGTGGTCACGATTGTAAACACCCCGCCAGCAAGGTATGTTTTTTCTAACGTATCCCCGACTTAACTGTTTCGAGGATGATATCTAAGCTTTTGTTATTGCTCTTTCAGGACTGGATGGAGAGGGCGAGGCGGATCCAGTGTCCGGCTCCGCTGCCCGAAGAACCTGTCATCCCGTGCCTGGCGAAGATGCTGGTGCCGGCGCCATATAAGGAGCCGGAGAAGAAGGCCAAGAAGAAGGCCAAGGGGGCCAAGAGTGGCCTCCGCCGTTAGGGCACTTCAGACGTGGCGTCCGAAGACGACGAAACTCACTCCTCTGTCCCTGAGGACAATGACGAGGAAGAGGAGGAGGAGGAAGAAAACAATCCTCCCCCTGAGGAGAGGAAGAAGAAGAGGGCGGCTCCGGCGCATCTGGAGGAGGAGACGCCCAAGAAGGGGAAGGGCGTTCCAGCGGTCAACACCATGTTGGACGTTGACAGCAGTCCGGAACGACGCCCCCGCACTAAGCCCCAGGCCACCTCATAAGTGACAGGGCTCGCTCGTGCGCAAATCCAGCCCTTCTCCCCATTATCTTGACGTAGTTAACTATACTATTGCAGTCCGGCCCGCGACCTAATCCAGCGATCCTCGTCTGGAGGTTCGTTGGCTCCATCGGAGATGGCGAGCCAGTCGCCACCGCCTGCTTACTCCCCCGAGGCCAGGGATGACACCGAAGTGCTGTCCCGGAGGACTGCTCCGAAGGGAGGAGCCCAGGACGTGGTCCGAGAGGCACCACAAGGCGAGACCTCCACTGCCGGACACATGGAGGAGACGATCCCCATGGAGACTGGCGAAGAGGGCCGCATCCAGTTTGGCCCTCAGCCAAACACAATTCCGGAGACCCATATGGCTCCGGGCGAACATCCCCCTTTGATGGAGGGGGGTGCGCCGCTTCCGCCGGTGGTCCCTGTCCATCCAGGGGCGCCGGATAACCTGATGGAGGCGCTACGAGGCGCCTCTGTTATGGACGAGCACCGTGTCCTTATGGGCGCGGTGATCGAGAAGGTTCAGTCCGCAAAGGGTGGACTGATCGAAGCCTGCAGCAACCTATTGACAGGTTTCGAGGTAAGTGACATAGAAAGAGAAAAACCCCATGTAGTCAGTAGCCCCTGAGACACTGTCCGGTGTTCGGCAAGAAGAACCAGATAGAGGATCTATTGTAGGACACTAACATAGTATGTATGCATAAGCAGGCGTCTCTATTGGCCGCAACCTCGCATGCTGCCGAAGTCTCTGAATTGAAGCGGAGGCTGGAGCGGACCGAGAACGAGATCAGCGAGGTTACAATTCAGCTTCAAGAGAAGCAAGGTGAGTATCGTCTTGCTGTGTGTTCGGAAAGCATAGGCACTGTGTATTGACTGTAATGTCGTAATATGTGCAGGAGCCGCGACCGAGGTTGAGGCCTTGAGGAAGGCCTTGGGCGAGGCTGAGGAGAAAGCTGGCCAGCAGCAGGACGCTTGTAAGAAGCTCAAGGCCCGGGTCGAAGAAGTCTAGCAGGAGCTCCAAGATGCGGTGAAAAAATGTGAGACCTTGGAGAATGATGCGTCGGCTAAAGAGGCCGAACTCACCAAGGCTCGTCAAAGCACGGAGACCGCACGGAATGAGGCCCAGGCCGCCCTCCAGGAGATCAAGGAGGCCATGAAGATCACGGCGGGTAAGGCATTTAAGATGCAAAGCAAGTATGCGGAGAAGCAATACCTTTTACTAACCCGGGTTTGGAGTTCCCTAGGGGCTTTTGCGGATCTACCACGCAGCGTACCAGACGCTGCAGAGTTCTACCGAGTCGAAGGAGGAGGTTCTACGGAGAAGCTATTCTGGTCGCAGTACGCGGCGCCAGAGCATCCCGTGTCCTTCACCGATCAGCTGAAGCAGCTGGTGGAGCTGCACAGGGTGGCTGAACTAGCCATGAAGGATTTGACAATCCAGCTATGGCCAGTCGAAGCTATGCCCGATAGCTACTTCGGACTCGTGAGGCTGCTGGTGAACGCCTGTCCTTGGCTGGATGTCATCAAGCGCTCCGCCTGTATTGAAGGTGCCCGTATGGCTGATGTCTACTACACAACCTTCTTCTTGTAGACGTTGTTGGGCCTCCAAGTGCAGAGGTTTGTAGGACAGTAGCAAATTTCCCTCAAGTGGATGACCTAAGGTTTATCAATCCGTGGGAGGTGTAGGATGAAGATGGTCTCTTGATGTCTACTACGCAACCTTCTTCTTGTAGACGTTGTAGGGCCTCCAAGTGCAGAGGTTTGTAGGACAGTAGCAAATTTCCCTCAAGTGGATGACCTAAGGTTTATCAATCCGTGGGAGGCATACGATGAAGATGGTCTCTCTCACGCAACCTTGCAACCAAATAACAAAGAGTCTCTTGTGTCCCCAACACACCCAATACAATGGTAAATTGTATAGGTGACTAGTTCGACGAAGAGATGCTGATACAAGTGCAATATGGATGATAGATATGAGTATTTGTAATCTGAAAATATAAAAACAGCAAGGTAGCAAGCGATAAAAGTGAGCGTAAACGGTATTGCAATGCGTTGAAACAAGGCCTAGGGTTCATACTTTCACTAGTGCAAGTTCTCTCAACAATAATAACATAATTGTATCATATAACTATCCCTCAACATGCAACAAAGAGTCACTCCAAAGTCACTAATAAGGGAGAACAAATGAAGAGATTATTGTAGGGTACGAAACCACCTCAAATTTATTCTTTCTAATCGATCTATTCAAGAGTCCGTAGTAAAATAACACGAAGCTATTCTTTCCGTTCGATCTATCATAGAGTTCGTACTAGAATAACACCTTAAGAAACAAATCAACCAAAACCCTAATGTCACCTAGAGACTCCAATGTCACCTCAAATATCCATGGGTATGATTATACGATATGCATCACACAATCTCAGATTCATCTATTCAAACCAACACAAAGTACTTCAAAGAGTGCCCCAAAGTTTCTACCGGAGAGTCAAGATGAAAACGTGTGCCAACCCCTATGCATAAGTTCACGAGGTCACGGAACCCGCAAGTTGATCACCAAAACATACATCAAGTAGATCACGTGATATCCCATTGTGACCACAGATAAGCACATGCAAGACATACATCAAGTGTTCTCAAATCCTTAAAGACTCAATCCGATAAGATAACTTCCAAGGGAAAACTCAATCCATTACAAGAGAGTAGAGGGGGAGAAACATCATAAGATCCAACTATAATAGCAAAGCTCACGATACATCAAGATCGTACCACCTCAAGAACACGAGAGAGAGAGAGATAAAACACATAGCTACTGGTACATACCCTCAGCCCCGAGGGTGAACTACTCCCTCCTCGTCATGGAGATCGTCGGGATGATGAAGATGGCCAGCGGTGAGGGATCCCCCCTCCGGAGGGTGCCGGAACAGGGTCCCGATTGGTTTTTGGTGGCTACAGAGGTTTGCAGCGGCGGAACTCCTGATCTATTCTGTTTTCTGGAGGTTTCAGTATTTATAGGATTTTTTGGCATCGGTCTCATGTCAAGGAGGTTCCCGAGTCTTCCACGAGGCAGGGGCCCACGCCCAAGGGGGGTGGGCGCGCCCCCCACCCTCGTGGGCAGCCCGGGACTCTTCTGGCCCAACTCTTTTGCTCCGGGGTCTTCTTTTGGTCCATAAAAAATCGTCAAAAATTGGCACGTCAATTGGATTCCGTTTGGTATTCCTTTTCTGTAAAACTCAAAAACAAGGAAAAAACAGAAACTGGCACTGGGCTCTAGGTCAATAGGTTAGTCCCAAAAATCATATAAAATAGCATATAAATGCATATAAAACATCCTAGAAGGATAATATAATAGCATGAATACTTCATAAATTATAGATACATTGGAGACGTATCAGCATCCCCAAGCTGAATTCCTGCTCGTCCTCGAGTAGGTAAATGATAAAAGAGATAATTTATGAAGCGTGAATGCTAGCAGGTGCACAAGTTTGATCAATGATAATTTCAATCACCTTTTCTAGCATCATTATATATCATAACAGTAGCTCATATCATAAAGCTTCTCATGATCAAGTATCAAGCTATTCACATGTTAAAGTATAGATCATAAACTTTCTTGAAAACTAACAAGCCATGTTATTAGTCATCAAACAATTACAATTCATCTTATTTTCAGGAAGGGTCTATGCCAGAGCTTTGATTCAGCAAACTTCACATACTCAACTATCATTTAGTCTTTCACAATTGCCAACACTCATGTGATATTTATGGGTTCAAAGTTTTAATCAGACACAGAGAAAGATAGGTGCTTATAGATTCGCCTCCCAACCTTTTGCCTCAAAGGTAATGTCAACAATAATAGTTCATGATGCCTTACATCCAATTGGATATATATATCAGGATCTTTCCAACACAATGTGCTTGCCAAAGGATAAAATGTATAAAGGAAAGGTGAAGATCACCAAGACTCTTGCATAATGAATAAGACAAGAATAAATGATAGGCCCTTCGCAGAGGGAAGCAGAGGTTGTCATGAGCTTTTAAGGTTGGATGCACAAAATCTTAATGCAAAAGAACGTCACTTTATATTGCCCCTTGTGATAGAGACCTTTATTATGCAGCCCGTCACTTTTATTTCATCCCTATCACAAGTTCCTATAAAGCTTATTTTCTTCGCACTAATAGATCATACATATTTAGAGAGCAATTTTTATTGCATGCTCCGATGACAACTTACTTGAAGGATCTTACTCAATCCATAGGTAGGTATGGTGGACTCTCATGGCAAAACAAGTTTAAGTGGTATTCAGAAGCACAAGTAGTATCTCTACTTGGTGCAAAGAATTTGGCTAGCATGAGGGGGAAAGGCAAGCTCAGCATGTTGAATGATCCATGACAATATACTTTATTTCAGATATAAGAAAACATAACCCATTAAGTTGTCTTCCTTGTCCAACATCAACCTTTTAACTTGTCGTATTTTAATGAGTGCTCACAATTACAAAAGATGTCCAAGATAGTATATTTATATGTGAAATCTCACTTCCTTCAATATTCTTTCATGAATTGTTCAAGTGACCAATACAATGTTTGCTAACCTTCAATAAATTTACCGCCTCTACTTCTTATATGTGAAGTCATTACTCCCCATGGGATAAGCATATGAAGCATATATAATTTCAGATTTATGATATTCAAAACATTCAACTATTTACTCATAGGATATAAGTGAAGCACACGAGTAAATGACAAACTACTCCAAAAAGATATAAGTGAAGATCAATGGGTAGTTGAATAATTATTTAGCTATCTGAAGACTCTCCCATTTAATAATTTCAGATCTTGATATTTTATTCAAACAGCAATCAAAACAAAATAAAATGACATTCTAAGAATAGCAAACATCACGTGAAGAAGCAAAAACTTAGGATCAACCGATACTAACCGATAGTTGTTGAAGAAGAAAGGTGGGATTCCAACCGCGGCATCCCCAAGCTTAGACGCTTCAGACTTCTTGAAATATTAACTTGGGATGCCTTGGGCATCCCCAAGCTTGAGATTTTGTGTCTCCTTAATTCCTCTCACATCACGGTCTCCCTAAATCGCAAAAGCTTCATCCACACAAAACTCAACAAGGACTCATGAGATAAGTCAGTATAAACCAATGCAAAAACCTTATCATACTCTCCTGTAGAAAATCACTAAAATTATTATTCAACATTGCATGCTAAATGCCTCTGCATATTTAATAGTCCTATCCTCAAATAGAATCATTAAACAAGCAAACATATGCAAACAATGCAAACATAACAGCAATCTTCCTAAACAGGACAGTCTGTAAAGAATGCAGCAAGATCCATACTTACCTAGCTCCAAAAATTATGAAAGAAAATTCCCACTGTTGTAAATTTATCAGAGATTATTATGAAAAATGTTTTAACATTTTATCTCATTCTGACTTTTCTAGGGAATTTTTGCAACAGCGGTAAACTTTCTGTTTTCAAACAGCAAATGTAGACTTGTAAAATAAGCATGGTAAAGGCTATCCTTGACATTTTTATTGAAAATAGAGATGCAAAACATTATTCTAAATAACAGAAAGCAAATACTAACAAAAGGAAATGACGCTCCAAGCAAAACACAAATCATGTGGTGAATAAAAATATAGCTCCAAGTAAAGTTACCGATGAACGAAGACGAAAGAGGGGATGCCATCCGGGGCATCCCCAAGCTTAGGCTCTTGGTTGTCCTTGAATATTGCCTTGGGGTGCCTTGGGCATCCCCAAGCTTAGGCTCTTTCCACTCCTTATTCCATAGTCCATCGAATCTTTACCCAAAACTTGAAAACTTCACAACACAAAACTTAACAGAAAACTCGTAAGCTCCGTTAGTATAAGAAAATAAATCACCATTTAGGTACTGTTGTGAACTCATTCTAAATTCATATTGGTGTAATATCTACTGTATTACAACTTCTCTATGGTTCATACCCTCCGATACAACTCATAGATTCATCAAAATAAGCAAACAACACATGGAAAACAGAATCTGTCAAAAACAGAACAGTCTGTAGTAATCTGTATCAAACGCAAACTTCCGGAACTCCGAAAAATCTGACAAAATAGGAGGACCTAGATAATTTGATTATTGATCTACTGCAATTGGAATCAGTAATTTATCAATTTCTGGTGATTTTTAACAATTGTTTTCGTGAGCAGAAAGTTTCTGTCTTTTTCAGCAAGATCAAATAATTATCATCCAAGAAGATCCTATAGGTCTTACTTGGCACAAACAGTAATTAAAACATAAAACCACATCTAACCAGAGGCTAGATGATTTGTTTATTACTAAACAGTAGCAAAAAGGCAAAGAAAAAAAATAAAAATGGGTTGCCTCCCAACAAGCGCTAACGTTTAACGCCCCTAGCTAGGCATGATGATTTCAATGATGCTCACATAAAAGATAAGAATTGAAACATAAAGAGAGCATCATGAAGAATATGACTAGCACATTTAAGTCTAACTCACTTCGTATGCATTGGGATTTTGTGAGTAAACAACTTATGAGAACAATAATCAACTAGCATAGGAAGGCAAAACTAGCATAACTTTAAAACTTTAAGCACATAGAGAGGAAACATGATATTATTGCAATATGTAGAAGCATATGATCCTCTCTCATAATAATTTTCAGTAGCATCATGAATGAATTCAACCATATAACCAACACATAAAACATTCTTTTCATGATCTACTTGCATAGAAATTTTACTACTCTCCACATAAGCAAATTTATTGTCATCAATAGTAGTGGGAGCAAACTCAACAAAATAACTATCATGTGAAGCATAATCCAATTGGAAATTAAAATCATAATGACAAGTTTCATGGTTATCTTTATTCTTTATAGCATACGTGTCATCACAATAATCATCATAAATAGGAGGCATGCTTTCATCATAATAAATTTGCTCATCAAAACTTGGGGAACTAGACATATCATCTTCATCAAACATAGCATCCCCAAGCTTGTGGCTTTGCATATCATTAGCATCTTGGGTATTCAAAGAATTCATACTAACAACATTGCAATCATGCTCATCATTCACATATTTTATGCCAAGCATTCTATGTAATTCTTCTTCTAGTACTTGAGCACAATTTTCCTTCCCATCATTTTCACGAAAGACATTAAAACGATGAAGCATTTTTTTGGTAGTTTTCTTTAATAAACTAAACTAGTGATAAAACAAGAAACTAAAAGATTCAATTGCAAGATCTAAAGATATACCTTCAAGCACTCACCTCCCCGGCAACGGCGCCAAAAACTGCTTGATGTCTACTACGCAACCTTCTTCTTGTAGACGTTGCTGGGCCTCCAAGTGCAGAGGTTTGTAGGACAGTAGCAAATTTCCCTCAAGTGGATGACCTAAGGTTTATCAATCCGTGGGAGGCGTAGGATGAAGATGGTCTCTCTCAAGCAACCTTGCAACCAAATAACAAAGAGTCTCTTGTGTCCCCAACACACCCAATACAATGGTAAATTGTATAGGTGCACTAGTTCGGCGAAGAGATGGTGATACAATTGCAATATGGATGATAGATATGAGTATTTGTAATCTGAAAATATAAAAACAGAAAGGTAGCAAGTGATAAAAGTGAGCGTAAACAGTATTGCAATGCGTTGAAACAAGGCCTAGGGTTCATACTTTCACTAGTGCAAGTTCTCTCAACAATATAACATAATTGGATCATATAACTATCCCTCAACATGCAACAAAGAGTCACCCCAAAGTCACTAATAGCGGAGAACAAATGAAGAGATTATTGTAGGGTACAAAACCACCTCAAATTTATTCTTTCTGATCGATCTATTCAAGAGTCCGTAGTAAAATAGCACAAAGCTATTCTTTCCGTTCGATCTATCATAGAGTTTGTACTAGAATAACACCTTAAGACACAAATCAACCAAAACCCTAATGTCACCTAGATACTCCAATGTCACCTCAAATATCCGTGGGTATGATTATATGATATGCATCACACAATCTCAGATTCATCTATTCAAACGAACACAACGTACTTCAAAGAGTGCCCCAAAGTTTCTACCGGAGAGTCAAGATGAAAACGTGTGCCAACCCCTATGCATAAGTTCACGAGGTCACAAAACCCGCAAGTTGATCACCAAAACATACATCAAGTAGATCACGTGAATATCCTATTGTCACCACAGATAAGCACATGGAAGACATACATCAAGTGTTCTCAAATCCTTAAAGACTCAATCCGATAAGATAACTTCAAAGGGAAAACTCAATCCATTACAAGAAAGTAGAGGGGGAGAAACATCATAAGATCCAACTATAATAGAAAAGCTCACGATACATCAAGATCGTGCCGAATCAAGAACACGAGAGAGAGAGAGATCAAACACATAGCTACTGGTACATACCCTTAGCCCTGAGGGTGAACTACTCCCTCCTCATCAAGGAGATCGCCGGGATGATGAAGATGGCCAGCAGTGAGGGATCCCCCCTCCGGTAGGGTGCCGGAACAGGGTTCCGATAGGTTTTTGGTAGCTACAGAGGTTTGCGGCAGCGGAACTCCGGATCTATTCTGTTTTCTGGAGGTTTCAGTATTTATAGGACTTTTTTGGCGTAGGTCTCACGTCAAGGAGGTTCCCGAGTCGTCCACGAGGCAGGGGCCCACGCCCAGGGGGTGGCCGCGCCCCCACCCTCGTGGGCAGCCCGGGACTCTTCTGGCCCAACTCTTTTGCTCGGGGTCTTCTTTTGGTCCATAAAAAATCGTCAAAAATTGGCACGTCAATTGGACTCCGTTTGGTATTCCTTTTCTGTAAAACTCAAAAACAAGGAAAAAACAGAAACTGGCACTGGGCTCTAGGTCTATAGGTTAGTGCCAAAAATCATATAAAATAGCATATAAATGCATATAAAACATCCTAGAAGGATAATATAATAGCATGAATACTTCATAAATTACAGATACATTGGAGAAGTATCATCTCTCTCAAGCAACCCTGCAACCAAATAACAAAGAGTCTCTTGTGTCCCCAACACACCCAATACAATGGTAAATTCTATAGGAGCACTAGTTCGGCGAAGAGATGGTGATACAAGTGCAATATGGATGGTAGATATAGGTTTTTGTAATCCGAAAATATAAAAACAGCAAGGTAGCAAGTGGTAAAAGTGAGCGTAAACGGTATTGCAATGCTACGAAACAGGGCCTAGGGTTCATACGTTCACTAGTGCAAGTTCTCTCAACAATAATAACATAATTAGATCTTATAACTATCCCGCAACATGCAACAATGAGCCACTCCAAAGTCACTAATAGCGGAGAACAAACGAAGAGGTTATTGTAGGGTACGAAACCACCTCAAAGTTATCCTTTCTGATTGATCTATTCAAGAGTCCGTAGTAAAATAACACGAACCTATTCTTTCCGTTCGATCTATCCTAGAGTTCGTACTAGAATAACACCTTAAGACACAAATCAACCAAAACCCTAATGTCACCTAGATACTCCAATGTCACCTCAAGTATCCGTGGGTATGATTATACGATATGCATCACACAATCTCAGATTCATCTATTCAACCAACACAAAGAACTTCAAAGAGTGCCCCAAAGTTTGTACCGGAGAGTCAAGACAAAAATGTGTGCCAACCCCTATGCATAAGTTTACAAGGTCACTGAACCCGCAAGTTGATCACCAAAACATACATCAAGTAGATCACGTGAATATCCCATTGTCACCACAGATAAGCACATGCAAGACATACATCAAGTGTTCTCAAATCCTTAAAGACTCAATCCGATAAGATAACTTCAAAGGGAAAACTCAATCCATTACAAGAAAGTAGAGGGGGAGAAACATCGTAAGATCCAACTATAATAGCAAAGCTCGCGATACATCAAGATCGTGCCGAATCAAGAACACCAGAGAGAGAGAGAGAGAGATCAAACACATAGCTACTAGTACATACCCTCAGCCCCGAGGGTGAACTACTCCCTCCTCGTCATGGAGAGCGCCGGGATGATGAAGATGGCCACCGGTGAGGGATCCCCCCTCCGGCAGGGTGGCGGAACAGGGTCCCGATTGGTTTTTGGTGGCTACAGAGGCTTGCGGCAGCGGAACTCCCGATCTATTTTTTTCTACGATGGTTTTAGGGTATATGGAGATATATAGGCGAAAGAAGTTAGTCAGGGGAGCCACGAGGAGCCCACGAGGGTGGAGGGCGCGCCCCCTTGCCTCGTGCCTTCCTCGTTGCTTCCCATACGTACAGTCCAAGTCTTCTGGATTGCTTCTGTTCCAAAAATAACTCTCCCGAAGGTTTCATTCCGTTTGGACTCCGTTTGATATTCCCTTTCTGCGAAACACTGAAACAAGAAAAAAAACAGAAACTGGCACTGGGCTCTGGGTTAATAGGTTAGTCCCAAAAATAATATAAAAGTGTATAGTAAAGCCCATTAAACATCCAAGATGGATAATATAATAGCATGAATAATTCATAAATTATAGATACGTTGGAGACGTATCAGCATCCCCAAGCATAATTCCTGCTCGTCCTCGAGTAGGTAAATGATAAAAGAAAGAATTTATGAAGTGTGAATGCTAGCAGGTGCACAAGTTTGATCAATGATAATTTCAATCACCTTTTCTAGCATCATTATATATCATAACAGTAGCTCATCTCATAAAGCTTCTCATGATCAAGTAACAAGCTATTCACATGTTAAAGTATACATCATAAATTTCTTGAAAACTAACAAACCGTGTTATTAGTCATCAAACAATTACAATTCATCTTATTTTCAGGAAGAGTCTATGTCAGAGCTTTGATTTAGCAAACTCCACATACTCAACTATCATTTAGTCTTTCACAATTGCTAACACTCACGCCATATTTATGGGTTCAAAGTTTTAATCAGACACAGAGAAAGATAGGGGCTTATAAATTCGCCTCCCAACCTTTTACCTCAAGGGTAATGTCAACAATAATAGCTCATGATGCCTTACATCCAATTGGATATATATATCAGAATCTTTCCAACACGAGGTGCTTGCCAAAGGATAAAATGAAAAAAGGAAAGGTGAAGATCACCATAACTCTTGCATAAAAGTAAAAGATAGGCCCTTCGCAGAGGGAAGCAGAGGTTGCCATGCGCTTTTATAGTTGGATGCACAAAATCTTAATGCGAGGGAACATCACTTTATATTGCCACTTGTGATAGGGACCTTTATTATGCAGTCCGTCGCTTTTATTTCTTCCATATCACAAGATCGTATAAAGCTTATTTTCTCCACACTAAAAGATCATACATATTTGGAGAGCAATTTTTATTGCATCCACCGATGACAACTTACTTGAAGGATCTTACTCAATCCATAGGTAGGTATGGTGGACTCTCATGGCAATACTGGTTTAAGGGATGTTTGGAAGCACAACTAGTATCTCTACTTGGTGCAAGTAATTTGGCTAGCATGAGGGGGAAAGGCAAGCTCAACGTGTTGGGCGATCCATGACAATATACTTTATTTCGGGTATAAGAAAACATAACCCATTACGTTGTATTCCTTGTCCAACATCAACCTTTTATCATGTCATATTTTAATGAGTGCTCACAATTACAAAAGATGTCCAAGATAGTATATTTATGTGTAAAATCTCTCTTCCTTCAATATTCTTTCATGAATTTTTCAAGTGACCAATACAATGTTTGCTAACCTTCAATAAATTTCTACCTCTACTTCTTATATGCGAAGTCATTACTCCCCATGAGATAAGCATATGAAACATATATAATTTCAGATTTATGATATTCAATTCGTTCAACCATTTACTCATAGGATATAAGTGAAGCACACGAGTAAATGACAAACTACTCCAAACAGATATAAGTGAAGATCAATGAGTAGTTAAATAATTGTGTAGCTATGTGAAGAATCTCTCTCATTTAAGAATTTCAGATCTTGGGACATTATTCAAACAGCGAGCAAAACAAAATAAAACGACATTTCAAGGATAGCACTCATCATGTGAAGAAGCAAAAAACTTAGGCTCAACCGATACTAACCGATAATTGTTGAAGAAGAAAGGTGGGATGCCTACCGGGGCATCCCCAAGCTTAGATGCTTGAGACTTCTTGAAATATTATCTTCGGGTGCCTTGGGCATCCCCAAGCTTGAACTTTTGCGTCTCTTTAATTCCTTTTATATCACGGTTTCCTAAATCTTGAAAGCTTCATCCACACCATACTCAACAAGAACTCGTGAGATAAGCTAGTATAAACCAATGCAAAAAACCTTATCATTATCTACTGTAGCAAATCACAAAAAATAGTATTCAACATTGCATACTAAATGCCTCTGCATATCTAAAACTCCTATCCTCAAATAGAATCATTAAACAAGCAAACATATGCAAACAATGCAAACATAACAGCAATCTGCCAAAACAGTACAGTCTGTAAGGAATGCAAGATTCATCATACTTCCCTAGCTCCAAAAATTATGAAATAAAATTCCAACTGTATTAAATTTATCAGAGCTTATTATGCAAAAGGTTTCAACATTTTATCACATTCTGACTTTTCTAGAGAATTTTTGCAACAGCGGTAAACTTTCTGTTTTGAAACAACAACATGTATACTTGCAAAATAAGCATAACAAAAGCTATCCTTGAAATTTTTATTGAAACTAGAGATGCAAAACATTATTATAAACAACATCAACCAAATACTAACAAAATAAAATGATGCTCCAAGCAAAACACATATCATGTGGTGAATAAAAATATAGCTCCAAGTAAAGTTACCAATGAACGAAGACGAAAGAGGGGATGCCTTGAATATTACCTTGGGGTGCCTTGGGCATCCCCAAGCTTAGGCTCTTGCCACTCCTTATTCCATAGTCCATCGAATCTTTACCCAAAACTTGAAAACTTCACAACACGAAACTTAAAAGAAAATCTCGTGAGTTCCGTTAGCGAAAGAAAACAAAACACCACTTCAAGGTACTGTAATGAACTCATTATTTATTTCTATTGGTGTTAAATTTACTGTATTAAAACTTCTCTATGGTTTATAAACTATTTTACTAGCCATAGATTCATCAAAATAAGCGAACAACACACGAAAAACAGAATCTGTCAAAAACAGAACAGTCTGTAGTAATCTGTAACAAACGTATACTTCTGGAACTCCAAAAATTCTAAAGTAAATTGGTGGACCTGAGAAATTTTTCTAGTAATCATGTGCAAAAATAATCAACTAAATAGCACTCTCCAGTAAAAAGTTTTAGCTAATCTCGTGAGCGCTAAAGTTTCTGTTTTTTACAGCATGATCATAAAGAGTTCACCCAAGTCTTCCCAAAGGTTCTACTTGGCACAAACACTAATTAAAACACAAAACCACATCTAAACAGAAGCTAGATGGATTATTTATTCCTAAACAGAACCAAAAAGCAAGAAACTAAAATAAAATTGGGTTGCCTCCCAACAAGCGCTAACGTTTAACGCCCCTAGCTAGGCATGATGATTTCAATGATGCTCACATAAAAGATAAGAATTAAAACATAAAGAGAGCATCATGAAGAATATGACTAGCAAATTTAAGTCTAACCCACTTCGTATGCATAGGGATTTTGTGAGCAAACAACTTATGGGAAAAATAATCAACTAGCATAGGAAGACAAAACAAGCATAACTTCAATACTTTAAGCACATAGAGAGGAAACTTGATATTATTGCAATTCCTACAAGTATATATTCCTCCCTCATAATAATTTTCAGTAGCATCATGAATGAATTCAACAATATAACCATCACATAAAGCATTCTTTTCATGATCTACAAGCATAGAAATTTTACTACTCTCCACATAAGCAAATTTATTCTCATCAATAGTAGCGGGAGCAAACTCAACAAAATAATTATCATGTGAGGCATAATCCAATTGAAAACTAAAATCATGATGACAAGTTTCATGGTTATCATTATTCTTAATAGCATACAAGTCATCACAATAATCATCATAGATAGCAACTTTGTTCTCATAATCAATTGGAATCTTTTCCTAAATAGTGGATTCATCACTAAATAAAGTCATGACCTCTCCAAATCCACTTTCATAATTATCACAATAATATTCAACATCCTCCAAAATAGTGGGATCATTACTTCCTAAAGTTGACACTCTTCCAAACCCACTTTCATCAATATAATCATCATAAATAGGAGGCATGCTTTCATCATAATAAATATTCTCATCAAAACTTGAGGGACTAAACATATCATCTTCATCAAACATAGCATCCCCAAGCTTGTGTCTTTGCATATCATTAGCATCGTGGATATTCATAGAATTCATACTGACAACATTGCAATCATGCTCATCATTCAAATATTTAGTGACAAACATTCTATAGATTTATTCTTCTAGCACTTGAGCACAATTTTCCTTTCCATCATACTCACGAAAGATATTAAAAAGATGAAGCGTATGAGGCAAAATCAATTCCATGTTTTTGTAATTTTTTTATAAACTAAACTAGTGATATAACAAGAAACTAAAAGATTCGATTGCAAGATCTAAAGATATACCTTCAAGCACTCACCTCCCCGGCAACGGCGCCAGAAAAGAGCTTGATGTCTACTACACAACCTTCTTCTTGTAGACGTTGTTGGGCCTCCAAGTGCAGAGGTTTGTAGGACAGTAGCAAAGTTCCCTCAAGTGGATGACCTAAGGTTTATCAATCCGTGGGAGGTGTAGGATGAAGATGGTCACTCTCAAGAAACCCTGCAACCAAATAACAAAGAGTCTCTTGTGTCCCCAACACACCCAATACAATGGTAAATTGTATAGGTGCACTAGTTCGGCGAAGAGATGGTGATACAAGTGCAATATGGATGGTAGATATAGGTTTTTGTAATCTGAAAATATAAAAATAGCAAGCTAACAAGTGGTACAAGTGAGCGTAAACGGTATTGCAATGATACGAAACAAGGCCTAGGGTTCATACTTTCACTAGTGCAAGTTCTCTCAACAATAATAACATAATTAGATCAAATAACTATCCCTCAACATGCAACAAAGAGTCACTCCAAAGTCACCAATAGCGGAGAACAAACGAAGAGATTATTGTAGGGTACGAAACTACCTCAAAGTTATCCTTTCTGATTGATCTATTCAAGAGTCCGTAGTAAAATAACACGAAGCTATTCTTTCCGTTCGATCTATCCTAGAGTTCATACTAGAATAACACCTTAAGACACAAATCAACCAAAACCCTAATGTCACCTAGATACTCCAATGTCACCTCAAGTATCCGTGGGTATGATTATACGATATGCATCACACAATCTCAGATTCATCTATTCAACCAACACAAAGAACTTCAAAGAGTGCCCCAAAGTTTCTACCGGAGAGTCAAGACGAAAACGTGTCCCAACCCCTATGCATAAGTTCACAAGGCACTGAACCCGCAAGTTGATCACCAAAACGTACATCAAGTAGATCACGTGAATATCCCATTGTCACCACAGATAAGCACATGCAAGATATACATCAAGTGTTCTCAAATCCTTAAAGACTCAATCCGATAAGATAACTTCAAAGGGAAAACGCAATCCATTACAAGAAAGTAGAGGGGGAGAGACATCATAAGATCAAACTATAATAGCAAAGCTCGCGATACATCAAGATCGTGCCGAATCAAGAACACGAGAGAGAGAGAGAGAGATCAAACACACAGCTACTGGTACATACCCTCAGCCCCGAGGGTGAACTACTCCCTCCTCATCATGGAGAGCGCCAGGATGATGAAGATGGCCACCAGTGAGGGATCCCCCCTCCGGCAGGGTGCCGGAACAGGGCCCCGATTGGTTTTTGGTGGCTACAGAGGCTTGCAGCGGCGGAACTCCCGATCTATTCTATTCTACGATGGTTTTAGGGTATATGGAGATATATAGGTGAAAGAAGTCGGTCAGGGGAGCCACGAGGGGCCCACGAGGGTGGAGGGCGCGCCCAGAGGGGTGGGTGCCTTCCTTATTGCTTCCCTTACGTACACTCCAAGTCTTCTGGATTGCTTCCGTTCCAAAAATAACTCTCCCGAAGGTTTCATTCCGTTTGGACTCCGTTTGATATTCCTTTTCTGCGAAACACTGAAACAAGGAAAAAAAACAGAAACTGGCACTGGGCTCTGGGTTAATAGGTTAGTCCGAAAAATAATATAAAAGTGTATAGTAAAGCCCATTAAACATCCAAAGATGGATAATATAATAGCATGAATAGTTCATAAATTATAGATACGTTGGAGACGTATCAATGGCCTTCGCTCGCTGCAAGATGTGGTGGGCGAAGATGAACGCTGTTGAAGTTGCCAGTGGGCCGCCGGAGGGCAAGGAGCACCGCACACCCGAGCGATATTTCACGGATGTCGTAGAGGGGTCTCGACTTGTGGCGGCGCAATGTTCGCAGGACATTGTATTTGAATAAATGTATTCATGTTGCCCTTGCCTTGTATTATGGGAACAAAGCCGGTTTTTGTAAAATAATTTTATTATGCTTTGAATTGTTTCCTCCTGTTCAGCCGTGTTATTTGTAATGTGAGGGTTGGCCAGTCGTCGGCTTCTGCCCTCGCGTAGGTAGTACGGAGGTGTTCTGGATGGATTCTAAACAATCTTGATCCAATTATATGGTCCTTTGGAGGAGTTGTTTAGCGCAACGAACAAGGCAATCAGACTATACGGCTTAAAAGCCCTCACATAGCCATAGGAGTTTTATAATTAAGCAAGTGCGCAGCCCCTGGTCCAAGCCAGGGTGCTATCAGCATCTGATCGGGAAGTGCCGATCCTTCGCATGACGCGGAAAAAATCTCCAATGATTTTGTAACCCTCGAACAGCTGACCGGCTCTCGCCGTATCATGACAGTCAGTTTTTGGCTTTCTCTCGTGAGGTGCTCATCCGGTCAAGGCCAGGGCACAATCGCAGTAGTTCTCCCTTTACTACCCTAGCCGATGGAGCGGAACGTTGGGTAGCAAGCACAGGAGCCGGGCAACCCAACTATTGACCAAAGACATGATTCGGAGCCCATGCATATAATGCTAAATTCGGGGTGCCGAACTTATGTATAAGAAGTGTTCGGACTTTGCTGCCGTATTGTGGGGCGATAAGTAGCCCCTGGCGAATATGAAACATACAGAAGAGTATCGATGCAGCAAATAAGCAGATCGAAATAAAACGAAGTAAGAAGCGAAAACCACATAAGCTGGGCCACGAACCATTTTTATTATAACTGGATGGATACGTCATGGCGTATCTTGTACAGATGGTGCGAGAAGTATCTGGGCTATTTAACATGCCGGAATCAGTAGGGCGCAGCGTGCGGGTCCTGAGAAATAAGTATGAATACCATCAAGAAGAACGTATAAAGGTTACCCTACACACCTGTGCTGCTTGCCTCCGTTGTATGCCAATCCTTCTAAAGGACTTGCGATCAGGCCCGCAAAAAAAAGGAACGTGAAACAAAAAAAGTTAAAGTATGTGTGTCCGGGATCGGTCTGGCCAAATTGTAGCCCCCGGGTTATCTTGTGCCTCCGTCGATGTCCATGGAATTTCGAGTGCGTAATTGTGTACGCGTGGTACGAACGCCACTACCTCATTGGGACAGGGACGGAGGCCAAATTGCTAGTCCAGCTCTTGACGAGCCGCGCCGTCCTATTGCAGTGAAGTCCGGAACCTCTTAATGATGTCCGAGGGCTCGACAGCCATACTATGGTGCTGCTTGAGAAGGCCACTCTGTACTTCCGCTGCTAGGGCGGCGGTGTGCTCCTTTGTTTGGAGGGAGCGTTCGGTATTGCCATTGACTGTTATGACGCCGCATGGACCGGGCATCTTGAGCTTGAGATAAGCATAGTGTGGCACTGCGTTGAGCAAACGCGGTTCGTCTGAGCAGTGCGTGATAGCCGCTGCGGAAGGGGACGATATCGAAGATTAGCTCTTCGCTTCGGAAGTTGTCCGGAGAACCGAAGACCGCCTCCAGCGTGATTGAGCCCGTACTGCGGGCCTCGATGCCTGGTATGACACCTTTAAAGGTAGTCTTTGTTGGTTTGACCCGCGAGGGGTTAATGCCCATCTTTCGCACTGTGTCCTGATAAAGCAGGTTGAGGCTGCTACCACCGTCCATCAGGACTCGTGTTAGGTGAAACCCATCAATAATTGGGTCGAGGACTAGTGCGGCTGAACCCACATGGCGGATACTAGTTGGGTGGTCCCGACGATCGAAGGTGATCGGGAATGATGACCACGAATTGAATTTTGGGGCGACTGGCTCTACCGCGTAGATGTCCCTAAGTGCTCGCTTACGCTCCCTTTTGGGGATGTGCATAATGTATATCATGTTCACCATTTTGACTTGAGGGGGAAATTTCTTTTGCCCCCCAGTGTTTGGCTGCCAGGGCTCTTCGTCCTCGTCCTCGCTTTGTGATCCCTTTTCTTTGTTTTCGGCATTTAACTTGCCCGCCTGCTTGAAGACCCAACAATCCCTGTTGGTATGATTGGCTTGCTTATCCGGGGTGCCGTGAATTTGGCACGGACGGTCGAGTATGCGGTCCAGGCTGGAAGGTCCTTCATTGTTTCTTTTGTATGGCTTCTTCCATTGGCCGGACTTGGAGCCGCTGAATCCGGCATTGACTATGGTGTCATCGGTGTTGTCGCCATTGCTTCGGCGTTTGTGTCTATTGCGCCGGAGCTTGCCGGTGCTGTTCTTGGCCTCAATGGGGTCTGCCTCGCTGGCTGTGTTTTTACTACGAGCCAGCCAACTGTCCTCACCCGCACAGAAGTGGGTCATGAGTGGCGTGAGGGCTGCCATAGACTTCGGCTTTTCTTGGCCGAGGTGGCGTGCTAGCCATTCATCACAGATGCTGTGTTTGAAGGCTGCTAGGGCCTCGGCATCCGGATAGTCAACGATCTGGTTCTTTTTGGTTAGGAACCTAGTCCAGAATTTTCTGGCTGATTCTCCAGGTTGTTGAACTATGTGGCTTAAGTCATCGGCGTCCGGTGGCCGGACATAAGTTCCTTGGAAGTTATCAAGGAAGCCTCTTCCAAGTCTTCCCAGCTGCCGATGGAATTCTCAGGTAGGCTATTTAACCAGTGCCGAGCTGGCCCTTTGAGCTTTAATGGGAGGTATTTGATGGCGTGGAGGTCATCTCCTCGAGCCATGTAGATATGAAGAATGAAATCCTTGATCCATACTGCTGGGTCGGTTGTGCCGTCGTATGATTCAATGTTGACAGGCTTGAACCCCTCGGGGAATTCTTGATCCAGTACTTCATTTGTGAAGCAGATAGGGTGTGCAGCGCCTCTATATCGGGCCACGTCGTGGCTTAGCTTTGATGGAGTCCGTCTGCGGTGTTCAGCTCGGGCATGGTTAGGTTTATCACCTCCGAAAAGGTAGCCGTCATCGTGCCTCGAGGCACGCCCTCTCGATCCATAGATCTATCTTGTGTGTCGTGCTCTATCGTCCAGGATCTGCCGGAGGTCGTACGTGTGACCCCGAACTCTTCCGTCTCTATTTTTACGAGGCAGTGGGGCAGGCCACTGTTCGGCCTGAGTTGCCGCTTTATCCCGGCCGCGGGGTGGCCGGTCGGTCGCCCTGTGGTCGTTCCGCATTACACGAGGGAGATGTGTGCTCCGGTGATTCCTCATCGAATTGAGGTAGCAGTCTGCGTTTTGGGTAGCTCTTGGGTTGGGCGCCTGAGGCCGTTTTTTTCGGCTGTCAGGACATCAGTCCATCTGTCGACGAGCAGATCTTGTTCAGCTTGAAGCTGCTGCTGTTTCTTTTTCAGGCTCCTTGCAGTGCCTATGAGCTGAAGCTTAAAGCGCTCCTGCTCCAGAGGATCCTCAGGCACGATGAAGTCTTTGTTGCCGAGGCTTGTCTCCTCCTCGGAGGGTGGACGGTAACTGTCGTCCTCCGAGTCATCTTCTATGGCCTGTTCATCAGGGTTGTCTTGCGTGTTGTCATGTTCCTCCTGTTCGGATGTAGCTCCGACAGGGTCTTCATTGTTTTCGGCGTCGCCTGGAGTACTATTCTCTCCGGTGCCGGTGTTGCCATCTTTTGAGCGACGGGGCTTAGAGCGGCGTTTGGGGCGGCGGCGCTTGGACTGCGTCTCGGAGGTTTTATTCGCATCTGGCTCTTCTTTGTCGTCGCCAGATCCATTGGGTGTATCAACCATGTACACATCGTACGAAGAGGTAGCCGTCCAACGTCCAGTGAATGGCGGGTCTTGGCCTTGCTCCTTATCGGCATCGTCGTCCATATCGTCGATGTCTTCGGAGCCATAGTCAAGCACGTCGGTTAAGTCATCGACGGTGGCTATGAAGTGGGTGGCGGGTGGGGAGCAAAATTCTTCGTCATCCGTCTCTAGCTCGAACCGGACGTAGTTCGGCTGTGAGTCCTTCTACAAGGACAAATTCTTTAAAGATTTTAGCACGTCACCCAAAGGCGAGTGCTGGAAAACGTCAGCGGCGCTGAACTCGAAGATCGATAACCGATCTAGCTCGGTGTCTGTGGGCGTACACAGTCCGGAACTTATAGCCGGAGACAAGTCCGAAGTTCCGTTGAAGAGAATATTGTAGGGCGTTGAGTCCGTGTGCGGCTCCAACGCCGCGGACTCTAAGGCCTCGGATGGCACGATCTGCTTTGGCTCTAAGGCCGTTGCAGTAGCAGGAACCATCTCCTGGGTGTCATCCGATGACAGATTTAAGTTACGTTCATCGGGGTGAGGGGGAGCGATCGCCGCGGGCTCAAATCCCTTGAAGTGCAAGTCTCCACGGATATCCGCGATTTAGTTCAAGCTTCCGAATCTGACCTGATGGCCAGGGGCATAGCTGTCAATCTGCTCCAGATGGCCAAGCGAGTTGGGCCGTAGTACGAAGCCACCAAATACGAAGGTCTGTCCGGGGAGGAAGGTTTCTCCCTGGACAACGTCATTACTGACGATCGTAGGGGCCATCGAGCCCTTTGCCGACGGCACAGTGGAACTCTCAATGAAAGCACCAATGTCGGTGTCAAAACCGGCGGATCTCGGGTATGGGGTCCCGAACTGTGCGTCTAGGATCGATGGTAACAGGAGACGGGGGACACGATGTTTACCCAGGTTCGGGCCCTCTCTATGGAGGTAATACCCTACTTCCTGCTTGATTGATCTTGATGAATATGAGTGTTACAAGAGTTGATCTACCATGAGATCGTAATGGCTAAACCCTAGAAGTCTAGCCTACGTGTATATGGTAATGAATATATCTATCCTTTCCGGACTATCCCCTTCGGTTTATATAGACACCAAGGGGATCTAGGGTTTACATGGAGTCGGTTACATAAGAAGGAATCTTCGGTCGCCAAGCTTGCCTTCCACGCCAAGTAGAGTCCTATCCGGACACGGGTAGAGTCTTCGGCCTTCATGTCTTCGTAGCCCATCAGTCCGGCCCATGGATAACAGGCCGGACGCCCGAGGACCCCTTAGTCTAGGACTCCCTCACCAAGGATGGTAGGTGGTGGACGCGGAGGGCACGGGCTTTAATGGCGAGGCGGGAAACCGGGCCGTCACTGATTGGAGCAGCGGGTCGGTCCCGATTCCCTGCTCCCCTGGCGGCCGGATTGGTTAAATGGGGCGGCCGAGTACCTTTATAAGAAGGGGAGGGGGATGGCACCCTTCAATCCTTCAACATTCATCTCCTCCATCTTGGCTCCTTCCTTTCCTTCGCTATGGTGAGAGGGCGCGCCGGTGCTCCGATGGCAGCGACGAGAGTCTCCGCTCGACAGCGTGCCCCTCCTCCCCAAGAGGTCGTGGTGGCGGAGCCGGCCGCGAGAGGAAGAGGGAGGGGCAAGGCCGAGGCCGTCGCGGTGCTCGGGGGAGAGGAGGACGGGGTGGCGCACTGGCCTTGCCTCCGCCTGCGGCCCCTCCCCCAAGGGAGGGCCATGTCGGAGACCAGCCCCGCGAGTTTTTCATCAGGCTGCACAAGCCAGTGCGCGGTCACCTCCGTCTCCCCACTTCATTCGCTCGGGATATGGAGCTTGACCCACCATAGGCCTTGAGGCTGCATATGAGGGGCTGCGGGAACGACAGTATGTGGGTCGACGTCGACTTCCCCGCCCCCCACGTCATGTATCTCCGCCGCGGGTGGAAAAACTTCACCCGCGTCCATAGCCTGTCGGAGGGGCTTGTCCTTCACTTTGCATTGACGGAGAGCGGCCTGCTTTCCGGCAAAGTCTTTGGGAGCTTGGGGACTCACCTAAGGTGTTGCGTGGAGAGTTCCACTGATGACGAAGACTCCTCCTCGAGCAGGAGTGACGAGGAGGACAGCGACAGCGATGACGAGGGCGTCAGGCGGGAGGATGCCGACTTCAACTCTGACTGACCACGCCGCCCTCCTCCCTTGGCCACGCGCCCTTCCGAGGGCCTTCCTCATCAAGCTCTCCATCGGCGTGTTCCCCGCCGTTTCCTTTCTGCCTTCACCTGCCGCACCTGGGAGGAAAAGGGCAAGAACGGAGATCACGGGGCACCTATCTTTCTTTTAAATTGTAGGCACTTGCCAAATCTTAATTTCTAGATAATGTAATCTCTCGAGCCCATGCTTGTGTCATGTAACCTCTGTTCTTGCGTGAGCATGTGAATGAAAAAGTCTAGCCTTGCCGGGAACCCATGCACGCGTAAGCTCGTGCAGAGGCAAAATGCCTCCTTAATGTAAATAAACGAGTCCTCTCGGCACGCTGCCCTGCCGGCGCCCTTTGCACCTGCCGGAGAATCATATCTGCTGGGTTATAGACAAAGGGTCCAGCCCCCCGTCCACCTCCTTTTAGAAAGGGCTACTACGACCACTCTGACCGAAGCAGCGTTCGGGCCAGAAATGGGAGCACCCGAGTTTTTAAAGAAGAGTGGCGAGGAATTCTAATGCACAAGTGCTACCTCTTGAGCACTGCGTTGGTTTTCCCTTGAAGAGGAAAGGGTGATGCAGTAAAGTAGCGTAAGTATTTCCCTCAGTTTTTGAGAACCAAGGTATCAATCCAGTATGAGACCACGCTCGAGTCCCACGCACCTACACAAACAAATAAGAACCTTGCAACCAATGCGATAAAGGGGTTGTCAATCCCTTCTAGGTCACTTACGAGAGTGAGATCTGATAGATATGATAAGATAATATTTTTGGTATTTTTATGATAAAAAGTAAAAGTAAAGATTGCAAAAATAAACGGTGCCAGAAATAACTAAGTGTTGGAAGATTAATATGATGGAAAATAAACCCGGGGGCCATAGGTTTCACTAGTGGCTTCTCTCAAGATAGCATAAGTATTACGGTGGGTGAACAAATTACTGTCGAGCAATTGATAGAATTGAGCATAGTTATGAGAATATCTAGGTATGATCATGTATATAGGCATCACGTCCGTGACAAGTAGACCGAAACGATTCTGCATCTACTACTATTACTCCACACATCGACCGCTATCCAGCATGCATCTAGAGTATTAAGTTCATAAGAACAGAGTAATGCTTTAAGTAAGATGACATGATGTAGAGGGATAAACTCATGCAATATGATATAAACCCCATCTTTTTATCCTCGATGGCAACAATACAATACGTGCCTTGCTGCCCCTGCTGTCACTGGGAAAGGACACGGCAAGACTGAACCCAAAGCTAAGCACTTCTCCCATTGCAAGAAAGATCAATCTAGTAGGCCAAACCAAACTGATAATTCGAAGAGACTTGCAAAGATAACCAATCATACATAAAAGAATGCAGAGGAGATTCAAATATTGTTCATAGATAAACTTGATCATAAACCCACAATTCATCGGATCTCGACAAACACACCGCAAAAGAAGATTACATCGAAGAGATCTCCAAGAAGATCGAGGAGAACTTTGTATTGAGATCCAAAAGATTAAAGACAAAAGTTTAATATTGACATAAAAATAATAATACTTCAAGCATACTAACTAAGCAATTATGTCTTCTCAAAATAACATGGCCAAAGAAAGTTATCCCTACAAAATCATATAGTCTGGCTATGCTCTATCTTCATCACACAAAGTATTTAATCATGCACAACCCCGATGACAAGCCAAGCAATTGTTTCATACTTTTGGTGTTCTCAAACTTTTCAATTTTCACGCAATACATGAGCGTGAGCCATGGACATAGCACTATATGTGGAATAGAATGGTGGTTATGGAGAAGACAAAAAAGGAGAAGACAGTCTCACATCAACTAGGCGTATCAACGGGCTATGGAGATGCCCATTAATAGATATTAATGTGAGTGAGTAGGGATTGCCATGCAACGGATGCACTAGAGCTATAAGTATGTGAAAGCTCAACAAAAGAAACTAAGTGGGTGTGCATCCAACTCGCTTGCTCACGAAGACCTAGGGCATTTTGAGGAAGCCCATCATTGGAATATACAAGCCAAGTTCTATAATGAAAATTTCCCACTAGTATATGAAAGTGATATCATAGGAGACTCTCTATCATGAAGATCATGGTGCTACTTTGGAGCACAAGTGTGGGAAAAGGATATTATCATTGTCCCTTCTCTCTTTTTCTCTCTTTTTTTTTCTTTTTTTTCTTTGGGCCTTTTTCCCTTTTTTATGGCGTCTTATTTTTAGTCCGGAGTCTCATCCCGAGTTATGGGGGAATCATAGTCTCCATCATCATTTCCTCACTTGGGACAATGCTCTAATGATGATCATCACACTTTTATTTTCTTTACAACTCAAGAATTACAACTCAAAACTTAGAACAAAATATGACTCTATGTGGGTGCCTCCGGCGGTGTACAGGGATATGCAATGAATCAAGAGTGACATGTATGAAAGAATTATGAACGGTGGCTTTGCCACCAATACGATGTCAACTACATGATCATGCCAAGCAATATGACAATGATGAAGCGTGTCATAGTAAACGGAACGGTGGTAAGTTGCATGGCAATATATCTCGGATTGGCTATGGAAATGCCATGATAGGTAGGTATGGTGGCTGTTTTGAGGAAGGTATATGGTGGGTGTATGATACCGGCGAAAAGTGCGCGGTATTAGAGAGGCTAGCAATGGTGGAAGGATGAGAGTGCGTATAATCCATGGACTCAACATTAGTCATAAAGAACTCATATACTTGTTGCAAAATTAACAAGTTATCAAAACAAAGTATTACGTGCATGCTCCTAGGGGGATAGATTGGTAGGAAAAGACCATCGCTCGTCCCCGACCGCCACTCATAAGGAAGATATTCAATAAATAAATCATGCTCCGACTTCATCACATAACGGTTCAACATACGTGCATGCTACAGGAATCACAAACTTTAACACAAGTATTTCTCAAATTCACAACTACTCAACTAGCATGACTCTAATATCACCATCTTCATATCTCAAAACAATTATCAAGCATCAAACTTCTCATAGTATTCAACACACTAATAATAATATTTTTACTAATCTTGAATGCCTATCATAATTAAAGCAAATTACCATGCTGTTTTGTAGGACTCTCAAAATAATATAAGTGAATCATGAGAGAACAATAGTTTCTATAAAACAAATCCACCACCGTTCTCTAAAAGATATAAGTGAAGCACTAGAGCAAAAACTATATTGCTCAAAAGATATAAGTGAAGCACATAGAGTATTCTAATAAATTCTGAAGCATGTGTGTCTCTCTCAAAAGGTGTGTCCAGCAAGGATGATTTTGGTAAACTAAAAATAAAAGACTCAAATCATACAAGACGCTCCAAGCAAAACACATATCATGTGGTGAATAAAAATATAGCTCCAAGTAAAGTTACCGATGGACGAAGACGAAAGAGGGGATGCCTTCCGGGGCATCCCCAAGCTTTGGCTTTTAGGTGTCCTTAGATTATCTTGGGGTGCCATGGGCATCCCCAAGCTTAGGCTCTTGCCACTCCTTGTTCCATAATCCATCAAATCTTTACCCAAAACTTGAAAACTTCACAAAACAAAACTTAACAAAAAATCTCGTAAGCTCCGTTAGCGAAAGAAAACAAAACACCACATCAAGGTACTGTAATGAAATCATTCTTTATTTATATTGGTGTTAAACCTACTGTGCCAGAAATAAACGGTGCCAGAAATAACTAAGTGTTGGAAGATTAATATGATGGAAAATAGACCCGGGGGCCATAGGTTTCACTAGAGGCTTCTCTCAAGATAGCATAAGTATTACGGTGGGTGAACAAATTACTGTCGAGCAATTGATAGAATTGAGCATAGTTATGAGAATATCTAGGTATGATCATGTATATAGGCATCACGTCCGTGACAAGTAGACCGAAACGATTCTACATCTACTACTATTACTCCACACATCGACCGCTATCCAGCATGCATCTAGAGTATTAAGTTCATAAGAACAGAGTAATGCTTTAAGTAAGATGACATGATGTAGAGGGATAAACTCATGCAATATGATATAAACCCCATCTTTTTATCCTCGATGGCAACAATACAATACGTGCCTTGCTGCCCCTGCTGTCACTGGGAAAGGACACCGCAAGATTGAACCCAAAGCTAAGCACTTCTCTTGCAAGAAAGATCAATCTAGTAGGCCAAACCAAACTGATAATTCGAAGAGACTTGCAAAGATAACCAATCATACATAAAAGAATGCAGAGGAGATTCAAATATTGTTCATAGATAAACTTGATCATAAACCCACAATTCATCGGATCTCGACAAACACACCGCAAAAGAAGATTACATCGAAGAGATCTCCAAGAAGATCGAGGAGAACTTTGTATTGAGATCCAAAGAGAGAGAAGAAGCCATCTAGCTAATAACTATGGACCCAAAGGTGTGAGGTAAACTACTCACACATCATCGGAGAGGCTATGGTGTTGATGTAAAGCCCTCTGTGATCAATGCCCCCTCCGGCGGAGGGCCGAAAAAGGCCCCAAGATGGGATCTCACGGGTAGAGAAGGTTGCGGTGGTGGAAATAGGGTTTTGGCTCCGTATCTGATGTTTCCAGGGTACATGGGTATATATAGGAGGAAGAAGTACGTCGATGCAGCAACGTGGGCCCCGCGAGGGTGGAGGGCCTGCCGGGGGGTAGGCGCGCCCCCCTGCCTTGTGCTCTCCTCGTTGATTGCTTTACGTAGACTCCAAGTCCTCTGGATCATGTTTGTTCCAAAAATCACATTCCCGAAGGTTTCATTCCGTTTGGACTCAGTTTGATATTCTTTTTCTGCGAAACACTAAAATAGACAAAAAACAGCAATTCGGGCTGGGCCTCCGGTTAATAGGTTAGTCCCAACAATAATATAAAAGTTTATAATAAAGCCCATTAAACATCCCAAACAGAATATATTATAGCATGGAACAATAAAAAATTATAGATACGTTGGAGACGTATCAACAAGTCATAGGTTACGAACACGAATGGGCAAGTGGAAAACTTTATCTGTCTGGTCTGCCGGGGATCGCCGTGCCGGGCGGTCTTCTAAACTTCTTGCCGGAGCTGGATCCTTGGCGGGATCGCGCGCCCTCGCCGCAGCTGGAAAGAAGAGAGGGCAAGAGCATGGAACCTCAGTGGTCCACTAACATTTATTGGAATCAAAAAGCAGTACAGTACCCTAGACAAGCATGCATATACGTATACACATAATAAACATGGAAATCGATAGGAAACTATACATACTAAGGGATTCCTTTCCCTGACTGCGCACAGGGTCTGCGCCTGGCTTTGTACATAGGGTTATATGCCTTGCCGGCAAGGATAGTACAAAATGGGGGTTGCCGGGGCTCCCGACAATCGCGCCTTAGGGGTAAAACTTGTGAAGATGTTCGATATTCCAGGAGTTGCTCACTAGAATGCCATCTTCGGTCTCTAGGCGGACTGCGCCGGGCCTGGTGACTTGTATTACCCGATAAGGGCCTTCCCACTTTAGCGTCAACTTGTTTGAATTCTTGGCCGATTGAATCCGCCGAAAAACAAGGTCGCCTTCCTCAAGGCTTCGGGCGTGAACCTTGAGGCTATGATAGCGGCGCAAGGCCTACTGGTAGCTAGCGGCTCGCACAGCAGCCCGAAGACGATCTTCCTCAAGGAGCGTTGCATCCTCTTGGCGCAACTGCTCTTGCTCAAGCTCATCATAAGCGAGCACTCAAGGTGACCCGTATATGAGTTCCGTGGGGAGAACTGCCTCTGCCCCGTAAACCAGGGCAAATGGTGTCTGGCGAGTAGCTCAATTTGGCGTCGTTCTGATCGACCAAAGAACTGTTGGCAACTCATCAACCCAGCGCCTTCCACACTTTTGCAGCCTGTCAAAAGTACTAGTCTTGAGGCCTCGCAGCACTTCCGCATTTGCCCTCTCGGCCTGGCCGTTACTTCTGGGATGAGCGACAGAAGCAAAACAGACCTTGCTGCCGAGGTCTTGAATGTACTGCATGAAGGTGTGGCTCGTGAACTGCATGCCGTTGTTGGTGATGACTCTGTTGGGCACACCAAAACGGCAGACTAACGCCTTGAAGAACTTGACGGCTGACTGTGCTATCACCTTTCTCACTGGTTCCTCTTCCCGCCACTTTGTGAACTTGTCAATCGCGACGTACAAGTACTCAAAGCCCCCGACAGCGCGGGGAAAGGGGCTCAGTATGTCGAGCCCCCAGACCGAAAATGGCCAGGAAAGAGGGATTGTCTGAAGGGCTTAGGCTGGTTGGTGAAGCTTCTTCGAATGGAACTGGCACACTTCACACTTGGTAACTTGGGCAGTTGCATCCTGGAGGGCGGTGGGCCAAAAGAAGCATTGCCGGAATGCTTTGCCGGCAAGGGCTCTCGACCCTATGTGGGAGCCACACATGCGTCCATGTATCTCTGCCAACAGCCTCAGTCCGTCTTCCCGAGGAATGCACTTCAACTTCACGTCGTTCGGTCTCCTTCTGTATAGGGCATCATTCACAAACTGGTACATGCTGGACCGACGGGCTACCTTCTCTGCTTCTTCTTGTTCCTCACGAAGCTCCCCTGTTTGGAGGAAACAGACAGTGTGATGTGCCCATGCTGGAGCCTGAGGCTCGACGGCAAGGGCTGAAGGCACATCTTCGGCCGCAAGGGCAGCTGCCTCTACGGTCAGAGCTCGAGGCCCCGCCGGGGGTTGCTGCTCTCCGGCAGGCTTGGGGCACCCGACAACGTCCTTGCCGCCGGTTCCTGGGAGCTCAGCTGGAAAGTACTTGCCAGGGCCCGCCTTCCTTCGCTTGTTCTTTCCTGCTGATGGCTCGACGGACGGTTGAGTTAATTGAAGAACAAAGGTACCTGGTTCCACAGGCAACTTCAGGGCAGCGCGCTTCAACAGGTCGTCAGCAATGCTGGGGTCCGCTCGGGGAACGTGCTCTGCTTGCAATCCGTCAAAACGCTCTTCCAACTTCCTCACTTCATCCATGTAGGCTTCCATCAACGGGCTCTGGTAATCCTTGTTGACTTGCTTAACGACGAGCTGTGAATCACCTCTGATGATGAGCTTCTTGATTCCGAGGTCTGCCGCGATCCTGAGACCGGCAAGCAATCCCTCGTACTCCGCCATGTTGTTCGTTGACTTTTCCCGGGGAAAGTGCATCTGGACTACGTACTTGAGGTGCTCTCCGGTGGGCGCGACGAGTAGCACGCCGGCACCAGCACCTTGCAATGAGAAAGCACCATCAAAGTACATAACCCAATTGCGACAGGTCTCCTTGCCGGGAAGGGTGGTTTCCTGAACCTCTACGTCGGGTGTTGCGGTCCACTCCGCTATGAATTGTGCCAAGGCTCGACTCTTGATCGTTGAAGTACTTTCAAAGTTGAGGCCAAAGCTCGACAGCTCCAATGCCCACTCCACAATCCTCCCTGTCGCATCTGGGTTGTGCAAAATCCGTTGCAAAGGGAGGCGGGTGACGACGGTGATCTCATGCGCTTGGAAATAGTGACGCAGCTTTCTCGAGGCCATGAGCAGGCCGAAAAGTAGCTTCTGCATACCGGAATATCTTGATCTAGGCCCCTGCAAGAGGGAACTGACAAAATAAACGGGGTGCTGCACCACCTTCTTCTTCTGTCCAACTTCGCCCATCTGCTCAGACTCTGCCTTGCCGGCGATTCCGCCTTGCCGGCGTCTGGCTCTGCCGGGGAGGGCCCCGGCCCACCATCCGGCGGCTCTGCTGCTACTGCTGCTTCTTCCTCATGTTCCCTCTGTGCCACCAGTGCAACACTGACCACTTGATTCGTTGATGCTAAGTACAACAACAACGGCTCTTGTGGTTTAGGCGTGACTAGTATTGGCGTGGAAGAGAGGTACCTCTTCAAATCTTGCAGAGCTGCCTCTGCCTCCGGAGTCCACTTTACTGGACCCGCCTTTTTCAAGACTTTGAAAAAGGGGAGGGCGCGCTCAGCAGATTTGGAGATGAACCTACTCAGGGCAACAACGCATCCGGCGAGCCTACGGACGTATTTGACCCATTTTGGCGGCTCAATCTGCTCGATTACCTTGATCTTGTCGGGATTTGCTTTGATCCCACGTTGAGACACAAATAACCCAAGAAGTTTGCCGGAGGGAACGCCGAACACACACTTCTCTAGGTTGAGCTTGAGGTTGATCTGGCACAGATTTGCAAATGTTTCTTCTAAATCTTGCACGAGCGTGGCCCTGTCCTTGGTTTTGACCACTATGTTGTCCATATAAGCTTCCATATTTCTATGTAGTTGGCGCTCAAACCCAATCTGGACTGCTCGGGCAAACGTCGAACCAGCGCTCTTCGGCCCGAAAGGCATTCGTACAAAACAGTATGGACCACATTGGGTGATGAATGCGGTCTTTTCTTCGTCTTCCTTCATCATGAAAGTCTGGTGGTATCCTGAATAAGCATCGAGGAATGACAGCATGTCACACCCAGCAGTGGAGTCCACAATCTGGTCGATGTGTGTGTCGGTGTCAAAACCGGTGGATCTCGGGTAGGGGGTCCCGAACTATGCGTCTAGGATCAATGGTAACAGGAGACGGGGGACGTGGTGTTTACCTTGGTTCGGGCCCTTTCTATGGAGGTAATACCCTACTTCCCGCTTGATTGATCTTGATGAATATGAGTGTTACAAGAGTTCATCTACCATGAGATCATAATGTCTAAACCCTAGGAGCCTAGCCTATATGAATATGGTAATGAACCTGTCCCTATCCGGACTATGCTCTCCGGTTTATATAGACACCGGAGAGATCTAGGGTTACACATGGGGTCGGTTACATAAGAGGGAATCTTCATAGTCGGTCGCCTAGCTTGCCTTCCACGCCAAGGAGAGTCCAATCCGGACACGGGTATCGTCTTCGGCCTTCATATCTTCACCGCCCATCAGTCCGGCCTAGTGAATAACAGGCCCGACGCCCGAGGACGCCTTAGTCCAGGACTCCCTCAGTAGCCCCTGAACCTGGCTTCAATGACGAGGAGTCCGGCGCGCAGATTGTCTTCGGCATTGCAAGGCGGGTTCCCCTTCTTCCGAAATCCAAGACAGTCTTCGGATCTGATGATTGTATCCGGACCTGTTACACACCATACATAGCCGCAGAGAGAATATATATATTTTACACGAGTTCCATCCGCTGACAGCTTTTTACAACACGATATCACGTCTGCCCGGTCATAATTTCGAACCGTTTTCCCTTTGTCGCTACACGTTCCGAGATGCGGTTGCCATTGGCACGTCTTGTCGAAGCAGAGATCGTGTCCCCTTATTACGGGATTCTCATCAACGCGGGCATGGGTAACCCAACCGTGCCGTTTGCACGGCCCTTGGGAATAGGCGAGTTTAAGGCGAGTGGGGAGGCGTTTGACATTCATGGCCTTTATAAGGGGGTAAGGATCCCCTTTCTTTCCCCACACCTTGGTTCCTCCTCAGCCCTTCCGTCCCTGAGCTCCAGCGCCCAAGCTTTAGCTTTTCCCTTGTTCGAGGAAGCACTCCAAAGATGTCCGGATCCGGAGCTGGAGGTAAATGGATGGCCTCTTCCGTCAAGAAGAAGGACAACAAGGAGCTCCGGGAGGCCGGATATCTGGCCAAGAAGATCGCTCATCGACTCCCGGCCAAGGGACAGATCGTCCCTACTCCCGAGCCCCACGAGAGGGTTGTGTTTCTTACACATTCCGTCCGTGGGCTGGGGTTCCCTCTTCATCCATTCGTCCGTGGGTTGATGTTTTACTATGGGCTGGATTTTCATGACCTAGCCCCCAACATTATCCTCAACATTTCGGCATTTATCGTAGTTTGCGAGGCTTTTCTCCGCATCCCGCCTCACTTCGGCCTGTGGCTGAAGGCATTCAATGTGAGGCCAAAAGTAGTGAGCGGGCAACAAGCAGAGTGCAGAGGCGCTATGGTGGGCAAGATGCCCAACGTCACCTGGCCCGAAGGCTCATTTGCGGAGACGGTGAAAGGGTGGCAATCGGGGTGGTTCTACATCACCGAACGGCGCGATGTTGACTGGGCGGCGGTCCCTGAATTCCGATCCGGAATCCCGATGCGGCTCACCTCCTGGCAAGAGAGGGGCCTAACTTGGGGTCCTTCGGACGAGCTGACTGGGCTCCAGACGTGCATCCAAAACATGATAGACAGGAAAATCAAGCTCGTCAACATGGTCTAGGTCATGCTTATTCGTCGAGTCCTTCCTTGCCAACGCCGGACTTGTTATCTGTGGGAGTTCGATCCAGCCAAGCACCAGACACTACTAGAGCTCTTCGGCATGTTGCACGAAGAAATCTGGAAAGTGCTCTTCAAGGCCGGCGAGACGCCACCGCCTACGACCAAAGATCGCGGGCTTAGCTTAAAACGCCAGCCCAACCTGGTCAGTTCCTTTAATGTTTTCAGGGAGTACCCCCAACTCAGCATGTTTTGAGAGGAAATTTAAGCTTCCTTCCCCTGTTTTCAGGCCTGGATCAAGGTGGCAGAGGAGATCAACTGTCCGGCTCCGCTGCCCGAGGACCAAGAATTTCCATTATTGGAGAAAATGTTGTTCCCTGCGCCTTATGAGGTGCCGGAGAAGACGGCTAAGAAGGCGGCCCAAGGGGCCAAGAAGGGCCCTCGCCGTAAAAGCACTCCGGGCGTGATGTCCAGGAGCGAGACTTCCTCCTCGTACAGTGATGACGACGACTAAGAGGAAGAAGAAAACGACTCCCCACCCGAAGTGGGGTGGAGGAAGAGAGCGGCCCCCAAAAGTCTGGGGGCGAAAACGCCCAAGAGGGTTAGAGGCTGCCTCGCGGATAACTCCGTGTGGGATGTTGATAGCAGTCCGGAGCGACCTCGTCGGACCAATCCTCAGGCCGCCTCGTAAGTACCAGAATCCGAAAACATCTGGCCTTTCTGGTCTGTGATATTGATATACCTTAAACCATGTTATTACAGTCCGACACGCGATGGCTCCCCGCGATCCTCGACAGAGGAATCGCTAGACTCAAAGGAGATGGCTAGCGTGTCTCCGCCACCTGCTCATTCCATCTCTCCCAAGGGTGATGACGAGGTCGTGTTGCAAAAGACCTTCCCCAACTGGGGGGAGCTTCCGGAGACCATCGGGGTGACGCCCCAGGACGATTCTTCAGTCGCCGGACACATGGGGGAAAAAGTTCCCGCGGGGACTGGTGACGGGGCCCGAGTTCCCTTCGGGCCTCAGCCGGATACCATTCCAGAGATCCACACGGCTCCAGGGTCCAGCGAACGGCACTCTCCACAGGGAGGGAACATGCCTGTTCCACCGGTGACCTCTGTCCAGCCAGAGGCACCGGATAATCAGCTGGAGGCGCTACGAGGCACCTCTATCGTAGATGAACATCGTGTCCTTATGGACACGGTAATAGAAAAGGTTCAGTTCGTCAAAAGCGGATTGACCGAAGCCTGCACTAGCCTTCTAACAGGCTTTGAGGTAAGTAATGTGGTTGTAGGAAAAATATCATAGTATAGATAGTAGCCCCTGATGCTCTGTTTGGTGTTCGGGAAGAAAAGCCGAACAGAGGATCAAGAATAAATATCGCAGGAGTCTGACATGAGTTGTCTATGTGAATAAGCAGGTATCGCTGCAGGCTGCCACTTCTCATGCTGCGGAGGTCTCCGGACTAAAGCGGAAACTGGAGCGGGCCGAGGAGGAGCTCGGCCTCGTGAAGAAGCAGCTGGAGGATAGCCAAGGTATGCAGTAACCTGTGGGTATATTTCAAAAAAATGAATAGTCCGACTGGACTAAAGTGTCATAAACTTTATTAGGGGCCATGACCGAGGTGGCAACCCTTAAGAAGGCGCTAGCCGAGGCCGAGGACAAAGCGGCCAAGGAATGCGCCTCGCGCGAGAAGCATGAGGCCCGGGTTGTTGAGGCGCAGCAACAACTCCAGGGCGCGATAGAGAGATTTGAGTCCCTGGAGCGCGATTGTAAGGCGCAAGAGTCCGAATTGGCGAAGGTCCTAGAGTGCGCAGGATGCACGAGCCGAAGCCCAGTGCACCCTCCAAGAAATTCAGGCAGCCAAGAAGATTACCGTGGGTAAGTCTTTCACCATGCATAGGAAGTATATAGAAGAAACGTTCCTTGTACTTATCCTGAATTTGGATTTTCCAGGGGCGTTTACGGATCTGCCGCACAGTGTATCAAATGCTGCTGAGCATTATAGAGCCGAAGAAGGGATGTCTACGGAGAAGCTATTCTGGTCCCAACATTTGGGATCCGAACATCCGGTGCCCTTCAGCGACCAGCTAAAGCAGTTGGTCGAGCTGCACAGGTTGGCAGAGCTAGCCATGAAGGACCTGATAGTCTGGCTATGGCCTGCCGATCCTATACCTAGCAGCTACTTCGGACTTGTGCAGCGGCTTGTGAGTGCCTGTCCGTGGCTCGAAGCCATGAAGCGGTCGGTCTGCACTGAAGGTGCGCGCATGGCCTTTGGCTGTGTCAAGACGCATTGGGCGAAGCTGGATGCCAAGAAGCTGATGACCGAGGGACCGCTGGAGGGCAAGGAGCATCATCGACCCGAGCACTATTTTGACGGTGTTCTGGAGGGGTCACGCCTTGTGGCGGAGCAATGTTCGAAGGATGTTATATTCCCATGAGAACATGTATATGACCTTGTTCTGTAATATGGAACAATGATGTTATGTAGTATAATGTTTATGATTTTAAATTTTACCTCATATGCGGCCGTTTATTAAATCTGAGGGTTGACCAGTCGTCAGATTCTGCCCCCACGTAGATAGTACGGGTGTGTTCGGGATAAATCTAAACACTCTTTACTCCACATTCTAGTCCTTAAAGGAGGTGTTTAGCGCAACGAACAAGGCAATCAGACTATGCGCCCTTTACCACCCTCACTTAGCCATAGGAGTTTGACAATTAATAAAGTTGGCGAAGCCCCTGGTGTTCGGAATGCCGAATTAGGGGCGTTATACACGCCTAATCGGAAGAACCGATTCTTCGCAAGAAGCGGAAAAAATCTCCAACGATTTGGAACCACGCGAACAGCTGACCGGCTCTCGCCGCATCATGACAGTCAGTTTTTGACTTTCTCTACTGAGGTGCTTGTCCGGAATAACCGGGACACAATCACAGTAGTTCTCCCTTTACTACCCTAGCCGATATAGCGGAACGTAAGGTAGTAAACACAGGAGCCGGGCAACCCAACTATTGACCAAAGACATGATTCGGAGCCGATGCATATAATACTATAAGTTCGGGGTGCCGAACTGTACTGTAAAAGTGTTCCGGCTTTTACTGCCGTGATGTGGGGTGTAATGAAGCCCCTGGCATAGCGGTACGTACCATGGTTTACGTGTGCGATAAGTAATAGATACTAAGGTGAGGAAATGGATAAAATGAAGTAATGAGCTGACGCCACCATTTATTCACCATTGTGATGTAACTAGTAAGTCGAGGCGTGCTTTGTACAAGTAATGCGATGAGCGAGTAAGGCTATTTAACATGCCGTAACCAAGGGCGAGCTGCGTGTGGGTATGTAAAACAAGTATGGTAATCGTTTATTAGAGATCACCTGGGGGTTCCCCTGTACGCCAAAGCTCCTTGCCTCCTTGGTGTGTTCTGAAAGCGGGTTGTCCGTATAGACCTCGAAAAGAGAAGAAAACCCATAAAAAAGTAAAAGCGGGCAAATCCCAGGGTCGGTCAAGCCGTACTGTGGATCGCGAACGAGTTATGCCTCCGTCGATACCCATGGGGTTTTGAATGCGTAGTTTATGTACGCGCGGCAGTAATGCCGTTGCATCATCAGGGCTGGGGCAGAGGCCGAATTGCTAATTCGGCTCGTGACGAGCCGAGCTGTCCTGCTGTAGTGTTGTCCGGACCCTCTTGATGATGTTAAGGGGCTCAGCAGCCGGATTATGATGCTGCTTGAGAAGGCCGTTCTGTATTTCTGCTGCTAGGGCGGCGGTGTGTTCCTCTGTACGGAGGGAGCGCTCCGTGTTTCCATTTACTATAATGACGCCACGTGGACCGGGCATCTTGAGCTTGAGATAAGCATAATGTGGCATTGCGTTGAATCTAGCAAACGCTGTTCGTCCGAGCAGTGCGTGGTAGCCGCTGCGGAAGGGGACGGTGTCGAAGATTAACTCCACGCTTTGGAAGTTGTCCGGAGAACCGAAGACCACTTCCAGCGTGATTGAGCCCGTACAGCGGGCCTCTACGCCTCGTATGACTCCTTTAAAGGTAGTCTTTGTTGGTTTGATTCGTGAGGGGTCAATGCCCATCTTTCGCACTGTGTCTTGATAGAGCAGGTTGAGGCTGCTACCACCGTCCATCAGGACTCGTGTTAGGTGAAACCCGTCAATAATTGGGTCGAGGACCAGTGCGGCTGAACTGCCATGGCGGATGCTGGTTGGGTGATCTCGGCGATCGAAGGTGATCGGGAACGACGACCACGGATTGAATTTTGGGGCGACTGGCTCTACCGTGTAGATGTCCCTGAGTGCTCGCTTACGCTCCCTTTTTGGGATGTGTGTGGCATATATCATGTTCACCGTTTTGACTTGAGGGGGAAATTTCTTTTGCCCCCCCAGTGCTCGGCTGCCGGGGCTCCGCGTCATCATCCTCGCTCTGTGATTCCCCTTTTTTGCTGTTTACCTTGCTGGCTTGTTTAAGGACCCGGCAATCTCTGTTAGTATGGTTTGCCAGTTTGTCTGGGGTGCCATGTATTTGGCAAGGACGATCGAGTATGCGGTCCAAGCTGGATGGTCTTCCGCTGCTCCTTTTATACGGCTTCTTGCGCTGGCCGGACTTGGAGCCATTGAATCTGGCATGAACTGTTGTTTCATCGGTGTTATCGCCATTGCTGCGGCATTTGTGTCTGTTGCGCCGGAGCTTGCCGGTGATGTTTTTGTCCTCGGAGGGGCCTGTGTCGTTGGCTGTGTTTGTACTGCGAGCCAGCCAACTATCCTCTCCCATGCAGAAGCGGGTCATAAGTGCCGTGAGGGCTGCCATGCACCTTGGCTTTTCTTGGCCGAGGTGGCGGGCGAGCCATTCATCCCGGATGCTATGCTTAAAGGCCGCTAGGGCTTCGGTATCCGGACAGTCAACGATCTGGTTCTTTTTAGTTAGGAACCTAGTCCAGAATTTTCTGGCTGATTCTCCGGGTTGTTGAACTATGTGGCTTAAGTCAACGGCGTCTGGTGGACGGACATATGTTCCCTGGAAGTTGTCCAGGAAGGCTTCTTCCAAGTCCTCCCAGCTGCCGATAGAATTTTCAGCCAGGCTGTTAAGCCAGTGCCGAGCTGGCCCTTTAAGCTTTAGTGGGAGGTATTTAATGGCGTGGAGGTCATCTCCTCGAGCCATGTGGATATGGAGAATAAAATCCTCGATCCATACTGCGGGATTGGTTGTGCCGTCGTATGAAGCAGAGAGGGTGTGCGGCACCTCTGTACCGGACCGCATCATGGCGTAGCTCTGATGGAGTCCGTCTGCGGTATTCGACCCGGGCGTGGTTAAGTTTGTCACGTCCGAATAGGTGGCCATCGTCGTCGTGCCTCGAGGAACGTCCTCGCGATCCATAGATCGATCTTGTATATCCTGCTCTACTATCCAGGGTCTGCTGGAGGTCGTACGTGTGACCCCGAACTCTTCCGTCTCTATTTTTACGGGGCGGTGGGGCAGGCTGCTGTTCGGCCTGAGTTGCCGCTTTATCCCGACCGCGGGGTGGCCGGTCGGCCGCCCTGTATCGACCACGTGGTGGTTGTTACACATTACGTGAGGGAGATGTGTGCTCCGGTGCCTCCTCATCGAATTGAGGTAGCAGTCTGCGTTTCGGGTAGCTCTTGGCTGGGCGCTTGAGGCCGTGTTCTTCGGCTGTCAGGACGTCAGTCCATCTGTCGACGAGCAGATCTTGTTCAGCTAGAAGCTGCTGCTGTTTCTTTTTCAGGCTCCTTGCACTGGCTATGAGCTGGAGTTTAAAGTGCTCCTGCTCTAGAGGATCCTCCGGCACGATGAAGTCTTTGTTGCCAAGGCTTGTCTCCTCTTCGGAGGGTGGACGGTAACTATCGTCCTCCGAGTCATCTTCTATGGCCTGTTCGTTAGGGTTGTCTTGTCTATTGTCATGTTCCTCTTGTTCAGATGTAGCTCCGACAGGGTCTTCGTTGTTTTCGGCGTCGCCCGGAGTACTATTTTCTCCGGTGCCAGTGTTGATATCTTTTGAGAGACGAGGCTTAGAGTGGCGTTTGGGGCGCCGGCGCTTGGACTGCGTCTCAGAGGGTTTATTCGCGTCTGGCTCTTCTTTGTTGTCGCCAGATTCTTTAGGTGTATCAACCATGTACACGTCGTACGAACAGGTGGCTGTCCAACGTCCAGTAAATGGCGGGTCTTGGCCTTGCTCCTAGTCGGCATCGTCGTCCATATCGCCGATGTCTTGGGAGCCATAGTCAAGCACGTCGGTCAAGTCATCGCCGGTGGCTATGAAGTGGGTGGCGGGTGGGAAGCAAAATTCCTCATCGTCCACCTCTAGCTCGAACCGAATATAGTTCGGCCGTGAGTCCTTCTCCAAGGACAAGTTATGTAAAGAGTTTAGCACGTCATCCAAAGGTGAATGCTGGAAGACGTCTGCGGCGCCAAATTCGAAAATCGATAACCGATCCAGCTCGGTGTCCACAGGTGTGCCTGGTCCGGAACGTATAGCCGTAGACGAGTCCGGAGTTCCTTTGACAAAAACATTACAGAATGTCAAGTCCGTGTGCGGCTCCAACGCCGTGGACTTTGTGGCCTCGGAGGGCATGATCTGCTTCTGTTCTGAAGCTGTCGCGGCAACAGGATCCATCTCCTGGACGTAATCCGATAGGAGATTTAGGTCGTGCTCATCGAAGCGTGGGGAAGCAATCGCCGCGGTCTCGAATCCATTGAAGATCAAGTCTCCACGGATATCCGCGACGTAGTTCAAGCTTCCAAATCTGACCTGGTGGCCAGGGGCGTAGCTATCAATCTGCTCCAGATGGCCAAGCGAGTTGGCCCACAGTACGAAGCCGCCGAACATGAAGATCTGTCCGGGGAGGAAGGTTCCTCCTTGGATAGCGTCATTATCGACGATTCAAGGGGCCGTCGAACCTTTCGTCGATGGCACAGTGGAACTCTCAATGAAAGCACCAACATCGATGTCAAAACTGGCGGATCTCGGGTAGGGGGTCCAGAACTTTGCGTCTAGGATCGGTGGTAACAGGAGACGGGGGACACGATGTTTACCCAGGTTCGGGCCCTCTCTATGGAGGTAATACCCTACTTCCTGCTTGATTGATCTTGATGAATATGAGTGTTACAAGAGTTGATCTACCACGAGATCGTAATGGCTAAACCCTAGGAGCCTAGCCTATATGAATATGGTAATGAACCTGTCCCTATCCGGACGATGCTCTCCGGTTTATATAGACACCGGAGAGATCTAGGGTTACATGGGGTCGGTTACATAAGAGGGAATCTTCATAGTCGGTCGCCTAGCTTGCCTTCCGCGCCAAGGAGAGTCCAATCCGGACACGGGTATAGTCTTCGGCCTTCATATCTTCACAGCCCATCAGTCCGGCCCAGTGAATAAAAGGCCGGACGCCCGAGGACCCCTTAGTCCAGGACTCCCTCAGTGTGGCAGAGGGAAAGGATCCTTTGGACATGCTTTATTGATATTCGTGTAGTCAATACACAACCTCCATTTCCCATTTGCCTTACGCACCACTACTAGATTGGCCAGCCACGTAGGGTGGAGCACTTCTCTAACCAGGCCTGCCGCCTCTAACTTCCTGATCTCCTCGATAATGAACTCTTGTCGCTCCAAAGCTTGCTTCCTGACCTTCTGCTTGACGGGCCGTGCATGAGGACAGACAGCAAGATGTTGCTCAATCACCTCCCTGGGAATGCCGGGGATGTCGGATGCTTGCCACACAAACACATCGACATTCGCCCGCAGGAAGGCGACGAGCGCGCTTTCCTATTTGCTGTCGAGGGTGGAGCTTATAGTGAAAGCCCCGCCCGTGTCATCCTCCTTGACGGACACGTTCTTGGTTTCTGGTGGTGCAGCCTTGGACTTCTTACTCTTGCCGGTGGAGCTCTCTGGCATATCCTCAACGGGAGCGCAGCACTCCGAAGAGGCGCGCTTGCCAGAGTGGGTGCAAGAGGTCTTGCCGGAAGAGGTCTCGCCGGAAGGGGTCTTGCCGGCAGAGGTCTTGCCGACCTTCTTCCTTCCCGGGGCTTCATTGGCAGGAGCAAGTGCCTTGGCGGCAGTTGCTGCAACTGCCTCTCGGTAGAGTTGGTCGGCGCAGATGAGCGCGTCTTTCTTGTCAGAGGGGACGGTGATGATGGTCAGCGGCCCTGGCATCTTCAATGTGTTGTATGCGTAGTGTGACGCTGCCATGAACTTGGCCAGCGCTGGGCGGCCAAGGATCCCGTTGTACTGCAAGGGATCCCGGCGACATCAAAAACAATCTTCTCCGTCCTATAGTTCAGCTCGCCCCCAAACGTAACTGGCAGCGTGATTTTACCTTTCGGCTGACTCCTTCTAGGGTTAACCCCTTGAAACATGCCCGTCTCCTCGAGATCTCCATCAAGAATCTGCAACTTCTTGATCACAGCGGGTGAGATCAAATTCAGACTGGCCCCACCGTCAATCAGCACTTTTTTCACCTTGTGGTTGCGTATCGTTGGTGAAATCAACAACGGCAAACACCCGACTGCAGTTGTGCAATCAGGGTGATCCTCGGTGTCGAAAATGATGGGTGTGCGGGACCACTTCAGTGGCTTCTGGGCATCGAACGATGGCTCTGCCGAAGTGACCTCATGCGCCCACTACTTTAGTTGGCGGTGAGAGGTGTGTAGTGAGGTGCCACCGTCGATGCACGTGGCCTCTGTAGCTTTCTGGAATTCATGATCGCTGGACTCGTCGTCCTCGTCATGATCATGATCTTCCTCCTTCTTGTCGCGGCCCCGAGCGGGCCTCTTTGGTTGATTATCTCTGCCACGGCGATCCAATTGGCCGCCATGCTTCTTGCCGGACCCCTCAGCACCATCCTGACCCTTCTCCTTGTCCCACCTTTCATATTCAGCTTTCTTCTTTTCAGCAAGCAGCTCAACCAGTCGGCAGTTCTGGACGTCATGGCCCTTGGTGCGGTGGATCTTGCAGTACTGCTTGTCGGAGCCTCCTGGCTTTTCGGCGGCCGCCAAGGCCCGGCAGGTGGCGCACCCGGTAACCTCCTTGCCGGGGTCGTCAGCCTTGGCCTTCTTGGCGGCGCCGGGGTCGCCGGATCCCTCAACGGCAAGCACAGTCTTGCCCTTACGTTTCCTGTTACGGCGCCGACCCTTCTTCATCGGGGCGGCGGCGTCTTCGTCCATGGAGTCGGTTTCCGCGCCGGCGTCTTCGCCGGGGTACTTCCTTCCTTCCTCAGCCCGAGCACATCTATCTTCTAGAACATAAAGCTCGGCTACATCCTTGACCTTGTTCATCGCCAACTCTTCACGCATCTTGCGGTTGCGTACGTTCTGGTGGAACGCACTGATGACATCGGCGGGATGAACATCTGGGATGGTGTACTGCACACGGCTGAATCTTTGTATATACTTATGCAGGGACTCAACATCCTTCTGGGGGATGACATGCAAGTCACTTGCCTTGCCAGGAGCTTGCTGGTCTCCGGTAAAGGCGCCAACAAACTCGTGTCACAGATCCGACCAGGAAGAGATGGAATCCACTGGGAGGTGCATCAACCACGACATGATGTTGGGCTTAAGTGCCAACGGAAAGTAGTTGGCGAGCACCTTGTCGTTGCGAGCCCCGGCGGCCTGCATCGCGATGGTGTAGATGCTGAGGAACTCCGATGGGTGAGTCTTGCCGTTGTACTTTTCCCCAACATCAGGCTTGAACGTGCGGTGGGAGGGCCAATGGAACTGCCGCAGCTCTCGGGTAAAGGCCGGACAACCCACCTCATAAGGCAGGTCGCTAGCCCCCCCCCCCCCCCCGGCGCTGGGTGGTCCATAGCAGGCCCCGCACGCCGATCTGACTGATGGTGCGCCTCTCACCATCGCTCGATGGTAGTTAGCGTCTTCCTGAGTGTAAGTGCATCTAGTGCCACCCCTAGTTGGTTTTGGAGTATTGACGACAAACCTGGTTGAGGGACTAATGTGTTTGTGAGAATTGCAGTATAACATAGGTAGTAGTCCCTCATTGATTCGGTTTACCTACGGGAGATGACCCCTAAAATGTGTGAAGACATTGAAGACAATGGTGGTCTGTGAAGATATTCACATTGAAGACTATGACATGAGAAGACATCGCATGAAGACTATGGAGCGCGAAGACTTAGTTGTTTCGTTGTTTCCTTTTCTTCTTTGTTGAGTCATAGGAACCACCGTACTGTTAAGTGGGGTCCAAGTGAACAAAGTCAGAGTGATTGAAGTGATGCTCAACCAAATCCTATGTCTTCGAGCGAAGACAATGAGAGCAAATCTTATCCACAGCTGGATGAGTCAGCTTTACTTGTAGCCCAAGTCAAGCTGTCGCGTGTGTTTGAAATCTGACCGTTGGAACACGTGTCAGTTCCTTAGTGACCCAGGGTCATTTCGGACAAATCAGGCCGGGTTGCCTAGTGGCTATAAATAGCCCACCCCTACACCATAAATTGGAGGCTGCTCTGAGTTAGTACACGGCTTTTGTCGTTTGAGAGCAACCCACATCGAAGCTTTTGAGAGAGAGAAATCCTTGCGAGGTCAAAGCCCAAAACACCCAGAGGCAAAGACTATTAGGCATCCCTGAAGTCTTTCTGTCCGCGTGACCTGAAGACTTGTTACACTTGAGGACTGTGAATCCTCCAGCCGGTTAGGCGTCGCGTTCTGAGCATCCAAGAGTCATTGTGGATTGCCGGTGAACGAAGTCTGTGAAGGTTCGGAAGTCTACCTTGAAGACTTACCAGAGTGATTGGGCGAGGACTGGGTGTCCTTACCTCAAGGGGAATAAGGTGAAGACGCGGTCTTCTGAGTTAAATCTCAGCCTCCCTAACCAGACGTACTGTTGTCACATCAACTGGAACTGGTCCAACAAATGCTTGTCCTCACCAAGCGACTGGTTCTATCTTCTCCCTCTCTTTACTTACAGTTTGTCTTCGTGAAGTCATTGCCTGCCTGCGCTACCTATTTGACTTCACTGTGTGACTACTATTGTTGTTTGTCTTCATACTATCTTCCTTCCTGATCATTACTACTTAGCTGCTATTAGTCTTCATGCTTTCACTTCATTGAATACTGGACTATGGCTGGCTTAGTGTAGTCTACCTTCCGCTGCATGTTAATAGGTTCATTTCTATTTTTTGTCTTTGAAACTTCCATGTTTTGAAGACTTTCATAAAAATCACCTATTCACCCCCCCTCTGGTCGATAACTAGAACTTTCAATTGGTACCAGAGCAAGGTACTCCCTTGTTCTGTGTGATTCGGTTTAACCACATGGAGTTTTAGCTATGTCAACTGCAGGGATAATCAAAGTCTCCGCTGCGTGCCTTGTCTTCGATGGCACTGATTACCCCTACTAGAAGAATAAGATGTGCATGCATCTTGAAGCCATTGATGTCGATCTATGGTATGTCGTCAAGAACGGCGTTCCCAAGACTGGTGAAGGTGTCACCCCTGCTGATGTCAAGAAGTTCATTCAACTGGATTCTACTACAAAGAACATCATCTGTGGTCATCTGACCAAAGGACAGTATGGCCGTGTGAGCGCTCTGGATACTTCGAAGCTAGTCTGGGACTGGCTCTCCAAGGTCAACGAAGGCGTCTCAACCCAGAGAGATCAAAGGACTAGTGTTCTTCGCAACCTCTTCAACCGCTTCAAGAGAAACGACAATGAGAATGTCCAGCTCCCGTTTGATCGCCTCACTGACATCACAAATGAGCTTCATGCTCTCGGCGCCGCTGAGATGACCAAGCATGAAATAATCAAGACACTCCTAAGATCACTTGACAGCTCGTTTGACACCCTAGCCCCGATGATTCAAGAACGCCCTGACTTCATGACACTCGATCTGCCTGACATACTTGAGAGGCTCAACACACATGAGTTTCAGCTATCTGAGAAAAGAGATATCTATGGTCCCAACTATGGCCGAACTCGTGCTTTGAAGGCAAAGGCTGTTTCCTCATCTGAAGAAGAATCTAAGTGCAGTTCTGGTGATCCTGAAGACATTGGAAAGGAGATTGCTATGCTTGTGAAGAAGTTCCAGAAGTTCACCAAGAAGAAAGGCTTCAAAAAATCTTCACGATCCAGCTCAAGAAATGATGAAGCTTCTACTCATGACCACAAGAAGAGAACATGCCACAAGTGCAAGAAACCTAGTCACTACATCTCTGAGTGTCCGCAGTGGGACAATGAAAACAAGAAGAAGAAAAAGAGCAAGGAATATGAATCTGATGACAAGAAGAAGAAGAAATCCTCAAAGTCTTCTTCCAAATCTTCATCGAAGTCTTCATCACACAAGAAGAGCTCATCTGGCAAGGCTCGTGCTTTTCTTGGCAAGGAGATGGATTCAGAGGAGGAGTCTGCTTCTAAGGAGGTGGAGGTGGAGTCTGAGGAGGAGTCCAACTCTGGCGTTGCTAGTCTGGCTCTAGCTATAGCTTACGTTGCCAAGTCCATCTTCAACACTGAAGACAAAGGCTCCGTCACCAACACTGATGATAATGAGAAGGACGACTCCGCTCCCTACTGCTTCATGGCACGTGGTGCCAAGGTAAACTCACGTGATGCTTACTTTCAAACATCAAGTGAAGATGACTCTGATTGTGAATCCAAACCCAGCTACAAAACACTTGCTAAAATTGCAACTGAACAACAGAAAGCTATGGAACATATTCAAAAACTGTTAGACAAAAGCGATGACCTATTGGACGCAGAAATGACTCGATCTCAGTCCTTAATTGAAGACATAAAAAATCTTCATGTTAAGTACGAGGAACTTGAAAGTCGTCATGAAACGCTCTCAACAACTCATGAAAAGCTTTCCTACGATTATCTTCAAAGGAAGCAAGAAATTGAGAAATTGAGAGCGGCTCATGAAGATCTTCAAAAGGAGAATGAGTCCAGTCCCGCTCAGGAAGGATTTGAATCACCATGTCTAAAATGCCTTGAGCGTGATAACGCTACTTCTGTTGCTGAATGTTCTACTGCTGCTACTGGTGCAATATCTTCAACTGTTGATGTGGTAACTAACCCCTCTGCTGAGGATGCCACTACTATTGTTGATGAAAATGCTAGGTTGAAGACATTGCTTGAGACAGGGATGTACAAAAGTCTCAAAGGGCATCAAACACTGTGCGATGTCCTGAAAAAGTAGATTCTAAACCGAAACCCTAGGAAAGAGGGTGTTGGGTTCGAGAGGAAAATGAATGTTGATGGTTCTTACTGGAAGCCTAAGTAGTACCCCAAAACCACATGGGTTGCTGCAAAGGGACCTTCAGTGGACCCATCCACCTTATCTGGCTTCACTTGTGCTAACCCTATTATCATTGATGAATCCTTTGATGCAAACTATAAACTGTTTAAGAATCAGAATGGTGAAGTGTTTGCCAGGTATATCTGTACTAACTGCAGGAATGGACCACCTATGAAGAATATCTGGGTGCCCAAAAGGTGTCTTGAGAATCTTCCTGTGAATCTCATCATGACACCACAAGGGAAGAAGACGAACCCCAGAGCAAAGGATTCATATGGCCCAAAGGCTTCATGCAGACACAGGACTCGCCTGAGTCACCCTAACGCCAATGTTTTGCAGGGAAATCATACTCAAACTTATGAATATGAGCGTGTTTCTTCAAACCGCTATGTTCATAAAACTAAGAACTTTTCTGCTTATTTATATGAGTATCATTCATATCCTGCAAGGCTATTTGCTAGGGATCCAAAGCCAAAGTTCTCAGATGCCGCCATTAGACTCATTACTTCTAAGCCACCCCTGAAGATGTGGGTGGTTAAGAAGAATTAACTCTCTTTTGCAGGGAAAGGTCTCCAGCCGGAAATCAAAGGCATCCGATGCTATTGCTGGGGACCTAAAACATCTTGTTGGGCGCAAGATAAAATGCTCAAATGGTCTCACTATGTATTTTGTTCCTGAATTGATTGCCAATCATCCTATCAGTCCTAACGTTGATCTAAGCTTTGATAATCCTCTTGTGCGTCAAATGTTTATGCTTCACAATACTCTTGGTGAAGCCTATCCCCCTAACTATACTTTAGCGTATGACACCTCATGCTTCAGAATGGATTATGGACAGCGGATGCACTAATCATATGACTGGTGATCGAAGTCTTCTCATGGACTCAACCTTACGTCCATCTGACAAGAGTCACATCACATTTGCTGACACTGGTAAAAGCAAGGTATTGGGTCTAGGTAGAGTTGCAATCTCAAAGGATCAGCACATGGATAAAGTGATGCTTGTTGAATCCCTTGGTTTCAATTTAATGTCTGTCTCAATGCTTTGTGACTTGAACATGATTGTGATATTTGGAAAATATCGTTGCTTGCACTAATGGAATCTGACAAGTCTCTAGTCTTTGAAGGGTATCGGAAAGATGATTTGTACATGGTAGATTTCTCAGCAGGACCACAGCTAGCCGTATGTCTTCTAGCAAAAGCTTCAGAGTGCTGGCTCCGGCATCGGATGCTAGGGCATGCTGGCATGAGGAACCTATACACTCTCGTGAAGAAGAAACATGTCATAGGCATCGAGGGCATCAAGTTCAAGAAAGATCATCTATGTGGTGCCTGCGAAGCTGGAAAGATGACTAGGGCCAAGCATCCCTCGAAGCCAATCATGACGACATCTCAACCCTTTGAGCTGCTACACATGGACTTATTTGGCCCCACTCACTACTCTACTCTCACTACCACTGCTTGTCTCTATGGCTTCGTCATTGTTGATGATTATTCAAGATATACGTGGGTGCATATAATTCTCTACAAGACTGAAGTGCAGGATGTCTTCAGACGCTTCGCCAACCGTGCCATGAATAACTATGGTGTCAAGATCAAGCATATCAGAAGTGACAACGGCACTGAGTTCAAGAACACCAGCCTCGACCTTTACCTGGACACATTAGGCATCACTCATGAGTTCTCCGCTCCATACACACCTCAACAGAATGGCATCGTGGAGCACAAGAACAGAACACTCATTGAGATGGCTCGGACGATGCTTGATGAATACAAGACTCCAAGAAAGTTCTGGCCCGAAGCCATTGATACTGCATGCCATGTCATCAACCGTGTTTATCTTCACAAGCTTCTGAAGAAGACATCCTATGAACTCCTAACTGGTAAGAAGCCAAATGTAAGCTACTTCAGAGTATTTGGTGCTAGGTGCTGGATCAAGGATCCACATCACACTTCAAAATTTGCACCGAAAGCACATGAAGGTTTTATGCTTGGTTACAGAATGGATTCGCACTCCTACAGAGTCTTCAACCTCTTTCACTATAAAGTGGTTGAAACTGTAGATGTGCGATTCGATGAGACTAACGGCTCGCAAAGAGAACACCTACCAAATGTGCTAGATGAAGCTCCACCTAGCGAATCCATCAAGCTCATGGGAACTGGAGAGATCATACCTTCTGAGGAACAGGCTGAAGAGGAACTTACCATTTCTGCGCCTAACCAACCTGAAGACAATGCTCATCCTGAAGCCAATGTCCAAAATGAAGAAAATGATCAGTCTGATCAAAATCTTCGTCCAGCTCATCCTCGTGTTGCAAATGAAGTCCAAATTGAGAAGATAATTGACAACATCAATGCACCAGGTCCACTCACTCGTTCAAGAGCAACACAACTAGCAAATTTCTGTGGCACTTTGCATTTGTCTCAATATCTGAACCCAAGAAAGTTGCTGAAGCCTTCATGGAACCTGAATGGATTCAAGCTATGCAAGAAGAGCTTCAACAGTTCGAGCTGAACAATGTGTGGGAATTAGTCAAGCGTCCTGACCCTCGCAAGCACAACATAATAGGCACCAAATGGATATATCACAACAAACAAGATGAGCATGGTCAAGTTGTCAGAAACAAGGCTCGTCTCGTTGCTCAAGGATACACTCAAGTTGAAGGGATTGACTTCAATGAAACGTTTTCTCCTGTGGCTAGGCTTAAAGCCATTCGCATACTGCTTGTCGTGGTTTTGTCACGGCAGATGTCCTAGAGAAAGGACTTAGTCATGGAGCCATCGCTACGGGTTAGCTTATAGGGGTTAAAGCGGACAAGGGATGCAAGAGAGTTTTATACTAGTTCGGCCCCTTACGATGAAGGTAAAAGCCTATGTCTAGTTGTGATGGAATTGATGGGGTTTCGATGACTAGGGAGCGAATACGCTTTGCCTGAGTCTCAAGTTCTTGTCCGTTCTTCCTGAACCGCCGCCGGGTCGTCCCCTTATATACATGGGTTGACGCCCGTCGGTTTACAGACTTCGAGACCGGCTCATAATCGTGTCCGGCTCGGTCTCTGCTACTTCTATCTTACAACACAAGTTTACATATCAATGCCGGTTTGTGTCTACAGGCCTTAAACCGGCTTTGGGCCCTGGGCCTTCATGAAGCGTCAACGTCTGTCTTCATAGGCTTCAGATACAGATGAACTACTTATGGGGTTAACCCGGCCACTCCTGACCGGTTTACGCCCAGTGGTAATATCCCCAATATTAGGCCCCAGATTGATTTGAACTGGTTCATGTCAATCCTCAATACTTAAAAAATTTGCTTCTTCAACATCTTCACATAATCTTGTAAACCGTCGTGACATCATCTTCTAGGATCATGGTAAACCACTGTGACGTCACCTGCTATTTAAAACTGTGTATAATCCACCTTCATTAATGAGCCTCCGACGATCGAGGCGACAACTCCGCCTCATATCCAAAAATTCGGCTCCTCGATTTTCGTGCCTGTCGGTTATCTCCCTTATAAATAGGGCCAGGGGGTCTTTCCATTTCCCCCTCATGCCTCTTCGCGTCATCGTCATCCTCGCGACGCCCGAGCCATCGACCTCAGCCGCCGTCGTCAACCTTCGACTGCTGCACCAACCTTGGCCGCTGCATCGACTTGAACGTACCAGAGCTCCTCCGCGCGCCACCGCTGCTCGACAGCCTCCGTAAGTCTCCCCTTTGTATTACCATAGATCTGCACTTAGGGTTTCTGTCGTTCATCAGTGTTCTTCGCCGCCCTTCTTTATCCTTACTTATATCCATGGATTAGATCCAAAAAACACATAGATCTCGCGCGGTAGTAGTTTTAGCACCTGTTTGATATCCAACTCATCTCGTTTAAGTAGAAAATCCCATCTGAACCTTCATCAACTGCTTCGGTACCAATATTTAGGTCTGAATATATTTTCATTTTCTGACATGCGGTACATCCAAAATTACAATGCCAACTTGTGAAACCTGTTTTCCCTTCACTTATACATCTTTAATACCAGATTGGGCGGTTTAACTTCACATACAAAATGATGACCCAGTAGATACCATTAGTCCCTTGTTGAACCGCCAATGCTTTCATCATTGTACTGTTTCCATTGTTAGACTCCGGTTTATGAATAACCAATTCCGGTTTATCAGTATGCTTGTATCCTTATACTGTTGTATAGTTGTCCACTGGAAATTTTAAACCGGCAATAATCATGTTTCAGATTTCCATTGCCATGGCCAAGCAAGTGTATGAATGCAATTGGGCTCCTTCTCGAGTAACCGAGGAACAATTAAACAATCTTGTTAAAACGGGCGCTTTAGCCAAGAAAGATGTCATCCACTGGAGGGTCCCTGGCCCGGAAAGTCCTCCTACACCAAGGGACAGAGAGGTAGTCGTGTTTGCTGATCATCTCGGTCGAGTTTTTAGCCCTCCCGGTTCAAAATTTTCCGGGATGTACTGGCCAATTTTCAGCTGCGCCCTCAAGACATCGGTCCCAATTCTATGACCAACATCTGCCACTTCCAAGTCTTTTTTGAGGTTTATCTGCAAGAGGAACCTTCAGTCGAATTGTTTAGGGATTTCTTTCACTTAAACCGTCGCACAGAGTTCTCAGATGGACCCAATATGGAACTGGGCGGAATGGCGGTTCAGAAAAAGAAGGAAGTCACCTTCCCTCACCCCAAACTCCACAGTCACCCCAAAGAGTGGAACCAGACTTGGTTTTACTGCATTGATACATCTCCATTTGATGAAAATCCTTTGCCGGGTTACCACCCTGAATGTCTTCGCAACACACATCCTTTTCCTCAGAGGTTGACAGCAAGAGAAAGGGCCAACTATGCTCCCCAATTATCAAAGCTTAGAGCCTTCATGGCGAACGGTTTAACAGGAGTTGATCTTGCTCGCTGCTGGATAAGCTGGAGTATTCTGCCCTTAAGCCGGCGCCCCTATTTGATGTGTGAGTACACGGGGAGTTTGAAGGATGCTCAGCGGCACAATGACATTCAGCTTACAGATGCAGAAGTCACTGAAGCTGTAAAGAAGATACTGAACGAACCGGAGGCTGTCTGTGCCCAAACCGGACTACTCCCTTTCTGCACCTTCAACAAACCACCAGCTGTAAGAATCATATAATCTTTTTATCTGAAGTTGCTTCTGTCCAAATATTCTCTGAAAGTGTGATTATTTTCTGACAGGGTGACGATCCGTTCTGGAACAAGAAACCATCCCAAGATAAACCGGCGAAGCCGCAAGATAAACCGGTCAAGCCAGTTCGTCCAAAGACCAAGGTTGTTAAAAAACCTGCCAAGAGAAGGACCACTGCATCCTCCGATCTACCAGCTGATGACGATGTGTGTAATCCGGAACCAGAGGTAGAACTTGACTCTCTTGGTTCATTTTTCGTACATCTCATTGACAATGATTATTATCAGGACGACGCTGAAGGCAGTCATGCTGAGGACGTAGAGGTAACCATTCTTTCCTCCGATTCAGATCCTCTGCCAACATCAAAAATCCGTCAAGCAAACCGGAAAGTAAAATTTTCTCACCCTCTTGCTTACTTGGACCCAAACTTTCTTTTGAAGACGCAGCAGCACGAGGCTCGCCGTACAACCCGGCACAGCGGCCAGGTAGTTACCTCCGCCGGTTTACCAAACAGTCCGGTTCAAAAACGTCGATCAGAGGTCTCTTATCCCATTGATACTTCATGCCCAAAAGCAGGTTGTTTTCGCCAGCCTCTTAACCCGTCTGATTCAAATTATCAGGGTACTTCTCACTCATCCTATGGCGAGTCATCGGCCACACAGCTTCCACCCCTCAAAACAGTTCCTGGGTGAGCTATGCACGTGTCTTTATTCTTGATGTGTTATCTTTACATACTTTACTGATCCTTATGTCTATCTTTTCTCAGCGCCAAGCCAAGACCCGGCAAGAAAGCTCAGTTAAGCAAACCGGCTGATGATAATGTAGCTGCTGAACCGGAAACAACTCCAGATCCGGAAGAAACCGACGCTGACGCCATGCTTCACGATCCGCCGCCTCAAGACCATGACTTCCTTGCTGAACAGGTGCAAGTTGACACTACAAGCCGTGCAGACCGGCCAACCAGCCCTGTCCGAATTGATGACAAACCGGCCAGTCCGGTTAAGGGTACTGACAATCCGCCAACTCCAGCGAAGGCTGCTGATGACCAAGATGATGACATTATGATTACTGGCACTGGCCACACCAGTCCTGGCAACCCTATCTCTTTGTCAAAGCATACTACCAAGGACTAGCTTTCTGCTATCGGCAAAGGCAAATGGAATGCCGATTTATCAAGCTACGCCAATCTCAATGCTCAAGACATTCACTCTGGCTTCTTGAACCGTCTGTATACCAGCCATGACTATGAAGCTAGTTTGGTAAACTTGATGAAGGAGCGATATGAGGTAACTACTACTTTTCTCTTTTCTCCAATTGCAGTTTATCAACTCCTAGTAGCTCCCAAGTGACGGTTTATGATACCAATCTAAACTGGGACTTTTACCATAACTTAACTTTGCATATTTAGCTTCCAGGGACCGGATTACCTTTTTAAGATGAACGATTCCTTAAAATTTACCATACTGCTCTTTCACCGGTATAGCCCCCAAGGGCCGGTTTAACTTTATAAAGATGAACCGGGACTGTAGAAGAATTCTCATACCAACAGTTTTTGAACAAACACACATTAGCCCCCAAGTGCCAAGATTAATACTTGTATTGTGCTTGGGACTTGTAGAAATTTCTGATAAGGAGCAAATATGCATTAGCCCCCAAGTATCAAGGGGATAACTTGTTATGTGCTTGGTACTTCAAATATGTACTGTCAACTCATTGTGTATTTGTCTCTTTATAGGCTGAACTGAGCAAGAAGGAAAGCCAAACCGCTGATCTGCAAGAAAAAATCAAGTCCCAACAGGCCGAAACTTCAAAAGCAAAAGATGAGCTGATGAGCGCTTTAGCCGCTATGGAAAAGCTAAAGGAGAGCTTTGCCAAGGAGCGGGCGAATTGGAACACAGAGAAATCCGCTTTGCGGAAAAGAGCTGAAGACGCAGAAGCGGCTCTCAAACCGGTGGTAGACGAGCTGACTGGTGTAAAGCGGCAAGTACATGCGATGACCACTGCTGTGTTTGCTAAGCATCTTTTCCTTAATACTTTCAACATATCTTCCCATGTGTTGCCGGTTTACTGATGTTTGCAATGATGCAGGAACTCGCATTAGTCATCTGGGCTCTAATGTTCAGAAGAAGCTGAAGGCTGCCTACACGCTGATAGAACAACTGTATACCGGCGCTCAACAAATTATCTGCACCGCTTCTCACAATAAGCTGCCCCCGACGTTAATCAAGGATACCTTAGACAGGCTATCTATGCTGCCTGCCCGGGTAGAAGAGCTAAAGAGGTCTGCTGCAAGGGCTGGCGCTCTGACTGCTCTAACCCGGGCAAAGGCGTGGGTGCCTGATCTTGATCCGGTGGACGTGGCTAAAGGCTTCCCAAGCTTAAAAGAAGACGGATCAGAATTTGGCCAGGAGGATCTCCGCGCCATAAACTGGGAAGTACGTCCACTGGCTTGTCAATTGGCTGAAGAAGTTGATCTCTCACACTATCAGGCAAGTTATGATGATAAGAACAGACGGGTTGCGGCGCCAGTTCCAGAAGCGCAAAATCAGATCCCTCCAATCCGTAAGCACACTTATGCCCCTGATATTGAACCGTCAACCCTTATAAGCGACGAAGCTGTGTTCCAAGCTTTAACTGGGATTGACTGGACAACTGTTGACTTCCAGCCGCTGGGTAGAGACGAAGAAGATGAATCGATACAAGATGATCCGCAGCCGTCAGGTCAAGCTGATAAGCAATCATAATCCGGGGGCCGGTGTAGTCTTCCACTTGCTGCAATCCTTATTGAGAAACAATTATCCCTTTGGGCACTGAAACGGCTTGTAATAGGCTAGTTAAAACACTTGGTCTGTATGCCTTCGTGCATATTTATCTGTGACTGATGCATGTTAATCCGCCATGCTTAAGATGTGATGTTCATAATCCATAGCTATTTATTCAAGCTGTTCCTGCAAATAAGAAGTTAAAAGCGCCCTGGCGGTTTACCACCGGGCGGGTCATGATACCCAAATATATATATGACCAAGGTTTATAACCAAGGTTGTAAAAGATAACCAAATATGGAAATACATGATACCTGTTACCTTTAGGCATACTGTTGGCTGACCAACCTTGTAATGAGGGTAATAACCATAATCCGGAGTAAAAGTAACTCCTATTATATGATGCCGGTTTACAATAAAACCGTTCCGGGTTGTGATAAACACCGGTTTACTCCATACTGGTGACTATGAGTCAAAACCAGACCGGGCTGATAGTCTCCGGATTATAAGTTGATCATGTACTGATAACTTGTAGTTGACAGTCTTACCGGGTTGCTAAACACCGGTTTGAAAACGTCACAAATCTTATGAAAACAAAGAAAACTCAGCAAAAGGCAAACAAAAACCGTTGTAGTCGAGGCTTTTCACGGGCTGCCAGGCCCCAAATTTGATCAAGAGGTGTAGCTATGGTTCGGGTTCGACCAAGCCCCCAAGTGATGTTGTGGCATTACGCTGATCAAGAGGTGTAGCTATGGTTCGGGTTCGACCAATCCCCCAAGTGATGTTGTGGCATTGCGCCGATCAAGAGGTGTAGCTATGGTTCGGATATGACCAAGCCCCCAAGTGATGCTGTGGCATTACGCCGATCAAGAGGTGTAGCTATGGTTCAGGTTCGACCAAGCCCCCAAGTGATGCTGTGGCATTACGCCGATCAAGAGGTGTAGCTATGGTTCGGGTTCGACCAAGCCCCCAAGTGATGCTGTGGCATTACGCCGATCAAGAGGTGTAGCTATGGTTCGGGTTCGACCAAGCCCCCAAGTGATGCTGTGGCATTGCGTCGATCAAGAGGTGTAGCTATGGTTCGGATACGACCAAGCCCCCAAGTGATCTAATTATCAAGCTCTGAGAAGCTAAATCAAGGGGTAAAGCAGACGCCGCTTTGTAAGCTCCATGTAACCACACATGATGTAAGAAAACAATAGATACCCCGCTTTAGCTGAGGTTCCGGTTTATTATATTGACCACAATGTCATAATATGTACATAAGCAGAGCCTGTAGCTCAAGTATAGTAGGGCCGAAGATGAGCAATATTCCACGGCCGGTTGGTCTCCTCCTCCGATTTACGTGAGTCTTTGCGCTCTCGAACATCGATTAGGTAGTATGACCCGTTGTGCAGATTCTTGCTGACCACAAAAGGTCCTTCCCAAGGGAGGGATAGCTTGTGCATATCCGTCTGATCCTGGATGAGTCGAAGCACCAAATCACCTTCTTGAAAGGTTCTGGTTCTAACCCGGCGGCTATGATAACGACGCAGATCTTGCTGATAAATCGCCGAACGGGCTGCCGCCATGTCACGCTCCTCATCTAACAGGTCAAGAGCTTCCTGCCGTGCCTTCTCGTTGTCAGCTTCAACGTATGCCGCTACACGAGGTGAGTCATGACGGATGTCACTAGGAAGAACCGCTTCCGCTCCATAAACCATGAAGAACGGTGTATATCCTGTCGATTTGTTGGGTGTGGTATTGATGCTCCATAACACTGAAGGTAGCTCCTCAACCCAACAACCCGGCGTCCGTTGCAAAGGAACCATAAGCTAGGGTTTGATGCCTCTCAAGATCTCTTGATTGGCCCTCTCCGCTTGACCATTGGACTGGGTGTGAGCCACTTATGACACGTCAAGCTGGATGTGCTCACGTTGACAGAACTCCTTCATGGCACCCTTTGACAGATTGGTACCATTGTCTGTTATAATGCTGTGTGGAAAGCCAAACCGGAAGATCACCTTTTTGATGAATTGAACCGGCCTGGCTGCGTCACACTTACTAACTGGCTTTGCCTCCACCCACTTTGTGAACTTATCAACCGCCACCAAAAGGTGGGTCTTCTTGTCCTTGGACCTCTTGAAAGGCCCAACCATATCGAGCCCCCAAGTTGCAAACGGCCAGGTGATTGGAATCATCCTCAATTCTTGAGCCGGTACATGAGCGTGCCTTGAGAATTTCTGACAGCCATCACATCCTTTGACCAAGTCCTCGGCATCAACATGAGCTGTCAACCAATAGAAACCGTGACGAAACGCCTTGGCCACCAAAGATTTTGAACCGGCGTGGTGACCACAATCTCCTTCATGGATCTCACGCAAAATTTCACGGCCTTTCTCAGGAGACACACAGCGTTGAAACGCCCCTGTTACACTGCAATGATGTAACTCTCCATTGATAATAGTCATGGACTTGGACCGCCGGGTTATCTGCCTGGCGAAAGTTTCATCCTTTGGTAACTCGCCCCGGTTTATATACGCCAGATATGGAACCGTCCAATCCGGGATAACATGAAGACCCGCCACCAACTGGGCCTCCGGATCAGGAACAACCAAATCCTCTTCACCAGGGAGCTTGACGGACGGATTATGCAAAACATCCAGGAAGACATTAGGTGGAACCGGTTTATGTTGGGAACCCAGGCGGCTTAAAGCGTCCGCCGCTTCATTCTTCCGCCGGTCCACGTGATACACCTGATAACCTTTAAAGTGACCTGCAACAATATCCACCTCACGACGATATGCTGCCATTAGTGGGTCCTTGGAATCCCAAGTGCTGGACACTTGTTGAGCCACCAGATCCGAGTCACCGAAGCACTTAACTCGGCTTAGGTTCATCTCCTTAGCCATCCGAAGACCTTGGAGTAAAGCCTCATATTCAGCTGCATTGTTAGTGCAAGGGAACATTAAATTGAGAACATACCAAAACTTATCACCTCGTGGGGAAGTTAATACGACTCCAGCCCCCGAGCCCTCCAATTTCCTGGACCCATCAAAATGAATAGTCTAATAAGTGTGATCCGGCTTCTCCTCTGGCGCTTGTAATTCTGTCCAAGCATTGATGAAATCCACAAGTGCCTGAGATTTGATCGCCGTTCGGGGTATGTATTTCAACCCGTGAGGCCCGAGCTTGATAGCCCACTTAGCAATCCGACCAGTTGCTTCCCTGTTCTGGATTATATCGCCCAAAGGAGCAGAGCTGGCCACCGTGATGGGATGACCTTGGAAATACTGCTTAAGCTTCCGGCTTGTCATGAAAACCCCATACACCAATTTTTGCCAATGCGGGTACCTCTGCTTGGACTCAATAAGTACCTCACTGATATAGTAAACCGGCCGCTGAACCGGATATTCCTTTCCTGCCTCCTTGCGCTCCACCACAATAGCCACACTAACAGCCCGAGCATTAGCAGCCACATATAGCAACAATGGTTCTTTGTCCACTGGAGCAGCGAGAATCGGCGGGTTAGCCAGCTGCCGCTTTAAGTACTCAAATGCTTCATTAGCAGCATCACTCCAGACGAAGTTATCCGTTTTCTTCAGCATCTGATATAAAGGGATGGCCTTCTCGCCAAGGCGACTGACAAACCAGCTCAATGCGGCAATCCGGCCTGCCAGGCGTTGAACATCATTGATACACTTTGGTTTAGCCAAGGAGGTGATGGCTTTGATTTTTTCCGGATTAGCTTCAATGCCCCTGTTAGACACCAAAAAGCCCAAGAGCTTGCTTGCAGGTACACCAAAGACACACTTGGCCGGATTAAGCATCACTTTATGAACCCGCAGGTTATCAAAGGTTTCCTTCAAGTCATTAATCAATGTCTCCTTCTTCCTTGATTTTACCACAATATCATCCACATAGGCGTGAACATTGCGGCCGATCTGTTTGTGCAGACAATTCTGCACACACCTTTGATAAGTCGCCTGGGCACTCTTGACCCCAAAGGGCATGGAAACATAGCAGAAGGCTCCAAAGGGAGTTATGAAGGTTGTCTTCTCCTGGTCCTGAACTGCCATTTTGATCTGATGATAACCAGAATATGCATCCAAAAAAACTTAAACGCTCACAACCAGCCGTAGCATCAATAATTTGATCAATACGGGGAAGGGCAAAAGGATCAGCTGGACAAGCTTTGTTGAGATCTGTGTAGTCCACACACATACGCCAAGTGCCATTCTTCTTGAGGACCAGCACCGGATTAGCCAACCACTCAGGATGGAATACTTCAACAATAAATCCAGCCGCCAAGAGCCTGGCTACTTCTTCTCCAATAGCTTTGCGTCTTTCTTCATTGAACCGGCGGAGAAACTGCTTGACCGGTTTATACTTGGGATCAACATTGAGAGTGTGCTCAGCGAGTTCTCTCGGTACACCTGGCATGTCAGAAGGCTTCCATGCAAAGATGTCCCGATTCTCACGGATGAACTCGATGAGCGCGCTTTCCTATTTCGGATCCAAGTTAGCGCTAATGCTGAACTGCTTGGATGAATCGCCAGGCGCGAAGTCAACAAGCTTAGTTTCATCAGCCAATTTAAATTTCAGGGCCGGATAATGCTCTGTAGTTGGTTTCTTCAACGAAGTCATATCTGCCGGATCAACATTGTCCTTGTAAAATTTCAACTCTTCTGTTGCACAAACCGACTCAGCATAAGCCGCATCACCTTCTTCACACTCCAGAGCAATCTTGCGGCTCCCATGCACGGTTATAGTTCCCTTGTGACCCGGCATCTTGAGCTACTGATAGACATAACAAGGCCGTGCCATAAACTTAGCATAAGCTGGCCGTCCAAATAGGGCATGATACAGGCTTCTGATTTTCACTACTTCAAAGGTCAAGGTCTCTGATCTTGAATCATGCTCATCTCCAAAAGCCACCTCCAGAGCTATCTTACCAACAGGATATGCCGACTTACCACGCACCACACCATGGAACACCGTATTGGACGGTTTAAGATTTTTATCTGTTAACCCCATGCGACGGAAAGTTTCATAATAAAGGATATTGATACTACTCCCTCCATCCATGAGTACCTTAGTGAACTTATAACCTCCCACCTGAGGTGCCACCACCAGAGCCAGATGACCCGGATTGTCAAACCCGGGGCGGATGATCTTCTCTACTCCACACAATTGGCTGCTCGGACCAGCGCAAATAACGGGGCACCGCCGGTTCAACGGCATTCACCGCCCTTTTATGAAGCTTCTGATCACGCTTGTCCAAGCTAGTGGTGAAGACATGATACTGTCCGCTATTCAACTGCTTCGGGTTGCTCTGGTAACCCGACTACTGCTGCTGCTGTTGATTGCCCTGATGATTATAGCCGCGTTGGTTACCCTGATTACCTTGATTGTTATGTCCACCCTGATTACCGTGGAAGCCTGAACCGGAATTTCCTCCACCATAGCCCGGCCCATGAGACCCGGGGCCCGAACCGCCTCCTGGTCCATGATCATAACGGAAAGAATCAGAATTTTTGAACTCTTGCATGATGTAACAATCTTTCCAGAGGTGCGTGGACGGTTCCTCCTTCGTCCCATGCTTTGGACAGGGCTGATTCAACAGATAAGACAAACGGTCCGGATTAGGACTTGGCCTTCCACCGCGCTGGGGCGGTTTACCCTTACGCCGCTGGCCCTTGTCCTGTGTATTAGTGTTAGCCACAAAGTCTAAACCGTGGTCCGCTTTACGCTTGCCGCCGTTTCCATGGCCCGCCGGGTTGTGGTGCTGCCCCTTGGCGTTGCCGCTCTTCTTTCCCTTCCTTGTCTTATCATCGTCAGACTCGGGATCCTTGGTACTATCAGAGTCGGCATACTTCACCAGTGTAGCCATGAGGGTTCCCATGTCATTAGAATGACGTTTGAGCCGTCCCAACTTCAACTTCAAGGGTTCAAACCTGCAATTGCCTTCCAATGTTAAAACTGCGGTGTTGGTGTTGATGCGGTCTGATGAATGCAAAATCTCCGAAACACGGCGCACCCAATGGGTTGTTGACTCTCCTTCCTCCTGGACACAGGCAGCTAAGTCCACAATCGACATGGGCTGCTTGCATGTATCCTTGAAATTCTGAATAAACCGGGCTCTCAACTCGGCCCATGACCTGATAGAATTAGCCGGTAAGCTTTTTAGCCAAGTGCGGGCCGTCCCTTCTAGCATCATGGTGAAGTACTTCGCACATGCTGCATCATCCACGTCCAGCATCTCCATGGCCATCTCATAGCTTTCGACCCATGTTTCAGGGGATAAATCGGCGGTGTAATTCGACACCTTACGCGAGCCCTTGAAATCCTTGGGCAGGCGCACATTGCGTAACGCTGGGACAAGACATGGCACTCCCAAAGAACTAGAGGTAACTCCCGGTTCCACCGATGTGGTTAGAAGAACCGGAGTAAGCTGACGGGCTTCATGTTGCGCCGCTAACTCGGTCTCTCTGCGTGCCCGAGCCCGGTCCACCACCTCCTGAGCATCACCAGCACCACCCGCCGGGTTATTGCCACGGGGCGGATCACGGTTCCGCGCATTGCTTGACACTGCCGGTTCATCCATACACCTGCTATAACTCCGGCTTTGACGGGGAGTGGAATGAATCCGATCGCGACTATATGAATAAGCCTCCTGTTGAATCAAGGCTGTCTGAAGAAGCTCCTTAACCCGACGCGTCTCGGTCGCCACTGGAGAATCGCCTTCGATCGGGATGGCCGCCAGCCGTGAAGCGGCACCGACAATGTTGTCCATCGGGTTAGAATAGTGACCCGATGGCGTGGGGACATGCGGTGCCACAATGTTGTTCTGACAAGGCGCATCCACCAAACGTGGCTGAACCGGTGCCCCTGCTCCAGGTGCCTCCGCCCGGTTTACCACCGACGGATTACTGGTCCCTGCTCATGTTGTGTTAAAGAGATTTCTAGCGTCATAAACCGGCGGCAGGCCAGATCGGCGCCTCCTCTTCAGGACTTCGTTCCACGCACTCTGATCCAGCATAATCCGGTAAGCTTGTCCATCCAAAGCGGCCCGCTCTGCGGCTATCCTGGTATCCTCAGCTGCTAAGTCGGTTTTGGCCTAGGTGATCTGATCTTTCACTTTTGCGATTTCCGCATTGTGTGCATCCTGATCCGCCGGGTTATCCTCCGCCATCAGCGTGGCCAACGCGTCAAACAAATCAAATATAACCTGAGCTGGCGGTCGTACAGGGCCTCCTGCCCCGGCCGCTGCCGCCGCTGCTGATCTGGAAATCATCGCCGCTGCGGTCGAAGAGTGGAGCACCGGTGGCGTGCCGGCCATGAAGATCGCAACCCGGTTTGGCAGATCAAAGGGGTCCGAAATACTGTCGCCATCGGAACAGCCCCCAATCCGGCCATCTTGTAACTGATATAATGACTCGGTCTCTCCGGTCGATGACTCGTCGCCGGAATAGACGACGGTCTCACCACCAGATTCCGATCTACCCTCAGATTCCCCTCCATGGATAACTCCCACGAAGGCACGCTTCATGACAGGCTTGACCCGGGCAGATCTCGCACGCTGAGCCGTTTCGACGAGGTCGGTGCAGATGTCCGGCTCAGGGCCCGGTTCGCCGATCTTGCCAATGAAAACGTGTATGCCACCAAAGGGGACCCGGTACCCGTACTCGATTGAGCCGGCTTCGGGGCCCCAGCCTGCATCGTCGATGTAGAGCTTGCCGCGACGACTCTTGGTCATCCGGCCCACAGCGTAACCCTTGAGTCCTTCGAAGTTGCCCTCCAAGAAATTGAAACCATCGTGCGATAGCCCCACGATGGGCGCCAACTGTCGTGGTTTTGTCACGGCAGATGTCCTAGAGAAAGGACTTAGTCGTGGAGCCATCGCTACGGGTTAGCTTAAAGGGGTTAAAGCGGACAAGGGACGCAAGAGAGTTTTATACTAGTTCGGCCCCTTACGATGAAGGTAAAAGCCTACGTCTAGTTGTGATGGAATTGATGGGGTTTCGATGACCAGGGAGCGAATACGCTTTGCCTGAGTCTCGAGTTCTTGTCCGTTCTTCCTGAACCACCGTCGGGTCGTCCCCTTATATACATGGGTTGACGCCCGTCAGTTTACAGACTCCGAGGCCGGCTCATAATCGTGTCCGGCTCGGTCTCTGCTACTTCTATCTTACAACACAAGTTTACATATCAATGCCGGTTTGTGTCTACAGGCCTTAAACTGGCTTTGGGCCCTGGGCCTTCATGAAGCGTCACCGTCTGTCTTGATAGGCTTCAGATACAGATGAACTACTTATGGGGTTAACCCGGCCACTCCTTGCCGGTTTACGCCCAGTGGTAATATCCCCAACATTGCTAGCCTACGCAAATCATCACAACATCCTTCTGTATCAAATGGATGTGAAGAGTGCTTTCCTCAATGGCAAGATTGAAGAAGAAGTGTATGTTGCACAACCACCTGGCTTTGAAGATCCAAAACATCCTGATATGGTATACAAGCTTAACAAGGCATTGTATGGCCTCAAACAAGCCCCTCGCGCTTGATATGACACACTCAAAGACTTCCTGAAGAGCAAAGGCTTCAAACCTGGTTCCCTGGATCCCACACTCTTCACGAAGACATATGATGGTGAACTATTTTTATGCCAAATATATGTGGATGACATTATCTTCGGCTGCACTAACCAGAAATACAGTGATGAGTTTGGACACATGATGCAAGAGCAATATCAGATGTCCATGATGGGTGAGATGAAGTTCTTCCTTGGTCTTCAAATTCATCAGCAGAGCAACGACATCTTCATATCTCAAGAGAAATACCTCAAAGACTACCTGAAGAAGTTTGGAATGCAAGACTGCAAAGGTTACACGACACCAATGCCAACCAAAAGTCATCTGGGTCCTGACGCCAATGGTAAAGAGTTCGATCAAAAGGGATACCGCTCCATGATTGGTTCTTTACTTTATTTATGTGCATCTAGGCCAGATATAATGCTTAGTGTTAGCATGTGTGCCTGATTCCAAGCGGCACCAAAGGAATCGCATCACTTAGTTGTGAAGCAATTTCTTCGATATTTGGCTTACACCCCAACACTAGGATTATGGTATCCAAAGGGCTCAGAGTTTGATCTAGTTGGATTCTCGGATGCTGATTATGCTGGTGACAAGGTGGATCGCAAGTCTACATCAGGCACATGTCACTTTCTGGGACGATCACTTGTTTCTTGGTCTTCAAAGAAGCAGAACTGTGTATCTCTCTCCACTGCTGAATCTGAATACATTGCTGCTGGATCTTGCTGCGCTCAGCTTCTATGGATGAAGCAAACACTCAAGGACTATGGCATCCATCTGAAACAAGTACCACTCTACTGCGACAATGAAAGAGCCATCAAGATTGCCAACAATCCAGTTCAGCACTCGAAGACAAAGCACATTGAAATTCGTCATCATTTTCTCAGAGATCATGTCATGAAGGAAGACATTGATATCATTCACGTCAACACTGAAGAGCAATTGGCATATATCTTCACAAAGCCCTTGGATGAGAAAAGATTTTGCAAGTTGCGGTGTGAGCTAAATATCTTGGAATCCTCGAATGTCCTGTGATTAGGCACACATCCTAACACTTATGCATGTTGATGACTTAGATGTGCAACACACGAAGTAATGTATATCTTCAATCAATGAAGAGTTACACTCTGAGTGTGAATACATTAATGTGGAATTTGACTTCAGAGCGCCACGATAATTGTGTGCCGTGTCTGGATCTAATACTTCCTAGACGGTGGGTAACGCCACCACCAAATTCTTATTTGGAGTGTTTTTCTTGGCGTTACATTTGCTAAGTCTTCGTATTTGATTTATCTTCAACATTGATTGGTCTTCAAGATGATCTTCACTTTCATGATTTAGTCTCACTTAGATATATACATATATTTGTGTTCTGTCCTCTACAGCATTCACTTATAGCTATGTCTTCTCGTTTGAATCATTTGAACTAAGTGAATGTGATCGGACCCTAACCTCTTCTATGCTTCTTCCTCAAATTCTATCTATCCAAATCATATGCATTCTATTGAAACCGTCGAATGTCTTCTTTGCGTCCTTGTCAGCAGAAGATACAGAGACAAACATTGAATTTGTTTTAAATGCTCAATCCTTATTGCCTGAAACCCGGAGAAGCCAGAACGACCACCCGACAGTCCAGGCGTGCGTGGGAACATAGAACAACTTCCAATGTGTTGCATGTTCGCCACGTGTCCCTCAGATGTGAACCGCCAGGGGCACCTGCATAATTGCGCTGTGTTGTCCCTCTCCCTATAAATGCACATCACATCATGGTCAAAATCCTTCTTCCACCTCTCCACCTCGACAAACCCTAGCGCGACCGCTAGCTCTTGATGACGCCGGCGACGAAGCGCTTAGCTGCCGCGACCTCACCGACGCCATCCTCACGCCGGCCACGGACATCGTCTTCTCCGCCGCCGCTGTTGGTGTCCTCCGTCGCCAAGTTAGGGTACGGAAGATCGAACTGCTCGGCCTCCGCGCTACCTCGTCTAGCAGTTCTTCGCATGGTAATTAAAACTCACTTTTACTGCCTTTTTTGATCCGATTGATTCATCCTTTTTCACCAAAAGTGGTTTCTCTGGCTACATCGTTAGATCTATCCTGTTTTGCATCTCATAATATGCCTAGTATATTCACTTATGCTTCACATATAGTTAGATTCCTCACTTGTACCTATTCTTGGATTCGTACAAATCTGGAACCAACTCCCAACATAAAGTGAATGTCTTTGCACTATGAGGTCAATGTCTTCTAAACTGATTTATCTTCAAAATCTTCTGAGAATGCATATGACCTCTTCCCCTTCCCTCGCATCTCTAATGCTGTCACAGGTACATGTCCGTGGGAGCCTGCCAATGCCGACCCATCATCATTGCTATGGTGTCATGACGATAATCTTTTCAAGCGCAACTTTCAGACTGCAAAGGCATCGGCCAAAGAGAATAAGAAATCGGTGGGAATAGACTTCAACCCCGATCCTTCTGCTCCTCGGGCTGATGGCACACATGATGCCAATCCCAATGTCATCGGCCCCTTCAACAAATTTGATGGTCTCCTCTCCTACATCGCCGCGCAGAGAGCCACAGTGGATCACTCTGCAGATGACGCTGATTCCGATGAAGCGCCAGCTCCGCCAAAACCAAAGAAGCAGAAGAAACCCAAGGCTTCAAAGCCCTCCACTGCACCAAGAGCTTCGCGTGCGAAGCCTCTGGCCACTGCTCCTCCTGCACCAAGTTTGCATTCTGAAGATCTTTCTCGCATCTCCAAGACTCAGAAGAAGAAGAAGCCCATGCAGATTACTGGTCAAGTACTGACCCCAGCTGCCGTTCTGAGGAATGAGAACGAAGCCATTGATCTGTCAAGTGATGAAGACCTTGGTGATGATGCTCTTGAGCTGCTGATAAAGAGCTAGCAAGAGGTGGAAATCTTCAACGATCTTCCCCTCTTCGATGTGGACATCCTGAACAAGTTCATTGATGAGTGGTTTGATAGCCCAAACATCAGTTTTGATGATCTTCAGCTTCCTGTTGGCCTCAGCGTCTCCTTCCATGGAGCCATTGCTCCTGAGCTGGCTCTAGCTCAGAGAATTGTTGAACTGAAGAACAAGATTGACTATGAAAAAGCCCAGTTCAAGAAGCATATGGCCAAGCTCAGTGTGACTGATATCCAAAACTTCAGGCAAATGATGCATGAGCTCAAGGAGGCGTTTCACAAGAAACGTGATGAAGCTAAAGGTTCACGTGAGCGCATGAAACTCCTCGCTGCCAAATGTGTTCAAGCTTACAATGAAGCCGAGAAGCGCAAGGCACTTGGGCGTCCCGGCATCGACCCCAAGATGGCTGCCAAGAAGAAGAAGAAGCCTGCTGTGGACCCAACTGAAGCATCCAGGCGGGAAGAACCTCGCATTGTCTTCCCCGCCAGTATGACAGGCGTGAAGCCAAAGGTCCCCACAGTAGCTTCAAAACTCAAGAAAACAAGGACAGCCGAAGCCGAAGCCAGAAAGCGCAAGTCCAAGAACACCACTGATGATGCTCCACCAACCAAGAAAAGAAAAACAAAGAAGAAAGATTAGGCTGCTCACACAGATCCCCTTGTCGTCGAGCCAATCTCAGTTGCTTGTCCTGCGTCCACACACCAAGAGCGTCGGTTGATAGTTCACGAGCCTGCTACCACAGAGGCTCCTGAAGCTCAAGAAGATCCAGCTGTTGACCACACCGCAGCTGAAGACACTGGTCCCTAAGACAATGTAGATGATGATGAAGTCCTTCCTCAGATCGAGCACAACTTGGTATCATCGCCTGTTCTAACGAACAGCGAACTCATCAACATTGGTCGTCCTCTGACGCCAACTGCTCAGGATGATTCATGGGCTGATCACCCTCAAGACTCCCCCCGTGTAGAAGAATCACCAAGTACTCCCCCAACTCAAGTCACCACTCCGGTGCTTGATGATGATGACTTTGAGGCCCAGCCAACTCCCTCTACACAAGCGTCGCCCGTTTTTCATAGGCTTCGCAAAGGACCAAGGCCCCAAGTCACTCTTTCGAGTGTTCCAGAAGGAGAAGAGCACCACCACTCAGTATTACGCCAAGTGTTTCCTGAAGCCACTCCAACTGTGAACATCTCAGAGTCTGAAGCCAAAGCTGCTAAAGACATTCCGGTTGCATAAGCCGAAGAACAAGAAGAACCCCGTCAAGAAGAAGAACGTGCTGCTACACCCCGTCCAACCCTCCAGCTACTCAAGTATAGGTTGCTAATACTGAGGCGGCCACCAACACAAATACTGAAGCCAATGACGTTGTCATGGCTGAAGCACATGTGCCGCCTGAAGTTAATGAGGCACCTGAAGTGAATGCACCTGAAGTCAATATTGCACCTGAAGCCATTATACCACTTGCAGCTCACGTCAATGCCGATGCTCCTGTACCGCCTCCAAGGCCACACACTATCGAGCTGGCATTTGATCGCAGCCAACCTGTCATGGTTCACTGGCCCATTCTGGTTCCTCCTCCTGCTCCCGGACCTCAATTTGACTGTCATGTGGAGCATAGGCCCCAGGTCCAGAAGCCAAAGCCAAGGTTGCCAAGGTTTCCAGGTACTGCAACTTCACCAGGATCTTTCAATGCAAATGGCTTCATTGCACACAACACCTTCTTTGACAGTGCCAAGAACCCCTACTCGAAGCCAAGAATTTCATCTGATCTGTTCTGGAGCTATTAGCAGTGCAGTTACTATTCATGTGTTCTTTATGATCAAGGGCGCACTTTCCCCATATGCGTCTAGACTGTGAAGCTATTGCTGGACTGCCCTGCTTAGAAGAAGCCCTTGACTGTTTTCGGGATGCTGGTCTGCTGCAATTTGTGACTGATAAAGAGCACTGGAACGAAGAGCTTCTGCTACAATTCTATGCCACCCTCCACATTCCCGGCTACAATAGGGATCCGAAGACATGGATCCTTGAGTGGATGATAGGCAATGTTCATCATGAAGCCAAAGCTCTTGACATTATTGAGCTCACTGGTCTACCCACTCCAGGTGAACTATATGAACCTGGTTGTCAGCTTCACCGCAATGCTTTGGAGAGCATCTTCCAGAAGCCTGAGCCCAACATGAGCCAAATGCTGAGCATGATGAAGCCACTGCCACGCGATGCTGAATATCCACGGGAATTCTTTGTTGAAGACCTAGAGTATCTACCCCGCACTATTTATCATATCATCAGGCGAACTCTATGGCCTGTCAAGGGACATTCCTCTACAGCGAAGCTTGAAGGCGCAATGAAGACATTGGTCTTCTATATCTTCAATGGCATCAGTTTCAATGCTCAAGACTTCTTCATCAGGCAATTGGCTCCATCTGGCTCTGATCTTTTTGGATTAAAATTGTATGCTCCATGGGCTATGCGCCTTATCAAGCTTCACTCTGCGGTCAACTATCAGCCGTCTGCGCGCAACCATCTGATATTCTTGCCAGAGGTTGATATGTCTGTCGAAGCCATCTACCCAGAGCCTGCCAAGGAGCCTATTTATCTTCACAATGCTAATCACCAAAGCTTCACTCAGCCCATTGAAGGAGTTCTGGCTGCCCGTGTTTACCCTTTGGCTGGCAATACACGTGCACCTCATCGTGCCCATACTGAAGCCACTGAAAGCACAATAGCTCAAAGGCCTCGAAAGCGTTCTCGTGTTCTCAATGACCGAGAGCTTCTCGTTGCCTTGCATCAAAAGCAAGATAAGCATCACTACTGGCTGAAACGTCAGATGCAAAGCCTCTTGGTTGATGTCAACCGCATTCGCAACCTTGCCACCAAGAATGCGTTTGTCACTCACGAAACCTATCGGAGATCGTGGAAGAGTCTGGCATTGCTCAGTGTTGAAGCTGATCTTCAAGACGATGGCTTAACAGAGAGATTCAAGTTTGATTCCACTCCTCCCAGGAATGCTGTCTTGCGTCGGACTCCCTCACTTGAAGACTCTGACTATTCATTCTCAGCTGCAACTGTTAATGCCAGAGTCATTGATGACGAGGATGATGCTACTTCACCACCTCCAACTTCGGCGCGTATTGACACTGCACCAAGTTCTTCTGCACCACCAAACCTCAATGACGACCCTGCTGCTTCACTTACTCCTCATGGGAACGAGTAGAGGCTCTATGTCTTCAAACCTTTTTGGTCCTTACTGACAAAAGGGGGAGAAGCATATGAGTTGATTGTCTTCAAGCGGGTCCATATGGGTGGTTGCTATACTTTTGCCAAGTGTTTACAACTCTTGCTGTCGGGGAAACGACACCTATGGGATCACAAGAATCCCTACTACGGTTGCCGGGGCGCAGGGTTGCGAGAAGAGCAGGATTAGTAATCAGCACAAGGATCGTTTACCCAGGTTCGGGCCGCGAGGATGCGTAAAACCCTAGTCCTGCTTTGGTGGGTGTATTTCAGAGAGTTCTTGAGCTCTCGAACTAGCTGTGGTGAGTGTGTGGTTTGAAAGAGCCGAATCCTTCTCCAGTATGCCATGGGCCTCCTTTTATAGTCGAAAGGGGCTGCCAAAGTGGCACACAGGAGGTGGAAAGCGCACAGTGCTATGAGCTTATCGCTCGTATTATAGGACAAGACGCATTTAATGCGTAGCTTAGGTGTCCCCTTGCTTTATTGGGGACGGGGGCGAGGCTCGTCCCGTCCGTCGCCGCTCGTCCTTGCTTCGACACGCGCCCTGGCTAGCGACGCATGCGGCGCCACATAGGCAGGTAGGCAGTTGAAGTGGCACAGTGGTGGAGCCTCCACGAAGATCTGCATGCCGCCACGCGGGCGCTTGATGAGTTGGCCTGGGAGCTGCATGTTGCCACGCAGGTGCCCGCCCGGCTGGTTGGGCTGGCAGCTGCATGTGAACGGTGGTGGAGACTTGGTTGGTTCGGGCCTGGTAGTGGCCCTGCTGGCGTCCTCGGTGAGGGCCTTGCCGGGCCGGGTCTTGTCGTGGCGCGCTGTCGTCCTCGGCAAGGGCCTTGCCGGGGGTCTGGTGGCCTTCCTCGACAAGGATCCTGCCGAGGATCGTCGTCTTCTAATCCTCTTCTGATCTTGAGTGTTCCTTGTCTTCACAAAGATCTGCATGCCACCATGGAGGTGCTTCCCGAGCCCTGGCCCAACGTGATATTGGAGACCGTGGGCTCAAGGGTGGCTCACTCTGTTGGTGTGGGGCGAGCTGCCCCGACAAGGGTCTTGTCGGGGCTGCTGAGGCTGCCCTGGCAAGGGTCTTGCCTGGGGAACCTGCTTCGTCCCTCTGCTCTTTGTGGTCTTGGCCTTGGTGTTGCTCTGGTTATCTTGGGCTTCTGTCTTACCTTGGCTCACCTCCCCTGTTCTGCTTGGTGTGACCGTGGGCGCGGCTCCGACTGCCCGTGCACAGGTAAAGGGGTACAAAAGTTCGCCCCTCCTTTTGTACACCGACACTCGCTTTCGATACATTTGGTTCTTTGAGTTGTAACACTTAAACTTGATGGTCGTCTGCTACTTTTTCTGCTATTTTGTGATGCGATGAAAAATTCCGCATATGCGATGATAAATCTCGCATGATATCATATTGCAGACGTCCTTTTTTCATTATGCATGTCATTATCTTTGTTATATCTTATCATGCATGATGAATTGCCTTCATAAGTTGAAGAGGATCTCCACAAGTACAACCTGCCATGTGCATTTGCATTCCAAAAGCAAAATACTTACATGCACATCTTCAGGGGTAGCCTTTTTCTACTTATGAAGACAATACCTTAAACCTTTACAATTTCACATACTTTTATCCCCGTTGAAAACTTCAACCAGTTTGTCATCAATCACCAAAAAGGGGGAGATTGTAAGTGCATCTAGTGCCACCCCTAGTTGGTTTTGGAGTATTGACGACAAACCTGGTTGAGGGACTAATGTGTTTGTGAGAATTGCAGGATAACACAGGTAGTAGTCCCTCATTGATTCGGTTTACCTACCGGAGATGACCCCTAAAAATGTGTGAAGACATTGAAGACAATGGTGTTCTGTGAAGATATTCACATTCAAGACTATGACATGAGAAGACATCGCATGAAGAGTATGGAGCGCGAAGACTTAGTTGTTTCGTTGTTTCCTTTTCTTCTTTGTTGAGTCATAGGAACCACCGTACTGTTAATGGGGTCCAAGTGAACAAAGTCAGAGTGACTGAAGTGATGCTCAACCAAATCCTATGTCTTCGAGCGAAGACAATGAGAGCAAATCTTATCCACAGCTGGATGAGTCAGCTTTACTTGTAGCCCAAGTCAAGCTGTCGCGTGTGTTTGAAATCTGACCGTTGGAACACGTCTTAGTTCCTTAGTGACCCAGGGTCATTTCGGACAAATCAGGTCGGGTTGCCCAGTGGCTATAAATAGCCCACCCCCTACACCATAAATTGGTGGCTGCTCAGAGTTAGCACACGGCTTTTGTCGTTTGAGAGCAACCCACCTCGAAGCTTTTGAGAGAGAGAAATCCTTGCGAGGACAAAGCCCAAAACACCCAGAGCCAAAGAGTGTTAGGCATCACTGAAGTCTTTCTGTCCGCGTGACCTGAAGACTTGTTACACTTGAGGACTGTGAATCCTCCAGCCGGTTAGGCGTCGCGTTCTGAGCATCCAAGAGTCATTGTGGATTGCCGATGAACGAAGTCTGTGAAGGTTCGGAAGTCTACCTTGAAGACTTACTAGAGTGATTGGGCGAGGACTGGGTGTCCTTACCTCAAGGGGAATAAGGTGAAGACGCGGTCTTCTAGTTAAATCTCAGCCTCCCTAACCAGACGTACAGTTGTCACAGCAACTGGAACTGGTCCAACAAATCCTTGTCCTCACCAAGCGACTGGTTCTATCTTCTCCCTCTCTTTACTTACAGTTTGTCTTCGTGAAGTCATTGCCTGCCTGCGCTACCCGTTTGACTTCACTGTGTGACTACTATTGTTGTTTGGCTTCATACTATCTTCCTTCCCGAGCATTACTACTTAGCTGCTATTAGTCTTCGTGCTTTCACTTCATTGAATTCTTGGCTATGGCTTGCCTAGTGTAGTCTACCTTCCGCTGCATGTTAATAGGTTCATTTCTATTGCTTGTCTTCGAAACTTCCATGTTTTGAAGACTTTCATAAAAATCGTCTGTTCACCCCCCTCTAGTCGATAACTAGCACTTTCACTGAGCTCGCTCCCGAAGAACTCGACGTTGGTCGCAGCGGGTTCGTGGGTCGGATGACGCTGTGGAAACATTGTCACAGGCGTTGGCCCGACGAGCCGGTGGCTGCTGTCGCGGCCGTGGTGGAGGAGAGTGCACCGTGGTCGCAGCATCTCTGGTCCCCCCACCGCCGGCATGCACTGGCTCGACAAAACGCCGGCGTGAGGGTCCTGCTGGGAGCAGCTCGTCTTTGTTCGTGAAGCTGACAAGGCTTCAGATGGTGGCCCTCCACTCGTTGAGCTTCTCCGCAGCAGGGGGAAGTCGAGGAGCAGTTGCGCGCGCGCCAGCGCTTCTGCTGGCGTGGGCGGCGGCGAGAGCTGCATGGACCGTGATGCGCTCCGACTTCTAACCAGGTTAGAAGGAGCTCTGTCACGGTCTCGCGGTCGCACGCCACTTCCACCGGTGTCCGGGCGCGCACGCCGACCTGGTGCGTCCTGAGAGTGGCGCATAGGGCTCTTCCCGCGGCGGTGCCCAGGAGCTTCGGCATCGCAGTGTCGCTCATCGCGCGCGGCCTGGGAAGGCCGCGGTGCGGGTGCCAGCTGGGACGCCGTAGAGGTTGCCGCGCCGCCCATGGGCAGTACGGCCCCGCCCCCGGACCCAGCGGCGGGCGGCTCGTCGTCTCAAATCGAACGACGCCGCTCGCCTGGCTCCGATTTCCAGAGTGTCGTGGATGCTCGCGGGCCACGTGTCCGGTGCCATCTGTGGCCAACCGGTTGCCTGCCCGCGCAGGCGCGGACGGGCCGACTCCGGACGACCCGATCGCGGTGATCCCCTTTCTCTTAGGGTCCATGGTGATGATGAAGCCGATGCGCTAACTTCCAAACCGGATTTTCACAGCTTGCGCCCCCTACCTGCGCGCCAAAGATGTCGGTGGAAATGACACCAATGGGATCCCGGAGAACCACTTCTACGGTTGGCGGTCGCGGGGCTATGGAAAGAGCGGGTTTAGAAGATCAACACGGGGAATTTATCCAGGTTCGGGCCGCAAGTGATGCGTAATACCTTACTCCTGCTGTTTCGTGTTTATCTGGTGTTCTTGGACTAGCTACAAAGCGTGCAGGGTCCAAAAAGTCCGAATCCTCTCTCAGTACGCCGCGAGCCTCCTTTTATAGTCAAATGGGCTGCCACAGTGGCACACAGGAGGTGGAAAAGTTGTACAGTAGTCGAGTTTATCTCTGGCACCGTAGGACAAACGAATTTAGTGCGCTGCCGACATGCTCTCTCACTTTCTCGGGGACGGCAATGAAACTCGTCCCGCCCGCCGCCGCTTCGCCTCGCTCCGACGCGCGTCCATGCTGACTAGGCATGCATCGCCACGCTGGCTCGCTGGCTGCTGAGTTGGTGCGGTGGCAGAGTCTTCATGAAGATCTGCATGCCACCATGCAGGTGCTTGCTGAGTTGGCCTGGAAGCTGCACGTCACCACGTAGGTGCCTGCCTCGGTTGACTGCTGTGTTGCACGGTGGTGGAGCCTTGGAAGGTGGGAGCCTGGCTGCGGCCCCGCAGATGTCCCCGGCAAGGGCCTTGCCGGGGTCCCGCAGGCGTCCCCGGCAAGGATCTTGCCGGGGTCTTCATCTTCTGTTTCTCATCTAGTATTGTATGTTCTTGGTCTTCACAAAGATCTGCATGCCACCATGCAGGCGCCTCCCGAGCCTTGGTTCCAATGTTGTCGATGGTGTTGGAACTCTTATTAGACTCAAGGGTGGCGGCTCTGCTGGTGTTGGGCAAGTTTCCCCGGCAAGGCATAACCTTCCGGTACCTTAGGCAATTCATATCTAGGAGGGATAGTTCTAGCAGGTGTTTCAGGAGTTTTCAGTTTCAAGCTCATCATCAGATTCAACAACATCATGTTGTATTACTCTAGCAATTTGTTCATCAAGAAAATCACCAAGTGGCACATCATCATTATCAAGAAAGGTACTAGCATCATCCTAAGCATCATCAATAACTTGCGACATATCAGAATTAATATCATGTGGTGGTGTTGCAAGTTTACTCATAACAGAAGGTGAATCTAAAGCAGAACTGGATGGCAGTTTCTTACCTTCCCTCGTACTTGAGGGGAATATCTTAGTCTTAGGATCCTTCATATTCTTCATAATAATAAATTGATAATAATCCCAACTGACTCAACAAATATAGCTATGCTCCCCGGCAACGGCGCCAAAAAAGGTCTTGATAACCCACAAGTATAGGGGATCGCAACAGTTTTCGAGGGTAGAGTATTCAACCCAAATTTATAGATTCGACACAAGGGGAGCCAAAGAATATTTGAATGTATTGGCAGCTGAGTTGTTAATTCAACCACACCTGGAGATTAATTATCTACAGCAAAGTGATCAGTAGCCAAGTAGTTTGATAGTTTTGATAGTAGTGATAACAGCAATAGTAACAGTAACAGTGATAGCAGTAATTTTGTTGCAAGTGTAACAGTTATGATAGCAGTAGTAACTTAGCAGAAACAATATGGAAAAGTTCGTAGGCATTGGATCGGTGACTTGTTGGATGATATTCATCATGTGACAGTTATAACCTAGGGCGATTCGACACTAGCTCCAGTTCATTGATATAATGTAGGCATGTATTCCGTAAATAATCATACGTGCTTTATTAAAAGAACTTGCATGAATCTTTTGTCCTACCCTCCCGTGGCAGCAGGGTCCATATTGGAAACTAAGGTATATTAAGGCCTCCTTTTAATAGAGAACCGGAACAAAGCATTAACACATAGTGAATACATGAACTCCTCAAACTACGGTCATCATGGGGAGTGGGCCCGGTTGTTGTCACTCCAGGGTTGCCGGATCATAACACGTAGTAGGTGACTATAACATGCAAGATCGGATCTAGAACATGGATATAATGATGATAACATAAACGGTTCAGATCTGAAATCATGGCACCCGGGCCCAAAGTGACAAGCATTAAGCATGGCAAAGTCATAGAAACATCAATCTAAGAACATAGTGTATACTAGGGATCAAGCCCTAACAAAACTAATTCGATTACATGATGAATCTCATCCAACCCCTGACCGACCAGCGAGCCTACGAAGGAATTACTCACTCCCGGTGGGGAGCATCATGGAATTGGAGATGGAGAAGGGTTGGTGATGACGAAGAACGAAGATCCCCCTCTCCGGAGCCCCAAACGGACTCCAGATCTGCCCTCCCGAGGAAGAACAAGGCTTGGCGGCGGCTTCTAAGAAATAGGCCACCTGTCTAGTATATGAAACAGAACAAATGCACTAGTATATGAAACAGAAAAGATGCAATATTGTAAGAAACATAAGAAATGCAAAATTGTGTGAAACAGAAGAAATGCACTAGTATATGAAATAGAAGATATGCAAAATTATATACCTCGGAGGCCTTCATTTTCCTCCCTGTTTTTTTTCTTCAGAAAAGCATTTTTTCTTGCCTTTTTTGGATTTTTGTGGCAACTTGTCTTATTGTGGCTTGTCTTGCCACACATACTACAAGTAATTTTAATCCCATGTTTTGACATATTCTTCCCCTTTGGTGCCTCTCCCTCTTCCCTCCTCCTATCATTTTTCCTGGGCCTACCAGGCATGCTCACATAACTAGGAGCTTGTGGTTTGGGCTTCTGAGAAATAGGCCACCTTTCCTCACCTTCAACTGGCTCTAAGCAGTGCTCATATATTTTCTTGAATTGCTCAACTAAATGACACTTGTCAATGAAGTCTTCAATTCTTTTGCCACTCTTATATATAGCACTTATAGCATGGCAGCAAGGTAGCCCTGCCAGTTGTAGGTACCCATAGGAACATGCTCTCTTATCTAAATTGAAAGTGTAGGTCCTTCCCCTTCCACTTACATGTTTAACCTCAAATCCTTCTTTCCCATTCCACAACACGTCACAAAACTGATCAAACCCTGTAGATGGCCAGAAACAACAATACTATTGAATAACATGACAATGTAAAGTTGTAAACTATGTAAAGTACTAGGCAATAGGAAGTATATTTTCATCTTTCTTTGACAGGAACATGATCACAAAGAAACCCGTTCAGTTCTGGCAGAGACAACTTGTCTCTTTCTATCTGTGACATTGCCTCATCTCCTCCAACATAGTCTAAGTTAGGTCCCATCCGAACAAATTGGACACCGAAGTGAAACCTCACATTCAGTATGTCACATGGATCCATGATGAAAGGATGAACCCTAACCTGCATTGCCACACAATTGTTTTACAATATCAACGGCTGATACAACACATCCAAACTGAATGCAAGATGAAATTCAAATTTAACTCACTAAACACCCTAAGAACCCTCACTTTTCCTAATAAAAACCCCTAACCAGAGACAATCAGCGCTGGGAGATGCAACTATGACAAGACGGGCAGAAAGAGGAAGGAGATTACCAGCGATTTTTCCGTCCGCCTCGATCTTCTTGCGTTCCAGCGATCAACCGCCACCGGCCGCCATTGCTGCTACGAGGAAGAGGATTAAAAGCGGAATAAGGGGAAGCATCAGGTGAGAAAAGGGGGAGGGAGGTGTGTTCATTTTGGGGTTTATGAGGGACCTACGAGGCCCATAGCCAGTCCTTGTTGGCGGTCCTTTCCCCTTGTTTGTGCCATGCACTCCATCCCATCTCACACAAACACGGAAAGGGCTGGGATAAGTTGGGATTGGAGAGGACAGGGTGACGAATTCAGGGATTTAGAGGTTAGTGTTGCTTTCAGACTTTGGGTACGAATTCAAGGTTTTTTCCAGACTTTTCCCTTTTATTTTTGCTAACCTTTTTTCTTCCAGCCCACTGACACATGGGGCCATATACACAGAGAGAGAAAGTGAGTTGATGAGGCGCCATGTGGATTGTTTGACCACTCAAACCGATGGAATACAGAGCTATACAGTTTGATAGTGTCCGTATAATCACCTCAACACGTATATAATGACCGTACTCTTGAGTACAGTGACCAAAGTGAGCGTTTATGACAAGTTCAATTACCACTGGGCATTTTATTCATACATAGGCGCACCCGGGTGCCACATCGCCTATATTCAAAAATAATTTAATAATTTATAAAAAACGTCAGAAAATCCTGAACTATTTATGGAATCAAACATGATGAAGTATTGCACACATATAAAAAGATTAAATAGGGAATGAATTTCATTGTATCCGGGGTCAAAGATTTGCCGAAAAACGCTAGATACTATTCATGCTATATTGTCGTCATAAATTAATTTTTTTGCCTTGTAGCCTACGGGAAGCATTCCTCGGCCAAACTTTTTATAGGAATATAATATCTGGTCATATTTGATTCCAAAAAAGTTCCATGATTTTTTGACCTAGTTCTCAAATTACTTAAATCTTTTTGAATATAGCTCGAGTGGAGCACCTGAGTGCTCCTAATCCGCTTCTGTGAGGAGAGGTGCTATTCCTCGATCTACGTGCCAAATAGCCACGAAACATGCACCCCATGTCCCTCCCGCGCATGATTTTGGGCCAGCCCAGGTGCTGGGACTTTTTCTTTCATTTTTCTAATTTCCTTTTGTTTGGGATTTCACGAATCAATCCGAAAAACCTAAAACAATATTTGGGATTTCAAGAAACCACGAATTCAAAAATGTTTGTAATTTTCAAAAAATATCCTCATACTTAAAAATATTCAAAAATTCAAACATGTTCAAGATATTCAAAAATGTTTAGGACTTCAGAAAATATTTGCAGAAAACAAAAAATAAAGAAAGATAAAATTTAAGGCAAAAAGAGGAAGGCAAAAGTAGAAATAAATAGAAACCGTTTCATGGAAGGATTTAGAATCTTCCCAAAACTGCGGGTACGCATTTGATTGTTATCACTCGCGTTACACGCTAAATAGCCAGTAAACGCTTAACACCCCCCCCCCCCCGTTCACCTCGCACGATTTGGGCTGGCCCAAGTGTGGGGAGGAGCTACCCTGTTTTCTATCTTTTTTCTTCTTCTTTGGGATTTCAAAAAGTTCTGAAGAAAATCAAATAATTGTTCGGGTTAAAGAAAATCCAAAATTTAGTTTTTTGAGAAATTTGAACAAATGTTCAAAAGTCCAACAAAACTGTGTGATTTTAAAAAATCACAATTTTGGAAAAAATGTTTGCCAATTTTGGAAAAAATGCTTTGTCGGACGAGGAGTATGGACCGACGGAGCTTGACCAAATGATTCAAGATGAGTTATTCGATTCGTCGGATCCGGACAAAGAAGTGGTCATGATTACGCTCATGAACATGCAAGAGGAAATGGACCGGCAAGTGGAGCATATTCTCAACTTCAAGGGCTCAATCAAAGGGAGAAGCGTGATCAACCAAGACAGGATGTCTGGAGCAAAGCTACTGCACAAGGACAATGTGCTCCCAAACCTACTTTCCTGGATGATCCATGGTTTCGTCGCCGTTTTCGCATGCGGAAACCATTGTTTTTGCGCATTGTCGAGGGAGTGGAGGCACACGATGACTACGTCAAGCTCACAAGGGATAGCTGCGGCCAACTCTCTTTCTCGGCCAAGCGGAAGTGCACGACTACTCTAAGGATGCTTGCACATGGTACTGCTGCAGATGCCGTTGGTGGGATGGTCAGGATGGGGAAGAGCACGTGCCTGAAGACTACTGTCAAGTTTGCCTGCGCCATGGTAGAGGTGTTTGGACCTGAGTATCTCATAGAACCAAATGTGCAGGACACGAAAAAGTTGTTGGCTATTGAAGAGGCAAGGGGGTCTCTAGGAATGCTCGGATCAATTGATTGCATGCATTGGCAATGGAAGAATTGCCCTAAAGGTCTGCGGGGAATGTATCATGGTCACACCAGAGAGGCCACCATCATAAGTGGTGGCTTCACATGACTTATGGATTTGTCATGCTTTCTATGGAATGTCCGGTGTTCAGTAGGCTTTGCAATGGGGAATCACCACACCGTTAACGGCCGAGACTACAACATGGGATACTATCTTGCCGATGGTATCTATCCTCAGTGGGCGGCGTTTATGAAAACCATATCCGAGCCGCGTGGTAATAAACAGAGACACTTTGCAACAATGCAGGAAGCGGCTAGGAAGGATATGGAGAGGGCGTTTGGTGTGCTTCAGGCTTGTTGGGGAATTGTGTGGAGCGCTGCAATGATGTGGGAATCGGAAACTTTGTGGCAGCTGATGAGATGTTATGTTATTCTGCACAATATGATTGTCGAGGATGAGGGTGATAGTGTAGCCCAAACCCATGATTTCGAAGCACCTGGAGAACAAGTTGAAATCCCGGAAGAACAAGATGCGGCTCAGCTGATGAACTTTCTGCAGATGCATCAGAATCTTCGAGTTCAACAGGTGCACACGCAACTACTCAATGATCTTGTGGATCCATGTGTCAACCAAGGAGACAATGCTTGAGTTTCGCACTTAAAATAAATTTTATGTAAATATATGCTTGGTACCAACTATTGCTATTTATGTGCGACATTGTGTTGCAGGATCAACGTGCATGTATTTGCATGGATTGGAGATATGTGGATGACTGAAAGAAAATATGAAGGCCCATTCGGATGCGTCCGCGGGCGTGACCGGTCGCGTCCACGACGTTTTAAGGGCAAGATTTGCCAAGTCCAACGGTAGATGCTCTAAGGTTTTGTCCAAGATGCTCACCGGGGATAACCTAACATCGAATGGCGCCAACATATGATGTCCATGTGTTATCTGTGTACCCTGTCTCCCCTTTGTTGTCAAGCCAAATGAAAGTGAGATTTAACTAATTAAGTACTTCCGTTTCAAAATAAGAACTTGGATTCACCATCATATGGACTCACACTGCTTGGAAAATGCATGTCATATCCACTACTTCCCCCCTTTTAGTGTGATGGCGCGCCTCCGGTGCATATACAAATAGTACTATATACCTACTTGCGGTTGCATAATTTCTTTTGTTTATTTATAAAGAATGCTTTGATTAATTCATATTGTAGGATCCAACGAATATTTAGTATTATGAGCGGCATCTGGCCTCTGCATATCTAAAATGGACACAACAGCTAACAATTTGCCGCAATAAAATTTTGTGACATTAATTAAAATTATATGAGACCAAAACTATACCTATATCGATGTAGGTGGTAGGACGATACGAAGATTATCTTATTACCCATGTCAGTTAAAACCTCTCTGACCATTCGGCATTCGCTCTAATCACATTCACACCACCTAGAATAACGGTAGGCAGATCTCTGGAGGTTAGCTTTCTAGTCTAGCTAGTCAAATCAAATAAAAATATAGTACAACAAGAACAACAACAACAACAACAACAACAAAGCCTTTAGTCCCAAACAAGTTGGGGTAGGCTAGGGGTGAAACCCATAAGATCTCGCGGCCAACTCATGGCTCTGGCACATGGATAGCAAGCTTCCACGCACCCCTATCCATAGCTAGCTCTTTGATGATACTCCAATCCTTCAGGTCTCTCTTAATGGACTCCTTCCATGTCAAATTCGGTCTACCGCGCCCTCTCTTGACATTCTCCGCATGCTTTAGCCGTCCGATAAACACTGGAGCTTCTAGAGACCTGCGCTGAATATGCCCAAACCATCTCAGATGATGTTGGACAAGTTTCTCTTCAATTGGTGCTACCCCAACTCTATCTTGTATATCATCATTCCGGACACGATCCTTCCTCGTGTGGCCACACATCCATCTCAACATACGCATCTCTGATACGTCTCCAACGTATCTATAATTTTTGATTGTTCCATGCTGTTTTATTATCAATCTTGGATGTTTTATAATCATTTTATATCATTTTTGGTACTAACCTATTGACATAGTGCCAAGTGCAAGTTGATGTTTTTCCCATGTTTTTTACATCGCAGAAAATCCTTATCAGACGGAGCCCAAATGCCACGAAACTTTACGGAGATTTTTTATGGACCAGAAGGAAGATATTGGGCCCTGGTTGCAACTGGGGGGGTGTCCCGAGGAGGGGACAACCCACCAGGGCGCGCCAGGAGGCCCAGGCGCGCCCCGGTGAGTTGTGCCCACCTCGGGTGCCCTCCGGACCGCCTCTTTGCTCTATAAATAACCCAATATTCCAGAAACACTAGAACCGTTGATGAAATATTCATCCAGCCGCCATAGAGTCCAGAACCACCAGATCCAATCTAGACATCATCTCGGATGGGGTTCACCACCTCCATTGGTGCCTCTCCGATGATGCGTGAGTAGTTCTTTGTAGACCTTCGGTTCCGTAGTTAGTAGCTAGATGGATTTCTCTCTCTCGCTGAATTCTCAATACAATGGTCTCTTGGTGATCCATATGATGTAACTCCTTTTGCGGTGTGTTTGTTGGGATCTGATGAACTTTGAGTTTACGATCAGTCATATCTTTTTATATCCATGAAAGTTATTTGAGTTTGTTTGATCTCTTATATGCATGATCTCTTATAGCCTCGTATTTCTTCTCCGATATTTGGGTTTGTTTGGCCAACTTGATGTATTTATCATGCAATGGGAAGAGGTTCCCGGTAGTGGCTTTGATCTTACGGTGCTCGACCCCAGTGACAGAAAGGGAACCGACACGTATGTTTCATTGCTATTAAGGATAAAAAGATGAGATCTATTTCTAACGCCATAGATAAACGGATCTTGTCTACATCATGCCATCGTACTTATTGCATTACTTCATTTTTCCATGAACTTAATACACTAGATGCATGCTGGATAGCGGTCGATGTGTGGAGTAATAGTAGTAGATGCAGGCAGGAGTCGGTCTACTAATCTTGGACGTGATGCCTATGTATTGATCATTGCCTGGATATCGTCATAATTATTTGAGGTTCTATCAATTGCCCAACAGTAATTTTTTTACCCACCGTTTGCTATCTTTCTTAAGAGAAGCCACTAGTGACACCTACGGCCCCCGGGTCTTCTTTCTCATATAATTGCTTGCGATCAACTTTTCCTTTGCATTATTATTTTCAGATCTATTAAACCAAAAATACCTTGCTGCAATTTTTCCTTATTTATTTTATTTGGTGTTCGATCTACCAATTTACTACAAAATTATCTCACGTCCGTTTGCCTATCTTCAGGCGCCGTACCCCGGAAGGGATTGACAACCCTTTTAACACGTCGGGTTGTGAGGATTTGTTATCTGTGTGCAGGGGCTGCTTACGTTGTGTTTCTTGGTTCTCCTACTGGTTCGATAACCTTGGTTTCATATCTGAGGGAAACACCGACCGCCGCTGTGCTGCATCATCCCTTCCTCTTTGGGAAAAAACCGACGTAGCTTCAAGCGACACCAAAAGGAATTTCTGGCACCGTTGCCGGGGAGGATCTTCAACATAACCAGGTTCCTAATCACAAATCTTATCTCCTTGCAATTAACATTATTTGCCATTTGCCTCTCGTTTTCCTCTCCCCCACTTCACAAAAATTTGCCGTTTTATTCACCCTCTTTTTCGTTCGCCTTTTTCTCGTCAGATCTCATGTTTGCTTGTGTTGCCATGTGTCTTCTATTTGCTTGCATCTTCGCTTGCTAAAAATCTATTGATATGGATCCGCATCCACTTGCTAATCTTTTCAAAAGATCCAATTATGATGAACCAATTGCTAGTGATGTGAGTGCACTAGATTATCTTTATGAATTTGCTTGAGATTCGTGAATCTGAAAATTATGATGAAGACATTTATGAAGTGATTCATGATAACTCCTTCAATGAAAAGCATGATTGCAATGATTTTACTATAAATTCTATCAATGTCAATTATGCTAATAATATGCAAAACCCCAAGCTTGGGGATGCTAATTTTGCTATGTCCACTACTTGTTGCAATTATCATGATTGGGGGGATTCTTCTTATGATCTTGAAAATTTATTTAAGCCTCATGATGAATATGTTTGCAATAATATTGAAAGTGGGTCTATAAGAGCCTCAACTTTAGGTAAAAGAAATCCCACATATTTGGAGACTGTTCGACCTTATGAAATTTTTGATGAAAGTGGGTTTGAAGAGGTCATGATTTAGTTGATGATAATCCCACTATTTTGGAAGAGTGTCAACGTTGCATGCATGTGGATCATATAGAAAATATGTTATGTGATAGCTATATTGTTGAATTTGAATATGATCCCACATATAATTATTATGAGAGAGGGAAATATGGTTGTAGAAATTTTCATGCTACTAAATTACCTCTCTTCATATTGAGATTGTCTATGTTTTATTCTTCTTCCATGCATATGCTAGAAATTTCTTGTCTTGATAATTTGTTTGCTTATAAAATTCCTATGCATAGGAAGTATGTTAGACTTAAATGTTTTCTTCACATGTTACATGATGCTCTCTTCATGTTTTAATTACTATCTTTCATGTGAGCATCATTGAAATCTTATGCCTAGCTAAGGGCGTAAAACTATAGCGCTTGTTGGGAGGCAACCCAGTGAATAAATTTTATTTTTGCTTTTTTCTTTCTGTTCTTGAGTGTTAGCATAATTATGCTACTGTCATGATTGTGTTTTTTTGTTTTAATTAGTGTTTGTGCCAAGTAGAACCGATAGGATCTTCTTGGGTGATAGTTGTTTGATCTTGCTGAAAAAGACAGAAACTTTGCGCTCACGAAATTAATTCTCATTTTTTATGAGAAACAGATTTCGCCCTGATTCCTTTTGCAGAAGATTAATATACAAATTGCTCAGGTCGTCCTACTTTTTAAAGAATTTTTGGAGTTCCAGAAGTTTTCATTTAAGTCAGATGGCTACAGACTGTTCTGTTTTGATAGATTCTGTTTTCTTTGTGTTGTGTGCTTATTTTGATGGCTCTATGGTTTTCTTTGATGAGTTTTTGCCATAGAAAAGTTGAAATAAAGTAGAGATAATACAAAACCAAAATATGAATTGGTTGGATACAGCACTTATAGTAGTGGTTTACTTTCTTACACTAACGGATCTCACGGAGGTTTTCTTGAGTTTTGTGTGATTGAAGTTTTCAAGTTTTGGGTTATCTTACGATGGATGAAAGAAGGATAGAAGAGCCTAAGCTTGGGGATGCCCCGGCATCCCAAGCTATTATCCAAGAATGAGCAGGCAACTAAGCTTGGGGATGCCCCCAAGTGGCATAACCTCTTTCTTCTAACGACCATCGGTATTTTACTCGAGGCTATATTTTTATTCGTCACATGATATGTATTTTGCTCTGAGCGTCATGTATGATATGAGTCTTTGCTTGTTTTATTTTGTGTTCTAAGTCATCAATCCTTGCTGGACACACCTATTTGAGAGAGCCAAAATTATATCATGACTTTTTAGAATTGCTCTATGTGCTTCACTTAAATCTTTATGAGCTAGGACTTGCTCTAGTGCTTCACTTATATCTTTTTGAGCACGGTATGCTTAGTACTTTTCAAGAAAATGCTCTCTTGCTTCACTTAGATTTATTTGAGAGTTGGTAAAATTTTGAAGAAATTCTCTCTTGCTTCACTTAAATTGTTTTGAGAGAAAGAAAATTTGTTATGCTCAGGATCTTCGCTTATATTTGTTGGAGCTTATGAAGAGCAACACATGAAAATTAGTCCCAAAGTGATAGATATCCAAGAAGGATAAAGAAATAAAGAAAAAATGTCATGAAGATCATTGGACAGAATTAACTTGATCCTTAGTAATAGTTTTGGGATATGATGATGTGATATATGAGTTATTGTAGCGACCAGACCTCAAACAGTTTGATCTCTGTGCATCAGTGTCATCCCTGGATCGGTAATGCTGACACGCACAGTACCTGAGGATTTATAATAGAGTAGTAATCACACACTTATTACATCGAATGTCTCAAAAGAGAACTTATTACAATAAAATATGGCTTAAGGCCATCTAAAATCGATAATAGCGGAAGGCTTGGAAGATAAAGTGAGTCCATCAACTCCAACGACATCACTGAGTGAAAGACAACGACCTATGGCTCCTTACTCATCGTCTGGAAAGTCTACAACATGAACGTTGCAGCCCGAAACGGGTCAGCACATGGAATATGCTGGCAAGGTAACACATAGAGTAATGAACAGAATAAATGCTATCACTACATGCATATTTGGCTGGTGGTAAGCTCTAGGGTTACAGTTTTGCATAAAGCCAATTTTTCCCTACAACAAAGGAATAAATTTTATTTAACTATCATGGTGGTTGTTAAACCTTGAGAAGGTTCCTCCAACTGAATCCCAATTAAGCATCATCATTAAACCCAAGCAAATTATATTAAGAGTGATGAGATCAACATGATAATCCAAGAACCAGATACTCAAGATGTCCATAACCGGGGACACGGCTAACCATGATTAGTTTGCACACTCTGCAGAGGTTTGCGCACTTTTCCCCACAAGACTCGAATGCATCCATGGTCAGAGATTCGAGACACAGTCTTTCTGAAGCATTAACTCTCTACTCCGGATAGACAGTACCACCTACAACCCACTACATCTGCTAGTCTACCTCTTCAAGAGCTTCACGCAACTTACTCAACTATGCCAGAGCCCATAATGGCTTGTGGCTGCACACGGAAGTTTCTAGCATGAATAATCTTATGATCCCTTTGAGCCTTGGTGGCGGGTCGTAGGATGATCACACGGGTCCTCCGGGATATCCTAGGACAACACTGGATTCTCCAGGTGCCCACAAAGAATCCACAAAGATGTGTATTAAATTTGCCACCTTAAGTTGGACCATTAATTAACAAACTCACATCTGTCATGAATACACTCAAACCCAATCCACGTCTACTAGCATCACTACTAGAAAAAGGGCTATAGATGGGATTGACATTAATGGCGCACCACACAAGCAGTGCGCCATTAGTATATACTAATGGCGCACCACCTTCTGATACGCCATTAGAGATGAAACTACTAATGGCGCACCTGGGCCAGGGTGCGCCATTAGTATAAAAAAAAATTTTTAACTAGTGCGCCTGTCCAAACATACTAATGGCGCATCCAGGCATCGTGTGCCATTAGTAGTTGAAACTACTAATGGCGCACCAGGCCCAGGGTGCGCCATTAGTATCAAAAAAAAAAAATTTAACTAGTGCGCCTGTCCAAACATACTAATGGCGCATCCAGAGACAGTGCGCCATTAGTAGTTGAAACTACTAATGGCGCACGTGGACCAGGGTGCGCCATTAGTATCTAATTTTTTTGTAACTAGTGCGCCTGTCCAAACATACTAATGGCGCATCCTGCACATGGTGCGCCATTACTAGTTGTAAGTAGTAATGGCGCACCAGGCCCAGGGTGCGCCATTAGTATAAAAAGTTTTTTTAACTAGTGCACCTGTCCAAACATACTAATGGCGCATCCTGCACACGGTGCGCCATTACTAGTTGCAACTAGTAATGGCGCACCAGGCCCAGGGTGCGCCATTAGTATAAAAAGTTTTTTTTAACTAGTGCGCCTATCCAAACATACTAATGGCGCACCACCAGGAGGTGCGCCATTAGTAACCTGGATTACTAATGGCGCATCTAGAGTTGGTGCGCCATTAGTAAGTGGGCAGCAACAAGATATTTTGGACAGCCTCTCCTACCCACACTCACTTTCTCCCCACTTCATTCTCTCCACCTCCTCCTTGTCTCGGGTGCCTCCTCTTTTTCACCTCATTTCCACCATAGATTCATTCAATTTAAGTGGTTAAATTACCTTGTTTTGATAGGTAAGTAAGGGGGGAAGCTATATTTATGTTGTTCTCCCTACAACAATGTGCACATGCACTTTTTATGGCCTAGCTAGATCTATGTATGTTCGTGGTGTTGCATATGTTTGTGGTGTTGCATATGTGTTTGTGTTTGGAGGTGTACCGGTATTTGAAATGCGATAGTTGCCAATATTTTGCCGGAATGTTGATTCATTTCCGTTTCGGCGAGAATTTTGGCATTAAGCATTCTTTTTGGTCCTATTTTTAGGGAAAGTCATGCCAAATTTTTTCTTGGTTCTAAAATATCGTTTTGCTCTACCCCGCAGGCGACTATGGTCCGCATGATGACCGAAGGCATCGTGAATAGGTTTTTGAGGTCCGCGAAGGCCGAGATGCTTCAAAAGAACGAGACGGAGATAAGATGTCCGTGTCGAAGATGCAAGCTGAAGAGCCTTATTGCGGACCCGGAATCCTGGCAGGTGCGGGACCACCTGCTCTTGCGTGGTTTCATGGATGGCTATCGGTGGCATGGTGATGAAGATGACTACGAAGTCGTCCATGGGGGCCGGGCAAGAAATGATGAGGAAGGGCAGCAAGACAACCACCGCGGCTCGGGCGGGCGAGAAGACGAAGAATCCCCAGGAGATGATCACGACGGTGATGCTGTACACAGTCATCATGTAGAAGATGCAGGACATGATGATGAGGAAGATGCCGGAGCAGACGACGGGCATGATCATGAAGATGATGATGTCGGCGGAGCAGACGACGCTGCACCATCGATGGGCTGGGTGCAGGACCCTCATATTCAAGAGCTGCTTCTCAAGCAGACGGATAACGCAAGAGCTGCCGCCCGAGAGAAAGCCAAGATGGATCAACTTGAGTTAGACGCGGTTACTCCATTGTATGAAGGATGCAGGCCCGAGGATACCCGCCTGAAAGTAACGCTCATGGCTTTGGAGATGAAGGTAAAACACAAAATGACCGACGCATGCTTCGACGAGAACATGTCATTCTGGCACGAACGTCTTCCCAAGGGGAACAAGTGCCCGACCAGTTTGGAGGAGGCGAAGAAAATCGTGTGTCCTCTGGATTTACCGCACGTGAAATACCATGTGTGCATGAACAATTGCATCATTTATCGGGACGAGCACGCGGAGTCTACCATATGTCCGGTGTGCGGCGTCACTCGATACAAGAAGAGGAAGAAAGCTCCTCGAAAAGTGGTGTGGTACTGTCCGATCACTCCTCGTCTGCAGCGGTATTTCGCGGACCCTAAGGTAGCAAAGCTCCTGCGTTGGCACGCGGATAGGGAGGAGAAGAAGCGAGAATCCGGAGATAGATAAAAAAGACAAGATGCTGAGTCACCCTAAGGATGCGAGCCAGTGGCAAGCGTTGAACTTCGAAGACCTAGAATTTGGGAACGATCCAAGGAACATCATGCTGGGCGCGAGCACCGATGGAGTCAATCCGTTTGGCAGCCAGAGAAGCACACATAGCACCTGGCCTGTGTTTGTGTGGATGTACAACCTTCCCCCCTGGTTGTGCATGAAGAGGAAGTACATTCACATGAGTATGCTAATCGAAGGACCGAAACAACCAGGGAACGACATCAATCTATATCTGGGGCTGCTGAAAGAGGAGCTAGACACGCTGTGGAAAACGCCAGCCAATACGTGGGACGCCGCAGAGAAAGAATATTTCCCTATGAGAGCCGCGCTGCTCACGACGGTGCACGACTATCTCGGTTACGGATATCTCGCAGGGCAGGTGGTCCACGGATTTTCTGGATGCGTCAGGTGCATGGATGACACAATGTATCGCCAGCTAGATAGAGATCCCGGGTCTTCGAAAACCGTGTTCATGGGACATCGAAGGTGGCTTCGCGACGATGACCCGTGGAGAAAACGCAAGGATCTATTCGATGGTGAAACCGAACCCCGAGGACGCCCGCGTACGAGGAGCGGCGAGGAAACAGACGAGCTGTTGAAAAATTGGAAAGACTGCCCACTGCCGGGAAAGAAGCAAAAGGCGCCAGAGCCGGGAAAGAAGCGAAAGGCGCCAGGGCCGCTGCTGAAGGTATGGAAAACGAGGTCTGTTTTCTGGGACTTGCCGTACTGGAAGATCCACCGTGTGCCTCACAGCCTTGATGTCATGCATATCACGAAGAACGTGTGCGAGAGTCTGCTTGGTACCCTGCTCAACATGCCAGAGAGGACCAAAGATGGGCCGAAAGCAAGGGCAGACTTGAAATCAATGGGCATCAGGCAGGAGCTTCACGCTATATATGATGATGATGATGATGATGAGGCGAAGCAGGACACGGAAAGTCGTCGCAAAGGCAAGAAGACCGGAAATGACTACCCTCCCGCGTGCTTCACTCTAAGTCAGGAGGAGATCAAGCAGTTTTTCACCTGCCTCGTAGGAGTAAAACTTCCTTACGGTTACGCAGGGAAGATAAGCAGATACCTAGACCTAGCGAAGCTGAAGTTCAGCGGGATGAAGTCTCACGACTGTCACGTGCTGATGTCGCAGATACTTCCAGTTGCAATCCGTGGGATCATGGACGCGCACGTCCGTGAAACGCTATTTGGCCTATGCAACTTTTTCGACGTCATCTCTCGGAAGTCGGTTGGCGTGAGGCAACTCAGAAGGCTACAGGAAGAGATCGTGGTGATACTATGCGAGCTTGAGATGTACTTCCCGCCCGCATTCTTCGACGTTATGGTGCATCTGCTGGTCCATATCGTGGACGATATCATCCAACTCGGGCCGACGTTCCTGCACAGCATGATGCCGTTCGAAAGGATGAATGGTGTCATCAAAGGATATGTTCGCAAAATGTCACATCTAGAGGGAAGCATAGCCAGGGGCTTTCTGACCGAAGAGTGCATCTCCTACTGCACGAATTATCTAGGCATCGAGAACCCCGTTGGTCTGCCCGTCAACAGGCACCTCGGCAGGCTCGCTGGATGGGGTCACCGTGAGGGTCGCCGCGAAATGCATGTCGACTTCGAGGGTCGACTCGCCGACTTTGAAAGAGCAAACCTAGTCGCGCTACAACACATAGACGTGGTCGATCCTTGGGTGGTAGAGCACAAAACCTTTATTAATAAGACGTACAATGACCGAGGCCAACAGAGGACGGACGGAGATATACTCAAAGAGCACAACTCATGTTTCACGCGTTGGTTCAAGCAGAAGCTTCTGTCGTACCCTTTACATGAGGATTCTTCCGCGGAAGAACAACTCATATTCGCCTTGTCACAGGGCGCCGAGCACAACCTGATGACCTATGAGGCGTACCATATCAACGGCTACACATTCTACACCGAGGCCAAGGACATGAAGAGCGATGGTTATCAGAACTCCGGGGTAACGATGGAATCCTACACCGGTAACGACAAGGACAGATACTACGGAAGGATCGAGGAGATCTGGGAGCTGAGCTACGCTGGAGAGAAGGTCCCGGTGTTCCGTGTCAGTTGGGCCAAGAGCGTCCTAAAAGAAGACCGGTATTTCACCACCATGGTTATACCCGAAGCCAAATCCAAGACCGCAGGCGCAAACGTCACCGCGAAAAATGAGCCATGGGTACTGGCTTCCCAAGTGGACCAATGCTTCTTCATTACCGACCCGTCAAAGCCCAGTCGTGTTGTCGTGAGGAGAGGCAAAAGGAAGATCATCGGAATGGATGGAGTAGCCAATGAGCAAGACTTCGACAAGTACGGCGACCCGAGAATCGAACATGACGACGATGATGAAGTAGCAGCATACACCACAAGAAGAAGCAGGACCACCCTACCTAAAGGACGTCCGTTCCACAGAAGAACTCCATTTGCGAAAAAGAAGGGCAAGAAGATTGTGAACAGATAGCTAGCTAAGATCGATTGTATTTAAATCGTAGCCTTCATTTCTCGATTGTATTTCATGGGCACTTTTTGAACTATCATGAATATTTTTAAATTTCATGGACACTCGATCTCGATCCCCCTCCATCTCGATCGCTAGCTATCCCACCTCGCCAGATCCGGCCCCCCTCGCCGCCGAGCACCCCCCGGTCCACCGGCCCCCCGCACCCCGCGCACCCTCCCCCGCTCCACCGGCATTACTGTTTGATGATATTTTTAAAAAAATTATTATTGTCTTATAAAAAAATTATTACTGTCTTATAAAAAATTATTACTGTCTTATAAAAAAATTATTACTGTCTTATAAAAAATTTATTAGTGTCTTATAAAAAATTATTACTTTCTTATAAAAAATTATTACTGTCTTATAAAAAATTATTACTGTCTTATAAAAAAATTATTACTGTCTTATAAAAAATTATTACTTTCTTATAAAAAATTATTACTGTCTTATAAAAAAATTGTGGAGCCTGGGAATCGAACCCAGGACCTCCTGGTGTGAGAACTGGCTGCTGACCAGTCGAGCTAGTAGAGGGGACTTGGTGTGGATCAGGTAAGGTGGAAGATAACCTGTTGGCTCGAGCAGAAAAAAAAAAGATACTAATGGCGCACCAGGGTGAGGTGCGCCATTAGTATGGATGTACTTATGGCGCACCGTGGGGTGGTGCGCCATTAGTATTGTGCCCTCGCCCTCGCCTATCCCCGGCCCAAACCTGTCCCCTCTCTCTCCCTCGCCCTCGCCCTCGATCCCCTTCCCCTCTCCTCTCCCGGCGCCGCTGCCCCGCCGCCTCGACGCCGCCCCGTCGTCCTCGTCTCCGCCCCGACGCCCCGTCGTCCTCGTCTCCTCGTCTCCGCCCCGACGCCGGTGTCTCGCATAGCCGCCGCCGTCGCCGCCTTCTTCGTTCGGCCGCCCACATCTCGTCGCCCCAACCGCTGATGTTGCCCGTCCCCGGCCTCGTCGAGCTCTCCTCCGACCCTCCCCGTGGTGAGCCTCCTCCACCCCCCCGTTCCCCACTCTGTCCCATGCACCCGTCGCCCCCGTCGGCCGCCCCCGTCGGCCGCCCCCTCCCCGTGCACACAATACTGCTTCCAAGAACTGAATTGCAGTTCAGTACTGAAACTTGTGGCATCATCTAGCTCACACTTCTCATTTTTCTTCAAGGTTGCCTGTAGGATTTGATCTCCTTGTGCGATGATATGTGCTTTTTAATGCCAAAATGTTACTGCTGCTTGTCATTTTAGCAATCTTGCTTGTTGTTCTAGAGCCAGAGAGGAAACATGGTAAATGTATAACACGAACAAAGAGGAAACATTTTAGCAATCTTGCTTGTTGTACTGCTCTCGGGTCATCAAGAACGTCCGGTGCCGGTAGCTCAAGTAACCTGAACTCCTCACAGCAGAGTTTCTCCGTTCAGAAACAGAGCTTCTTTTTCTTCTTCTAAAATCTACACTTCAGTAGCAGCTGGGACTCCCACATTCAGTCCATTTTGCCTTATCGAAAAGGCGCTATTGAGCGGGTGCTAATCATATACTAAACCATAAGCATGGATGACACCTATTAACAAAGGCACCACAAACCCAAAAAAAATACTTTACTTTACAATCTGTTATGTTAGGCTGCCTCCACTTTTCTTTCTGTACCAACCTAACCTACTATCCACTTCACTAGGTTTCCTTCCTCACAGGCTCAGAAATCTACTTATGTTTCCCCACATTTATGCATGTGATTCCTTGCATTTTAAAACCAGCAATGACTGTACTAAACTACCAGTCGAGTCCAGTGCTGAAAAACACAGCTGCGAGCATATTTACAAACTTAGTCCTGTAATCAACCATCACATTCTTCTTTAGCAAAAATAACCAACACTGCTACTTCTTCTTTGACATATATAATATATTACCTGCCTGGCATCAACCAAATCAGTCCAACAATACAGAGTCAAAAGGGGGAAAATGCCATTAGTATTAATATTTTGAAATCAACACCTTTGTGGTCACTAGCTGTATTCAGAGTGGAACAAAGCGTGTGCCTTTCCTTTCTATATATACTCTGGAAAGTGGTTATATCCTAATTCTACTTTTTATCTTTCTGTAGCTAGTTTTGATGTATTGTTAGGAAAAGACTGTGATTTCATTTTTTTTATAAACTAGCTGGAGTAGATTTGTGCACACAATACTGCTTCCAAGACAATTTGCTTCCAAGGAGTAGTTTCAGTTTGCTTGCAAGGAGTAGTTTCAGTATGGTTTCAGTATAGTTTCAGTAGCCAATTTGCTATTCACTTTGTGCTATTAGTTTGCTTCCATCTTTGTGCCCACTCTGAAGAGTATTCGTATATGCTTGGAACTAAACAGAATTATACAATGAACTTCTGCAGGCTGATCTGAGTTTGACCATCCTCTGCAGCCAACTTCTCTTCGGCAAGAGGAAGAAAGGAGAATCAGGGTACGGTTTCATGGCTAGAAGATATATTGCTGTACCCCGAGTGAAGGGATATCATTTCATACCTGCGCATATATTTCTGTTGTGAGCATAACTCCAGAATTTATTTATCTGTGATTCGTATTGGGTTAATAATCTGTAGCTAGTTGTATTTTTAATTCACTAGCCTTTTACTTATACATGAGAGAAGTGGGAAGCTAAGTCAATAGGAGCTAAACTCAACCCTTGGCTTGTTACGTGAGCTCAAACTAGTACCTAGTGAGTGTTTCATGTACTGAACTTGGATTTCTGGTGTTTTTGTAACATCCATGTAAGGTTTCGTTCGGTATATTAAATCCTATGAAATTATCAAAGTGTGTTGTACTATGTTGGACAGAATTTTATGTTTGGACTTGGGTGAATGTAAACAGACTTATACTCTCAGATTTTGTCATAGTTGATGGTGTGAGGACTTATAATGTGATAAAGTATATACATTGTTGCAACACCTATATAATGTGATAAAGTATATACATTGTCATCTAAGTTTTTCATATGGCAAATATGAAGAAAAGCATCAACCTATACCTGAGGAAAAAATCTGAAGCTAGTGACCTGTGCAAAAAACAGAAAATTAAAAAATCAAAAACAAGAGCTTTTAGGACTTCATGTTTTGAAACCAGTTAAATCATATAGTTTCTGTTATTTTTTCTCATGCTCCTGTTCTCTGAACATATTAGCTAGGACAAACTTCAGTCTTTTTTTTGTTTGTAACAGAAACTACAGTAGTAAATATTTCCTGAAGTAAATATTTTCAGTCATTACAAATATGATACTGCTTGGAGATGATACTGCTTGGAGATGATACTGCTTGGTGTATTTTCCATGTTGTGTAGGCCTTTTTTGCCTTGTCCACCCAAGAGGCCCTTGAGTTTGCCGGAATGTCGATTAACTTCCGTTCCGGCAAATTCGGGTACTCCATATGTCCTATTTTCAGCAAAGGTCATGCTGAAATTTTCCGTGAATTTTAGCATGACTTTGCTAAAAATAGGACATATGGGGTACTTGTGACTAATGCATGGGCCGGGGTATCTTAGTAGTTAATTAAGTAGGATCAAGTGCCCCGGCGTACTTGTGACTAATGCATGGCTTTTAGGGTGCCTCGGTGTCGATAAAAACCGAAATGATGAAAGCTTAGGCTTTTAGGGTGCCTCGGCGTCGAAAAACCCTCAATGATAAAAGCTTAGCTTTTAGGATGCCTCGGTGTCGACAAACCCTAAATGATGAGACCATGATCTTGTTCCTTGACAATAACCAACTTTTTGACCAAACTTTGTTCCTATTTAGAGAGAAACATGGCCAACAACGATGAGGCCGGGGGTTCGAGCGTCAAGCCATTCTGGATGCTGTCCTAGGAGATGGAGGAACAACCTCACTTGTATGAGGACGCCGCCTTCCCCACCGATCCTGAGACCACTGATGGTACCGCCAAGGATGACCCCACTGATGCCACCACTGATGGTGCCGCCGAGGATGCCACCACTGATGGTGCCGCCGAGGATGCCACCACTGATGATGGCGGCGCACGCACAGATGGCAGCCAACCGAAGAGGCAACGGAAGGACCGGCGCCCGACCGTGCTCCGCACCCTCAAGGAGGAAGTTACTGAAGTGGACTCCGACGGGAATCCAACGGCGCCCGAACGAATAGTCAAGGGGTACTCGCTTCAGCTCGGGTGCATTCTCCGGAGCACCGTCTCGATCAACACCGAGAACCTGAGGCATCCTGACCGAGGGAATTTGCGCAACCTCCTCTTCACGAAGCTGCACGAACGATACAAGTTCCCCGCTGAATTTGAAAACACAAGCCTCAAAGGGAATAAAGTGAACAATGCTGCCCTCACGAAGATGAGCAAGGCCCTGTCTACTTGGAAAAGCAATGTGAAGAGAATGGTCGAGAAAGGTGAGAGTTATGAGAAGATCAAGGAGAAAAATCCTTCGATCACCGAAGATGACTACAATGACTTCAAGATCAATTGCTCGAGCACCGCAAACTCCGAATCAAGTAAGTGGGGGAAAGAAATGCGGGAGCTGAACTTAGGGGAACACACACTCGGTCCCGGCGGTTACAGAGTGGCGGAGCCTATATGGGACAAGGAGGAGGCGGACCGTGCCGAGCAAGGCCTACCGCCCCTCTTCGATAAATATGGTGACAAGCAGACCAGGAACTTTGTCAGGGCCCAGTACAAGAAGGACCCGAAAACAAAGGAGCTTACCACGGATCCGAAGACCAGGGCGCTTGAGCTTGTTCTGGTAAGGAATACACCCCCTCGTAATTAGCTCCATATGGTTGCATTCTAATTAATGAAGCCAAATTTCTAAATGGTTCACATTCCTTCCGTAGGCGACTGAAAGCAGTAGCGCGGGGTTGACTAAGAGCAACCCTTGGGACACCACTCTAAATAGGGCATTGAATGTAATGAAGAACAAGGATAAGCTCAGTAAGCCGACGTCAGCTGGTCGTGTGGCCGGCAAAGGCTTGTCGACAAAATGGTCGTCATACTATGATACTGCTGGGCGAAAGGAGAAAAAGACCAGCTCGGAAAGCCAGGCGCGTGAGGTTCAAGAACTCAGGGCACAGGTGGCGCGGATTCCGGAGATTGTCCAAGAGCAAGTGCAACAACAACTCGGAGCGACGATCACCGCCATTGTGCCTACCTTGATCCAGGGGATTAGTGCGTGGATTGCGGGCGGCCAACAGGGGCCGCCCCCGATTCCTAGCTTCGCGGCCAGCAACTCGCAGAACGCGATGGCGGGGCCATTGGTGTCTCCGGCGGAGCCGGCATTGGTGTCTCCGACGCCGGCACGGGAGCTTAATGCACCCGGGTGTACGCCGGCCGGCACCTCTGCAGCAAGCGGCCCCTCCGTCAACTGCACGCCCGCCATTGGCGGTGCCTCGACATTAGCCGAGCTCGACGCCATCATCACGGTAACTAATTAAGCCTCTCTTGGCCGAGGACTTCATCTCCTTGCCTTTGACTGGGCATCCCTAACGCCCTACATGTTTTCGCAGGGCGCCGCCGACGTTCCGTGCACTCTCCTGCACTTCGTGAACAACGAGTTGGTCGATGTCGCCAAGGGCAAAATCGTTCAACCGGGCAACCCCTTGTTCCACGGTACCCAGATGCCACCCAACTTGTTTAGGGTTCAACTGGTTCGGGTGCTGCCAGGCTGCGACGAGGTGTTACCTCCGATTCAACCAATGGGGGCCGACGATGATGACGTGATGAACCTCAGCGCCTGCCTGAGCTGGCCCCTGCTTTGGCCGAAGAGCCAGATTCGTTTGGGGGCGGGGGACACCACCCCAAAGACAACACCGCCAGTCGTGCCGGCGCCAAGTCGGCCCCATGGCAAGACCGCCGCAACGGTGCCGGACATCCCTATGCCACTGGATCCAAACATGCATATGGCACAGGATCAGAACGACGACGACGACGATACATTTGCCAACGTCGATCAGTACTTTGCTGATCATGGGGATGGTGGCGACTTCATGGGGCCTCCTTCTCAAGAACCCAACCCAACAAAAGACGTGTGCGATCTAGCTGGTACCGCGGAGAAGCCAAGTTGCAACAGGCGTCGTCTGCTGTTCAGCTCTCAGGAGACGCCTCCAGCTGCCGACTTCACCGAGCCTCAGATAGGCGTGGTGCGAAATATGATCAGCCCTAACACACTCAAGAAGGCGGTCTGTGAGCAGAACTCGGTCCCATTACAGGAGATCAAGAAGAAGGCACGCAAAAGAAAGACTAACAAGGGTGCGGGCCAGCCGGCACCGAGTACGATCCGTGCTCAGGACGGGCCAGCTTCAACTGCGGATATCTCGAGGAGGGTGCATGTGGCGGGTAGGCCGATGCTACCGAGAAATATGCTTGATGCTGCAACCGGTGCTATGCGGAGTCTGCATGACAGTGTGCTTTCTTTGGAGAAGCGGCGTCTCCGAGAGAAGGATGTGGCATACCCGGTTTTCGCGGCCAAGGTGCCAGAGGGCAAGGGCTTTGTGGATAACTCCATCGGGGGTACGATCGTCCTGCGGTTTGATGACATCCACGCTATGTTGAACCTTCATCCGCTGCACTACACCTTCGTTCGGCTATTTTCGCTGAGTATGGAGATGCGGATCATTCGCGACAAGACCCCGGACATTGTGATAGTCGACCCCTTCTACATGCGTGCCAAGATCTTGGGCAGCGCTGGGGACCGGCAAGTCGCGAGTTCTTACCTCGAAGGCGTCATACTGGCAAACCAAGATAAGGACAACTTCCTCGTGCCTTACTTTCCCGAGTAAGTCCTCCCCTCAACCGCCCCGTAATATATGAATTCTTAGATTTCGATCGTTTTTCTTTTAACATTCCGTGTTTTCTGCAGTGACACACATTGCACGCTCATCCTCCTAAGCCCCAAATATTCCATGGCCACGTATTTCGACCCGGACCGTCAGTCGAACGTAGACTACACAAATGTCAAGAAGGTTCTTGATGATGTTCTCCCCGGCTACGTCAAATCTGGAGGCACCTTCACCAGGCCTATTCGTAAGTACGGCAAGCACGTGTTCTCCCACAACACGACGTTCTGCTGCGTCAAGCAGCCGCCTGGCGGTCAGAAGGGTGCCTACTATGCCATCCATCACATGCGGGCGATCGTACGGGACCATCCTCAACTACTGCTACCGAGTAGACTCAAAGATTGGGCCGCGAGCGTGTCGGCAATCCAGGACGCGGACATCAGACAAGAATTCTTTCGCATCCAGTCGGAGTTTGCGGAAATCATCCATCAAGATGTCCTTCGTACCTCGGGGCAGTTCTACCTCAGAAATCAACCGTCCAACAATGACATCGACACAATCCTACAAATGCAGGCTGACAACGCCCGTGGTTTCATGACTCCCACGATAGACGGCGGCTTCATCCACGCTCCGGTCCCTTGAGTCGAGTCGAAAGCAGTGATGCTGTGTCTAGTTCTGAAACATCGATTGGCTCATGTTGTAATTAAACTTTAATGAACTTGTAGTATGTCTCTTTGGTTTCGAGAGTCCTTCAACTTAGATGTAATCGATGCTATTAATGTCTTGCTTTTCTCTTCCGATCGTTCTGTTGCATACTTATATATTGCTTATGTATTGTCTGTGAATTGGTACTAACGTTTCGTTTGGCTACTGCATAGCGATGCCGTGGTATGTCGTGTACAAGGGTAAGGTTCCCAGAGTCTACCACGACTGGGAGGAGTGTCGGAGACAGGTTCACCGATTCAGCGGTAACAGTTACAAAGGGTACGCCACTAGGGTCGAGGCCGAATCTAGATACGCCCGCTATCTAGCGGGAGAGGGGAGGGAGCGTTGGAGGAACCGGATGAAGACGAGTTTCATCGTGATGATGCTCATCGTGATGACCGCAGCTCTCTTCTATGTGATGGTAGTTTAGATGATCGATATCGACTTGTAATGTGAAGACAAAGTCGCGGTCTCGAGACTTGTAATATAATGTTCTATCTTTGTTCGGTCTTTTCAATTCGGAGACTAATATGATGAATTGTATTCGGAGACTAAAATGATGAATTGTATAATCTTCTATTGTATTCGATGAATCTGTTGTTGATGTGTGCTGTCTATATTTTGTCCAATTATACATTTTGTAACCTGTGCAAAAAACAGAAAATAAAAAATAAAAAAAACCTAATATTCATACTAATGGCGCATCACATCATAGTGCGCCATTAGTATGCCAGAGCATACTAATGGCGCATCACTAAACAGTGCGCCATTAGTATGCCGAAGTTACTAATGGCGCATCCCGTTGCCGTGCGCCATTAGTATGCCAAAGCACCTGGGTATAGATGGCACCCTGGGAGGCATACTAATGGCACACTTCTGTATATACTAATGGCGCATCTGTGGTGCGCCATTAGTATACCAGATACTAATGGCGCACCAGTGGTGCGCCATTAGTAAAATATACTAATGGCGTGCTACTAATGGCGCACCACTAATGCGCCATTAATGGCAAGATTAGGTGCGCCATTAGTAGGCCTTTTCCTAGTAGTGCATAGCATAGCAATATAAGCAACGTAGAAGTATCTCCCATAGGTTTGAAAATAAACAGGTGAATAGGTACTACCTCATCTACTTCCCAAAACCCACAATTTAATCAAATACTAACCATGCAATTGTTTGAGGATTGATCTAATGCAATAAAACTGGGTAGTAAAGAGGTATGATCAAAGTGTTACTTGCATTGCTGATGATCCGTGAAACCTAGAGACTCGTAGTAGCACGTTTCGCACTCCGGGTACTCTATCGCAAACAAACAAGCATACAATAAGCACTCAACTAGATGCACGGATAAAACTCAAATAAGAGATTTAACAAGAATGTTCAACTTAAGAACTCCGATTTGCAAAAAGAATCAAACCAAACGAAGCAACAAAACTCAAACTGCGAAAGAAACAAGATCCGTTTACTAATCTGGACTTAGGTCAAATTTTACAGTAGCAAAATCTTGTTCAAGTTGGTTAAACAGAAAGAGGGCTTCGAAACAAAGATCTAGGCGCTTGAATCGTCTGATTCCGATAAACGAGCAAAAAGATAAACTAAAACAAAAATCGGGTCAGAAATCACGATCGAAAATAATCGCGGAAAACCCTGGAAAAAGAAAAACTGACGAACAGGCTAATGAACGAACGTTCGCTGTCTGCGGCTAACGCATGAAAACCGTTCATTAAAACGGACGTACGAACGGGCGTTCGCTAAATAACTAAACCGAAAAAACCGAACGAAAAAAACAGATCTAGGGTTCGAAAATAAAAACCGATCGGTTTTCCGACGAAAGCCGGCGGTGGCGGCGGCTACCTCCGGCGAGGTCGACGGCAGCGGCGAGACGGCGGCGTGGGATGGTGAGGCGGCGCGGTCGGGCGGCGGCGCGGCGCGGTCGGGGCAGCGGCGAGGCGCCGGCGTCTGGCGGCGGGGCGCGGCGGCATCGCCGGCGGCCGCGGCGGGTTAGGGTTAGGGTTTGAGCGGCGAGGCGGGCTGGTGGGCTGCGGGGGTCGGGGTTCTGGTTATAAAGGCTGGCCGGGCGAATCCTAGTTGGGCACGGCCCGACTAAGTCGGTTGACATTTTCTTTTTAAATAATTTCGCGCAAAAAAATGAAGAATAGAAATATTAAACGGACTCCAAAAATCCTGAAATAAATTTTCCCCGTCCTCTAAAAATCTACCGGACAAGGTGAACATTTATTTGGGCCTCTAATGCAATTTTGAAAAACGCATATTTTTCCTAATTCAAATAAAATAGCGATAAAATCCGAATAAAAATCTTATTTGATTTTAATATTAAAATCTCCAATATTTCTTTATTTTGGGGAAATCATTTTATCCCCTCTCTTTTATTTTCATAAAAGAAATATTCGAAGAGAAAATAATTAAAATCAAATGATCCTCTTTTCAAAATTTGAGAAAACTCAAATATGAAAATAACGAAAACCCCAACTCTCTCCATGTATCCTTGAGTTGCGTAGAATTTCTAGGATCAAGCCAAAATGCAATAAAATATGATATGCAATGATGATCTAATGTATAACATTCCAAATTGAAAATTTGGGATGTTACAAACCTACCCCCCATAAGATGAATCTCGCCCTCGAGATTCGGGTTGGCTAGAAAATAGGTGAGGGTGATCCTTCCGTAGGTCTTCCTTTCATTCTCAGGTGGCTTCATCCTCGGTATGGTGGCTCCACTGAACTTTGCAGAACTTGATAACCTTACTGTGTGTGACTCGGCTGGCAAACTCAAGAATCTTGACTGGTTTCTCCTCCTAGGTCAAATCGGTATCCAACTGAATCGCTTCCAGTGGCACTGCATCCGTCAGAGGAATATCAGCCATCTCTGCGTGACAGTTCTTCAACTGAGAAACGTGGAACACATCATGAACTCCTGACAATCCTTCTGGCAATTCTAACTTGTAAGCAACATCTCCCATACGTTCCAAAACCTTGTATGGTCCCACAAAACGTGGTGCTAATTTTCCCTTAACTCCAAAACGCTTCACTCCTCGAACCGGTGATTCACGAAGATACACTCTGTCTCCGACTTCGTAAACTGTCTCTTTGCGTTTAGAATCCGCATAGCTCTTCTGCCTGGACTGAGCTACCTTCAGTCTATCGCGTATCAGCTTAACCTTCTCTTCAGTCTCTTTAATCAAATCTGGTACAAACAACTAACGGTCTCCAACTTCATCCCACAACAATGGTGTCCTGCACCTCCTTTCGTACAATGCTTCGAAAGGGATAATCTTCAAACTGGCTTGATAAATGTTGTTGTAAGAGGACTCTGCATATGGCAAATTGTCGTCCCAACTAGATCCATAATCTAGCGCACAAGCTCTCAACATGTCCTCTAGAATCTGATTGAGTCTCTCGGTCTGTCCATCTGTCTGCGGATGAAAGGCTGTACTGAACTCTAGCCTGGTACCCAAAGTCTCATGCAACTGATTCCAAAACTTTGAGGTAAACTGGGTTCCTCTATCTGATACAATGGTCCTCGGAACTCCATGCAGACATATGATCCTGGTCATGTACATCTTTGCCAACTTAGCACTGGTGTAAGTGGTCTTAACTGGGACGAAATGAGCTACCTTCGTCAAACGATCGACTACAACCCATATCGAGTCATAGCCTGAACGAGTCCTGGGTAATCCCGTGATAAAATCCATGCCTAGCTTATCCCACTTCCATTCGGGTATCGGCAATGGCTGTAGCAATCCTGCCGGCTTCTGATGCTCTACCTTCACTCTCTGACATACATCACAAACTGCTACATACTCCGCAATATCCTTCTTCATTCCGGTCCACCAGAAACTGTCCTTCAAATCCAGATACATCTTGGTATTTCCTGGGTGAATCGAATACGGCGAATCATGGGCCTCCGGCAGAATCAACTTCCTGATCTCCGGATCATTTGGCACATATATGCGGTACTCAAACCATAGGGTATCGTGCTCATCCTCACGAAATCCCTTAGCTTTTCCTTTGCTCATCCTCTCTTTTATCTCGGCAATCTCCTTGCCCGTCTTCTGAGCTTCCCTGATCTTATCCATCAAAGTAGACTGAATCTCCAATGCTGCTACATAACCCCTCGGAACTATTTCCAAACATAGCTCACGAAGATCCTCTGCTAGCTCCTTGGGTAATCCTCCGGTCATGTGTGTATTGACATGGCTCTTGCGGCTCAACGCATCTGCTACTACGTTAGCCTTTCTGGGATGATAATGCAACTTCATATCATAATCCTTAATGAGCTCCATCTCCTTTGCCTGAGATTCAACTCCCTCTGCGTGAAGATATACTTCAAACTCTTGTGATCCGTGTACACCTCACAATGGTTTCCGATGAGAAAATGTATCCATTTCTTCAACGCATGCACTACGGCTGCTAACTCCAAATCATGGGTAGCATAATTCAACTCATGGGGTTTAAGCTGTCGTGAGGCATATGAAACAACTCTTCCCTCCTGCATAAGCACTACTCCAAGTCCTCGACGAGAAGCGTCGCAATACACCTGGTAATCCTTGCGTTTGTCTGGAAGAATCAACACTGGAGCTGTAACCAAGCGTTTCTTCAACTCCTGAAAACTGGCCTCACATTCCTCAGTCTATTTGAACTTGGTGTCCTTCTTCAACAACTCCGTCATGGGCTTTGCAATCTTCGAGAAATTTTTGATGAACCTCCGGTAGTATCCTGCGAGCCCAAGGAAACTCCGGATCTCTCCAACTGACGTGGGTGCTTCCCAATTTGTCACAGTGACAACCTTGGTAGAGTCTAGTACTATTCCTTCTCCGGATATAACATCTCCGAGGAATCCAACTTCCTTCAACCAAAACTCACACTTGCTGAACTTGGCATATAACTTGTGTTCTCTGAGCTTCCCAAGTACCAGACGCAAATGCTCTTTATGCTCCTCTTCATTCTTCGAGTAGACTAGAATATCATCAATGAACACCACGACGAACTTATCCAAAAACTCCATAAACACCTTGTTCATCATGTTCATAAAATAGGCAGGTGCGTTAGTCAGACCAAATGACATAACGGTATACTCATATAGCCCGTACCTTGTGGTAAAAGTTGTCTTAGGTATATCCTCCTCTCGAATCTTCAGCTGGTGGTACCCTGATCGCAGATCGATCTTGGAAAACACCTTAGCTCCTTGCAGCTAGTCAAACAAATCATTTATCATCGGCAGTGGGTACTTGTTCTTGATCATCACCTCATTCAACCCTCGATAATCAACAACCATCCTCAACGATCCATCCTTCTTCTCCACTAGAAGCACTGGTGATCCCCAAGGTGACGAGCTTGGGCGAATATAGCCTTTATCCAGTAACTCCTTAATCTGCTTCTTAATTTCCTCTAAATCCTTAGCGGGCATCCTGTACGGTCTCTTAGATATTGGCCCTGTGCCTGGCAAAAGCTCGATCAAAAACTCAATGTCTCTATCCGGTGGCATGCCTGGCAACTCTTCTGGAAATACATCCGGGAAATCCTTCACCACTGGTACTTCCTCCTGTACAACTCCTGATAAGGAATTCACTTGAGTCCTATTCGGCACATGCCGGGATACATACTTGATCCTTCTTCCTTCTGGGGTGGTAAGCAAAGTCAACTTACTGGCGCAGTCAATGTTCCCTCCATACTTCGATAACCAATCCATGCCTAATATCACATCCAGTCCTTGTGACTCCAATACTATTAGGTCTGAGGGAAACAGGTAGTTACCGATCCTTAATGATAACCGATCACACCATAGGCTAGCCATATGCTCTGCTCCTGGCGAGGTTACTAACATGGGTGACCTAAGGGATTGGGTTGGCAGTTTAAACTTATCCACAAATCCCCTTGATATGTATGAATGCGATGCACCAGTATCAAAAAGAACGATTGCAGTAAATGACTTAACCAAAAACTTACCTATTACTGCATCGGGTTGCGCTTCAACCTCCTCCACGCAAACGTGGTTCACTTGTCCCCTGTTGAAAGGGTTGGGCTTCTTCCCAGAGCTTCCATTGCCATTTCCATTCTTTGCTTCAGAACACTCCGTGGCATAATGTCCATTCTTCCCGCACTTGAAACAAGTAATGTGACTTAGATCCTTCTTGGCGGGCGTTGCTGGGTTGGTACGGTTCTGGCCGTTGCTTCCTTCATTACCATTCCCATTCCTGGGGCCACTATGGTTGTGCGAAATCCCTCCATTGTGATTGTGACCTCCATGGTTATGTTGAAGGGGTCCTCCCGAGTTCGGGGTAAAACGGGGTCTGTGCTGAGCTCCAGAATTGTACTTCCCTAGTCCACACATCCTCTTGCGGTTGTCAATCTGCTGCTGCTTCCCTTCAATCATGAGAGCTCTATCTACCAACTCCAGGTAGTTATTGAAAGTTGCCACCATCAACTACATGCTCAGCTCATCATTCAGTCCTTCCAGAAACTTCTCCTGCTTAGCTGCATCTGTAGCAACGTCATCTGGGGCATAACGTGCTAGCTTACTAAAGTCATCCACATACTGGCCAACAGTGCGTCCTCCTTGGCATAAGTTGCGAAACTCGCGCTTCTTCATGGCCATAGCTCCTGCTGATACATGGGCGGTGCGAAAAGCCTGCTGAAACTGGTCCCATGTGACAGTGTCGATGGGGTAAGTGGCTGTGAAATTCTCCCACCATGATGATGCGGGTCCATCAAGCTGATGTGCGGCAAAACGCACTCTCTCCGCATCTGTGCATCCTGCCGTGGTCAACTCCCTTCCAATCTTGCGGAGCCAATCATCTGCAACTATCGGCTCGGTGCTACTAGAGAACACCGGCGGACTCAGCCTTAGAAAACGGGCTAAGTGATCAACAGGTGGTGGTGGTGGTGGGTTATTGTTGTTGTTGTTCCCCTGATTCTGATTCTGGACTAGTATCTGCATCAATGCATTCTGCTGCTGGATAGACTGAGTGAGCTCCGGCGGGAAAGCAAATCCATTGTCGCGTCTCGGAGGCATCTGCTGGGTTTAGAAAAGGTGAGAAAACAGAATAGAATGAGGTCTAGGGGGGAAACACTACCCATATGCACATGAGACAAACACAATCATATCACTTCAATCAATTCAAACAAGGGCATGCAATCGGTCTAACTATCGTTACAAAAGTGCTCGGACTATACTATATACATGGGGGAAATTTCTACTACTGATATGGTGGTCGACTAGAAAAATTGATCGGTGGAAGACTCCATAATATCTGCTCCAGCTTCATCAACAAAGTCATCATCGCTATCGTCGGGGTCCGAGTCGGTGTCGTCGATGATGATGTAGTTCTCCGGGCAAGTGGAATCGTCGTCTTCTCCTCCTGGCGCGGGGTCTCCCATGAAGACTCCTAGCTTCCTTGTGAGGTCGTCATCCTTCTCCACGAGTATCGTCATTTCCTCCTCGTATCCATCTCGTGTAGACTTGAGTTCTTCCTCCAGCTCCGTGATCCTGGTGATTGCCTTCTTCAGATCTATCATGCCTGCGCACATCTGGTTCTCCAGGCGACGAATGTGCTGATTTAACTCCTGGATGAAAGCTGCAATGGACCTATCCTTCCTGGTGCTGATCATCTCCCATTGCTCATCTCGGCTCCCACAAATCTGGTAGATAGTATCCTTGAGATCCTTGTGGTAAACTTCTCCGATGCGTCCCATGGCGACGTGGGCTGCCATGCTCTTTCCTAGACTCCAGGTTGGTGCATCAAAGGAAAACTCTATGGGCTCAGTGACTGGCGTGAATGTCCTTCCTGGAACTTGAACTTGAATCATCCAGCACTCCTCTTCTGGTAAAGTGGCGTTGTAGGTCCCGGTGAAGCTTGGTATTCCGATGTTCAGGTATCTAGTAACTTCCTTCAAGTGTCGTCCAAAAGGTGTATCTTCATCCGGTTGTGCAAACTTGTTCCTCGAGTCCGCCATCCTAAAGAGTAGAAAATGGAGAGGAGTCAGAAATGAGAAGAGAGTAGTGATCTAGGGTTTTATCTTAGTGGTCGTGTCCTACAGTCAGCGTGTGCTCTGATACCATCTTGTAGCGACCAGACCTCAAACCGTCTGATCTCTGTCCATCAGTGTCATCCCTGGATCGGTAATGCTGACACGCACAGTACTTGAGGATTTATAAGAGTGTAGCAATCACACACTTATTACATCGAATGTCTCAAAAGAGAATTATTTCAATAGAATATGGCTTAAGGCCATCTAAAATTGATAACAGCGGAAGGCTTGGAAGATAAAGTGAGTCCATCAACTCCAACGGCATCACTGAGTGAAAGACAACGACCTATGGCTCCTTACTCGTCGTCTGAAAAGTCTGCAACATGAACATTGCAGCCCGAAACAGGTCAGCACATGGAATATGCTGGCAAGGCAACACATAGAGTAATGAACAGAATAAATGCTATCACTACATGCATATTTGGCTGGTGGTAAGCTCTAGGGTTACAGTTTTGCATAAAGCCAATTTTTCCCTACAACAAAGGAATAAATTTTATTTAACTATCATGGTGGTTGTTAAACATTGAGAAGGTTCCTCCAACTGAATCCCAATTAAGCATCATCATTAAACCCAATCAAATTATATTAAGAGTGATGATATCAACATGATAATCCAAGAACCAGATACTCAAGATGTCCATAACCGGGGACACGCCTAACCATGATTAGTTTGTACACTCTGCAGAGGTTTGCATACTTGTCCCCACAAGACTCGAATGCATCCATGGTCGGAGATTCGAGACACAGTCTTTCTGAAGCATTAACTCTCTACTCTGGATAGACAGTGCCACCTGCAACCCACTGCATCTGCTAGTCTACCTCTTCAAGATCTTCACGCAACTTACTCAACTATGCCAGAGCCCATAATGGCTTGTGGCTGCACACGGAAGTTTCTAGCATGAATAATCTTACGATCCCTTTGAGCCTGGGTGGCGGGCCGTAGGATGATCACACGGGTCCTCCGGGATATCCTAGGACAACACTGGATTCTCCAGGTGCCCACAAACAATCCACCCAGATGTGTATTAAAGTTGCCACCTGAAGTTGGACCATTAATTAACAAACTCACATCTGTAAAGAGGTATGATCAAAGTGTTACTTGCCTTGCTGATGATCCGCGAAACCTAGAGACTCGTAGTAGCACGCTTCGCACTCCGGATACTCTATGGCAAACAAACGAGCATACAGTAAGCACTCAACTAGATGCACAGGTAAAACTCAAATAAGAGATTTAACCAGAAAGTTCAACTTAAGAACTCCGGTTTGCAAAAAGAATCCAACCAAACGAAGCAACAAAACTTAAACTGCGAAAGAAACAAGATCTGTTTACTAATCTGGACTTAGGTCAAATTTTATAGTAGCAAAATCTTGTTCAAGTTCGTTAAACAGAAAGAGGGCTTCGAAACGAAGATCTATGCACTTGAATCGCCTGATTCCGATAAACGAGCGAAAAGATAAACTAAAACGAAAATCGGGTCAGAAATCACGATCGAAAATAATCGCGGAAAACCCTGGAAAAAGAAAAAAACTGACGAACAGGCTAACGAACGAATGTTCGCTGTCTGTGGCTAACGGATGAAAACCGTTCATTAAAACGAATGTACGAACAGGCATTCGCTAAATAACTAAACCGAAAAAAACCGAACAAAAAAAACAGATCTAGGGTTACAAAATAAAAACCGATCGGTTTTCCGACGAAAACCGGCGGCGGCGGTAGCGGCGAGACAGCGGCGCGGGACGGCGAGGCGGCGCGGTCGGGGCAGCGGCGAGGCGACGGCGTCCGGCAGCGGTGGCGGCGGCGGGTTTTGGTTAGGGTCTGGGCAGCGAGGCGGGCTGGTGGGCTGCGGGGGTCGAGGTGCTGGTTATAAAGGCTGGCCGGGCGATTCCTAGTCGGGCACGGCCCGCCTAAGTCGGTTGACTTTAAAAAAAATCCGCGCAAGAAAATGAAGAAACAAAATACTAAACGGACTCCAAAAATCCTGAAATAAATTTTCCCCGTCCTCTAAAAATCGACCGGATAGAGTGAACATTTATTTGGGCCTCTAGTGCAATTTTGAAAAACGCATATTTTTCCTAATTCAAATAAAATAGTGATAAAATCCAAATAAAAATCTTATTTGATTTTAATATTACAATATCCAATATTTCTTTATTTTGGGGAAGTCGTTTTATCCCCTCTCTTTTATTTTCATAAAAGAAATATTCGAAGAGAAAATAATTAAAATCAAACGATCCTCTTTTCAAAATTTGAAAAAACTCAAATATGAAAATAACGAAATCGCCAACTCTCTCCGTGGGTCCTTGAGTTGTGTAGAATTTCTAGGATCAAGCCAAAATGCAATAAAATATGATATGCAATGATGATCTAATGTATAACATTCCAAATTGAAAATTTGGGACGCTACAGTTATGTTGATGAGTAATTGTGCTCTAGTAAGAATATTTGTGTTAAGGTTTGTGAATCCTTATGCATGCACGGAAGTCAATAATCATGCAATGAAAATTATATCCTACTTGTGGTGCATTATTCGGTGTTAATTATGCTTAATGCTTGCTTATGAGATTATTCGTTTCTTGGTTGGTCGCTTCTCAATCTTTTGCTGACCTTCACTTTGCACCAAGTATGATCTCTACTTGTGCATCCAAAATTCTTTAAACCAGTTTTGCCACATGAGTCCACTATATCTACCTATATGCGGTATTCTTTTGCTGTTCTAAGCAAATTTGCATGTGCCATCTCTAATTTTCAAAATAAACTTCTCTTTTGTGTGTTTGTTTCGCTCGCGGAACGGTAACGGGTGGCTAATGTTTTCCATGCTAGATGTGTTATTCTCACGATGAGTGTTTATTCGCTTGTCATTGCACGAGAGTAAGGCAAATGTATTAGGGATGCCTAGTCCCGAAATGCAAAAAAATTGAATTTACTTTATGTTGTCAAATAATAAATTCCTTGGAAAGTTTTGGTATGGAGGGCACCCGTGGATATGATTAGCCATGGAAAGTGAAAGTATGGTGGAAAAAGGAACAAACTTTATTTTCTGTTTGGGAACTGCCTATGGCATATCTAGCATGGAAAGTATTCGGAACTCTGAGTCATTTTCGTTGGTGGGATGGATACACCTCCAAAATGTTTTTATCTCTAAGTTTTTCTCTTTGAGTTTTGGCACCTCTACAAATCCCTGCTTCCCTCTGCGAAGGGCCTTTATTTTACTTTATGCAATTTTTATTTTTGAAATTTGAGTCTCCATCTTATCTCATAAAAAGCACCAACTAGGAGGCAATATGATCATACTTAAGTATTGGTGTAGTTAATATTCGAGTGTGTTTCATGAATGGATCAAGGTTTGAGCATGATGGGCTAGGGATAACTTATTTTAGCGTTGATATTTTGAAAGACATGGTTGCTTGTTGGTATGCTTGAGTATCTAAATTATTATGTCAAAACTAGACTATTGCTTTGAATCACATAAAAGTCCAAATGTCCATGCTATAAAGAAAAGAATATGATATGACATGATGAACAGCACTCCACATCAAAAATTCTGTTTTTATCACTTACCTACTCGAGGACGAGTAGGAGTTAAGCTTGGGGATGCTGATATGTCTCCAACGTATCTATAATTTTGATTGTTCCATGTTGTTTTATTATCAATCTTGGATGTTTTATAATCATTTATAGTCATTTTATATCATTTTTTGGTACTAACCTATTGACATAGTACCAAGTGCCAGTTGCTGTTTTTTCCATGTTTTTTACATCGCAGAAAATCCTGATCAGACGGAGTCCAAATGCCATGAAACTTTATGGAGATTTTTTATGGACCAGAAGGAAGATATTGGGCCCTGGTTGCACCTGGGGGGAGTCCCGAGGAGGGGACAACCCACCAGGGCGCGCCAGGAGGCCTAGGCGCGCCCTGGTGGGTTGTGCGCACCTCGGGTGCCCCCGGACCGCTTCTTCGCTCTATAAATACCTCAATATTCCAGAAACCCTAGAAGCATCGACGAAATATTCATCCAGCCACCGCAGAGTCCAGAACCACTAGATCCAATCTAGACACCATCTCGGATGGGGTTCACCACCTCCATTGGTGCCTCTCCGATGATGCGTGAGTAGTTCTTTGTAGATCTTCGGGTCCGTAGTTAGTAGCTAGATGGCTTTCTCTCTCTCTCACTAAATTCTCAATACAATGGTCTCTTGGAGATCCATATGATGTAACTCTTTTTGCGGTGTGTTTGTTGAGATCTGATGAAGTTTGAGTTTATGATCAGTCATATCTTTTTATATCCATGAAAGTTATTTGAGTTTCTTTGATCTCTTATAGCCTCGTATTTCTTCTCCAATATTTGGGTTTTGTTTGGCCAACTTGATCTATTTATCTTGCAATGGGAAGAGGTGCCCGATAGTGGGTTCGATCTTACGGTGCTCGATCCCAGTGACAGAAAGGGAACCGACACGTATGTATCGTTGCTACTAAGGATAAAAAGACGAGATCTATATCTAACGCCATAGATAAACGGATCTTGTCTACATCATGTCATCGTTCTTATTTCATTACTCCGTTTTTCCATGAACTTAATACACTAGATGCATGCTGGATAGCGGTCGACGTGTGGAGTAATAGTAGTAGATGCAGGCAGGGGTCGTTCTACTAATCTTGGACGTGATGCCTATGTATAGATCATTGCCTGGATATCGTCATAATTATTTGAGGTTCTATCAATTGCCCAACAGTAATTTGTTTACCCACCGTTTGCTATCTTTCTCGAGAGAAGCCACTAGTGAAACCTACGGCCCCCGGGTCTTCTTTCTCATATAATTGCTTGCGGTCTACTTTTCCTTTGCATTTTTATTTTCAGATCTGTTAAACCAAAAATACAAAAATACGTTGCTGCATTTTTTCCTTATTTATTTTATTTGGCGTTCGATCTATTAATTTACTACAAAATTATCTCACGTCCGTTTGCCTATCTTCAGGCGTCGTACCCCGGAAGGGATTGACAACCCCTTTAACACGTCGGGTTGCGAGGATTTGTTATATATGTGCAGGGGCTGTTTACGTTGTGTTGCTTGGTTCTCCTACTGGTTCGATAAACTTGGTTTCATATTTGAGAGAAATACCTACCGCCGATGTGCTGCATCATCCCTTCCTCTTTGGGGAAAAACCGACGTAGCTTCAAGCGACATCAGAAGGAATTTCTGGCGCCGTTGCCGGGGAGGATATTCAACATAACCAGGTTCCAAATCACAAATCTCATCTCCTTGCAATTTATATTATTTTCCATTTGCCTCTCATTTTCCTCTCCCCAACTTCACAAAAATATGCCGTTTTATTCACCCTCTTTTTTGTTTGCCTTTTTCTCGTCAGATCTTATGTTTGCTTGTGTTGCCATGTATCTTCTATTTTCTTGCATCTTTAAGTGCTAAAAATCTATTGATATGGATCCGCATCCACTTGCTAATCTTTTCAAAAGATCCAATTATGGTGAGCCAATTGCTAGTGATTTGAGTGCACTAGATTATCTTTATGAAGTTTTGCTTGAGATTCGTGAATCAGAAAATTATGATGAAGAAATTAATGAAGTGATTCATGATAACTCCTTCAATGGAAAGCATGATTGCAATGATTTTACTATAAATTCTATCAATGTCAATTGTGCTAATAATATGCAAAGCCCCAAGCTTGGGGATGCTAATTTTGCTATGTCCACTACTTGTTGCAATGATCATGATTGGGGGTATTCTTCTTATGATCTTGAAAATTTATTTAAGCCTCATGATGAATATGTTTGCAATAATATTGAAAGCGGGTTTGGAAGAGTGTTCGATCTTATGAAATTTAGGTAAAAGCAATCCCACATATTTGGAGAGTGTTCGATCTTATGAATTTTTTTGATGAAAGTGGGTTTGGAGAGGTTGCTACCTCTTGAGCATGCGTTGGTTTTCCCTTGAAGAGGAAAGGGTGATGTAGCAAAGTAGCGTAAGTATTTCCCTCAGTTTTTGAGAACCAAGGTATCAATCCAGTAGGAGGCTACACGCAAGTCCCTCGTACGTACACAAAAAAATAAGAACCTTGCAAGCAATGTGATAAAGGGGTTGTCAATCCCTTCATGGCCACTTGCAAAAGTGAGATCTGATAGAGATGATAAGATAATATTTTTCGTATTTTTATGATAAAGATTGAAAGTAAAGATTGCAAAATAAACGGTGAAAGAAATAGCTAGTTGACGGAATATTAATATGATGGAAAATAGACCCGGGGGCCATAGGTTTCACTAGTGGCTTCTCTCAAGATAGCATAAGTATTACGGTGGGTGAACAAATTACTGTCGATCAATTGATAGAAAAGTGCATAATTATGAGAATATCTAGGCATGATCATGTATATAGGCATCAAGTCCGCGACAAGTAGACCGACTCCTACCTGCATCTACTACTATTACTCCACACATCGACCGCTATCCAGCATGCATCTAGAGTATTAGTTCATCAGAACAGAGTAACGCATTAGGCAAGATGACATGATGTAGAGGGATTAACTCAAGCAATATGATATAAACCCCATCTTTTTATCCTCAATGGCAACAATACAATACGTGTCGTTTCCCCTTCTGTCACTTGCATCGAGCACTGCAAGATTGAACCCAAAGCTAATTACTTCTCCCATTGCAAGAAAGATCAATCTAGTAGGCCAAACCAAACTGGTAATTCGAAGAGACTTGCAAAGATAACCAATCATACATAAATGAATTCAGAGAAGATTCAAATATTGTTCCTAGATAATCTTGATCATAAACCCACAATTCATCGGATCTCGACAAACACACCGCAAAAAGACTTACATCGAATAGATCTCCAAGAAGATCGAGGAGAACTTTGTATTGAGATCCAAAGAGAGAGAAGAAGCCATCTAGCTAATAACTATGGACCCGAAGGTCTGTGGTAAACTACTCACACATCATCGAAGAGGCTATGGTGTTGATGTAAGCCTTCCGTGATCGATTCCCCCTCCGGCCGAGTGCCAGAAAAGGCCCCAAGATGGGATCTCATGGGTACAGAAGGTTGCGGCGGTGGAAATAGGGTTTCGTGGTGCTCCTTGATGGTTTCGGGGTACATGGGTATATAGAGGAGGAAGAAGTAGGTCGGTGGAGCCACGAGGGGCCCACGAGGGTGGGAGCGCGCCCAGGGGGCAGGCGCGCCTCCCTGCCTCGTGGCTTCCTTGTTGATTTCTTGACGTCCACTCCAAGTCCTCTGGATCACGTTTGTTCCAAAAATCACGCTCCCGAAGGTTTCATTCCGTTTGGACTCCGTTTTGTATTCATTTTCTACAAAACAGTGAAATAGGCAAGAAAAAACGGCAATTTGCACTGGGCCTTGGGTTAGTAGGTTAGTCCCAAAAATAATATAAAAGTGTATAATAAAGCTCATTAAACATCCAAAACAGAATATATAATAGCATGGAGCAATCAAAAATTATAGATACGTTGGAGACGTATCAAGCATCCCCAAGCTTAATTCCTGCTCGTCCTGGAGTAGGTAAATGATAAAAATAGAATTTTTGATGCGGAATGCTACTTAGCATATTCTTCAATGTAATTCTCTTTATTGTGGCATGAATGTTCAGATCCGAAAGATTCAAGATAAAGTTTAATATTGACATAAAATAATAATACTTCAAGCATACTAACTAAGCAATCATGTCTTCTCAAAATAACATGGCCCAATAAAGTTCATCCCTACAAAATCATATAGTTTGGTCATGCTCCATTTTCGTCACACAAGATGCTCTCATCTTGCACAACCCCGATGACAAGCCAAGCAATTGTTTCATACTTTAGTAATCTCAATCTTTTTTCAACTTTAACGCAATACTTGAGCGTGAACCATGGATATAGCACTATGGGTGGAATAGAATATGATGATTGGGGTTGTGTGGAGAAGACAAAAAAGGAGAAAGTCTCACATTGACGCGGCTAATCAACGGGCTAGGGAGATGCCCATCAATTGATGTCAATGCAACGAATGCACTAGAGCTATAAATGTATGAAAGCTCAACAAAAGAAACTAAGTGGGTGTGCATCCAACTTGCTTGCTCACGAAGACCTAGGGCATTTGAGGAAGCCCATATTTGGAATATACAAGCCAAGTTCTATAATGAAAAATTCCCACTAGTATATGAAAGTGACAAAACAAGAGACTCTCTATCATAAAGATCATGGTGCTACTTTGAAGCACAAGTGTGGAAAAAGGGTAGTAGCATTGTCCCTTTTTATTTCTCTTTTTTTTCTTTTCTTTTTTGTTCTTTTTTTGGGCCTTTCTTTTTTTATTTGGCCTTTCTCTTTTTTTATGTGGGACAATGATGATTACAACTCGATACTAGAACAAAGTATGAGCCTATGTGAATGCCTCCGTCGGTGTACCGTGATGGGCAATGAATCAAGAGTGACATGTATGAAATAATATGCATGGTGGCTACATGATCATGCAAGGCAATATGACAATGATGAAGCGTGTCATAATAAACGGAACGGTGGAAAGTTGCATGGCAATATATCTCGGAATGGCTATGGAAATGCCATAATAGGTAGGTATGGTGGCTGTTTTGAGGAAGATATAAGGAGTTTTATGTGTGATAGAGCGTATCGTATCACGGGGTTTGGATGCATCGGCGAAGTTTGCACCAACTCTCAAGGTGAGAAAGGGCAATGCACGGTACCGAAGAGGCTAGCAATGATGGAAGGTTGAGAGTGCGTATAATCCATGGACTCAACATTAGTCATAAAGAACTCACATACTTATTGCAAAAATCTACAAGTCATCAAAAACCAAGCACTACGCGCATGCTCCTAGTGGGATAGATATGTAGGAAAAGACCATTGCTCGTCCCCGACCGCCACTCATAAGGATGACAATCAAAGAACACCTCATGTTTCAAATTTGTTACACAACGTTTACCATACGTGCATGCTACAGGACATGCAAACTTCAACACAAGTATTTCTCAAATTCGCAACTACTCAACTAGCACAACTTTAATATCACTATCTCCATATATCAAAACAATCATCAAGTATCAAACTTCGCTTAGTATTCAACGCACTTATATGAAAGTTTTTATTATATCCATCTTAGATGCCTATCATATTAGGACTAATTTTATAACCAAATAATATTACCATGATGTTCTAAAGGACTCTCAAAATAATATAAGTGAAGCATGAGAGATCAATAATTTCTATAAAATAAAACCACCACCGTGCTATAAAAGATATAAGTGAAGTACTAGAGCAAAATTGTTTAGCCCAAAAGATATAAGTGAAGCACAAAGAGTATTCTAATAAATTCCGAATAATGTGTGTCTCTCCCAAAAGGTGTGTACAGCAAGGATGATTGTGGTGAACTAAAAAAACAAAGACTCAAATCATACAAGACGCTCCAAGCAAAACACATATCATGTGGTGAATAAAAATATAGCTCCAAGTAAAGTTACCGATGGACGAAGACAAAAGAGGGGATGCCTTCCGGGGCATCCCCAGGCTTAGGCTTTTTGGTTGTCCTTGGATTTTACCTTGGGGTGCCTTGGGCATCCCCAAGCTTAGGCTCTTGCCACTCCTTGTTCCATAATCCATCAAATCTTTACCCAAAACTTGAAAACTTCACAACACAAAACTTAACAGAAAATCTCGTGAGCTCCGTTAGCGAAAGAAAACAAAACACCACTTCAAGGTACTGTAATGAACTCATTCTTTATTTATATTGGTGTTAAACCTACTTTATTCCAACTTCTGTATGGTTCATAACCTCCGATACTAGCCATAGATTCATCAAAATACGCAAAGAACACACGAAAAACAGAATCTGTAAAAAATAGAACAGTCTGTAGTAATATGTATCAAACGCATACTTCTGGAACTCCAAAAATTATAAAATAACTTGCTGGACGTGAGGAATTTATCTATTAATCTTCTTCAAAAATAATCAACTAAATAGCACTCTCCAGTAAAAAGTTGTAGCTAATCTCGTGAGCGCTAAAGTTTCTGTTTTTTACAGCAAGATCAAAAAGACTTCACCCAAGTCTTCCCAAAGGTTCTACTTGGCACAAACACTAATTAAAACATAAAAACACATCTAACCAGAGGGTATATCAAATATTTATTCCTAAACAGAACCAAAAAGCAAGAAACAAAAATAAAATTGGGTTGCCTCCCAACAAGCGCTATCGTTTAACGCCCCTAGCTAGGCATAAAGGCAAGGATAGATCTAGGTATTATCATAATAATGGTTAGGTAGATCACGAAAACTCATCTCATATTCCCTATGTTCAGCAGCAAGTTTTCTTTGTGGCAAGCAAAAGTAATCAAAAGGGCTAAATTTAATAGGGCAAAAGTCCCCAAGATGAAGCTCGGGAGGTATCGGTTCCTCCTTTGGCCCCTTATATTGCACAACCAATTCATCATTTTAAGCATTCTTTTGGCAATAACTCATGAGCCTTTGTTCAAAAGAAAACCCTAACCCGTTGTTCCGAATAGCAAAGTCATCATTAAGTTCAGAAATTCTATCAACTAGAACATCGGTAGGAACCTTTTTTCTAAGGTTTTCATTGTAAGCAACATGATCTAAAGATCGTAAACGCATTAAGTCTTCTTGATTAAAAAGGATAGCTTCTATCGGAGGACGACCAGCATCCACCCTATAATGCGCAAAAATTTCATTGGCCTCTTTCATTATAAATCTGAACTCATGTGCCAAAAAGATAGTAGCCGCTCGCTTAACAGAAGAATGCTCGATATTGGAAAACTCTAGAAAAATCCTTTGTATGCAAGGATGCAGATGGATAAATTGTCTTTCAAGTTCAACTACGAGCAAGGATATAGCATCCGCAAGACTACTAGTTCTATGAAGAATAGGCCCATCCATAGAGGGCAGGGAACCGGCACAAGTAAAGAAATCTTGAATAACTCCTTTCCCAATAATATTACCGCTACCAAAATCCGAAACTTCTTAGTGTGTAAAATAGTAGGATATTCAAGAGGATCATCAAAACCATCAAAGTTTTCCATATTATTATCCTTATCAATGATAACCTCCCCAGTTTCAGACATGATGGTAGCACAGAGAACAAACACACAAGAAGCAAGCGAAAAAGAGGCGAACGGAAAGAGAGGGCGAATAAAACGGCAAGGGTGAATTGGGGGAGAGTAAAACGAGAGGCAAATGGCAAATAATGTAAGGCGAGGGATAAGAGTTTGTGATGGGTACTTGGTATGTCTTGACTTGTGCGTAGACTCCCCGGCAACAGCGCCAGATATGGCTAGTTGCTGGGAGATCGAATCTTGACTTGACTTGGCGTAAGCCTCCCCGGCAACGGCGCCAGAAATACTTCTTGCTACCTCTTGAGCATGCGTTGGTTTTCCCTTGAAAAGGAAAGGGTGATGCAGCAAAGTAGCGTAAGTATTTCACTCAGTTTTTGAGAACCAAGGTATCAATCCAGTAGGAGGCCACACGCAAGTCCCTCGTACCTAGACAAAAAAATAAGAACCTTGCAACCAACGCGATAAAGGGGTTGTCAATCCCTTCACGGCCACTTGCAAAAGTGAGATCTGATAGAGATGATAAGATAATATTTTTGGTACTTTTATGATAAAGATTGAAAGTAAAGATTGGAAAATAAACGGTGAAAGAAATAGCTAGTTGACGGAAGATTAATATGATGGAAAATAGACCCGAGGCCATAGATTTCACTAGTGGCTTCTCTCAAGATAGCATAAGTATTACGGTGGGTGAACAAATTACTGTCAAGCAATTGATAGAAAAGTGCATAATTATGAGAATATCTAGGCATGATCATGTATATAGGCATCACGTCCGCGACAAGTAGACCGACTCCTGCCTGCATCTACTACTATTACTCCACACATCGACCGCTATCCAACATGCATCTAGAGTATTAAGTTCATAAGAATAGAGTAACGCATTAGGCAAGATGACATGATGTAGAGGGATAAACTCAAGCAATATGATATAAACCCCATCATTTTATCCTCGATGGCAACAATACAATACGTGTCGTTTCCCCTTTGTCGGTGTCAAAACCGGCGGATCTCGGGTAGGGGGTCCCGAACTGTGCGTCTAGGATCGATGGTAACAGGAGACGGGGACACGATGTTTACCCAGGTTCGGGCCCTCTCTTTGGAGGTAATACCCTACTTCCTGCTTGATTGATCTTGATGAATATGAGTATTACAAGAGTTGATCTACCACGAGATCGTGATGACTAAACCCTAGAAGTCTAGCCTGTATGACTATGGTAATGTGTATCTCTCTATCCGGACTATGCTCTCCGATTTATATAGACACCGGAGAGATCTAGGGTTACATGGAGTTAGTTACATAAGAAGGAATCGTCATAGTTGGTTGCCTAGCTTGCCTTCCACGCCAGGGAGAGTCCAATCCGGACACGGGTATAGTCTTCGGCCTTCATGTCTTCGCAGCCCATCAGTCCGGCCCAATGGATAATAGGCCGGACGCCCGAGGACCCCTTAGTCTAGGACTCCCTCAGTAGCCCCCGAACCAGGCTTCAATGACGAGGTGTTTGGCGCGCAGTATTGTCTTCGGCATTGCAAGGCGGGTTCCTTCTCCAAGTAATATATTCGGCCGCTGATTCAATATTGCTCCCCTCGGCTTCTGTGCGCTAATAACTTCGTCTTCCACGTGTCGAGCGAATGCGGAACGTCAGGATATTTTTATGAATAACACCCCATCCGTGCAAGGAAGAGCGCCTATTTAAAGATATTGGATCTCAGATCCATGTGATACTGCGCCGAGAAAATCCCCGGAGACTGCTAGGAGAAACCATTCCAACATGGCTAGCATTCCCAGCTCCTCCTCCCGTTCCAACCCAGAGAGAGGCAAGTGGGAGAAGTGCTCTGTGCCTCACAGTCAATTAGCAAAGTTGCAAGCACAGGGATTTCTTCCCCCTGCAGATCTGGTCCCTGTTCGAGCAGGGTTGGCCTCCTTCAATGGCGTGAATCAGGCGGAGGACTTCCCCAATCCATCCGGCGGGAGCAAGTGTGCTTCGTCCCTTATCTGCTAAGGGGCGTCGGATTTCCAGTCCATCCGTTCCTCCGAGGGCTTCTGGAATATTGCGGCCTCCAGCTGCATAACTTCACCCCTGCCTCTATCCTGCACATAGCAGGTTATGTCGCTTTATGCGAGTTATTTCTGGGTGTTGAAGCCCATTTTGAACTGTGGAGAAAATTGTTCTGTCTTGTCCCCCGTAACCACGAGGGGTCAATATTTGAAGTGGGCGGAGCCGAAGTGTGGCGCATCGCCGATACCGGATACCTGTCCGGCACACTAAGGAGGGCACCTAAAGAATGGCCTTCCGAATGGTTCTACATCGAGGACATTGCACTTCCCGACCCGGTTCGAAAGGGTCTCCCTGAATTCGCAAGCGTTCCCCTAAAGAAACGCCATAGTTGGCGTCCTCGGAGCCTTGAGGAGGATGACAGTTCGGAGGTTCATCAACTCATGGGTAAGATAAAGACGCTCGCCCAGTCCGGATTAATAATGGTTGAGGTAATGGCGACCTCCATAGTGCGAGGGGTTCAACCGCTTCAATATAGAGGGCTCCCAATGTGGCACTACAACGGGGAGGACGACGCCTCCCGCTGTGGTCGGAAAGGTCCGGAAACCCCCACTGGTCTAGCCAAGATATTGGCCGAGCTATTCAAAGGGGATGAAAAGGAATTTCTTCGCATCAATCGCAGGGATGGATATTCTATGTATGATCCTCCCAGTTGGGTAAGCCCCAGTCCTTCTGCTTTACTCATTCTGCTTCCCGGATTACCTTTGATAAATTTCTAATCCGCTTATAACAGCATTGGCGAAAAATCACCGAGGGGTTTTACAGCCCCGCCCCACAGCCTGAGAATCACAACCGGGAGCTGGATCCTGGGTTTGAAGAAGACCCGAATATATTCGTGGTACTCGCGGAAGGGGTGTTTTACAAGGCAAGCTACGATGGCACGGAAGTGGCCATTCTCGCTGATTACCCTGGTCTTCTTCCTGCTTCCCACGTAAGTTATCAAGAAAAAGTCTCGCTCGAAAGAGCTTCCTCGCACTGCCTCACCCAACGCACTGCATCGTGCTCCACAGGGGAGGCGTTCGGCGCGTCACACTACTCCGGGGGCGGCTCCAAAGAGGGCGGCTCCAGCGCCGAGCAAGGCCTCTAAAAGGAAGGTCGGTGAAGACACAACCGATCCCTCGTCAAAGAGGTAGGGATTTGAAGGTATAATTTAGTAGTCACATCCAACTACAACTTATACGTTTGTCTGGTACCAGGAAAAAGGTTCACCGGACTATGCCCGAGGGTCCGGCCGGCCGTACTCCCAGCGCTCGGGATTTAGACCCCGTCGGAGAGACGGGAGCGTATATGGGAACAATGCCGGACTGTCCTTTGGCCGAGGGTTCGGAGAATATGTCTTTTACCAACTCGGAAGTGGAGAGCGCCATGAATCATCGGCGCTGCAGGGCTATTTTATGAGACCCTGAGTTCTCGGAAGAGGCATTCAATGCCTTCAGCTCGGCTGATGCATACATCCGAGCTGCCCGAAACGGGCTTAGTAGAGCCACAAAGCAGCATTTAACATATGTGCGGGTAAGTTTTCTTTGTCCGAATAGGATAGCCATATGCCAGTAGCCCCCGGGACTGAAAGCAGTTGGTACAACTGATTTAAGGACCATTGTATGACCAGGTTCTTACAGAGAAGAACAACCTGCTAACCCAAGAGCTGGAACAATGTCGGGCGCAGCTAAATGCTGCTACCGCCGAACTTGAAAAGTCCAAAAAGGCGTCGCCTGGTAATATTCCCCTCCATCAAGAAAATATAATCATATGCCATTAATGCTAACAATCCTGCCTATATCATGCCATGATTGTCAGAGGAACTCAAAGAGGCACTGGAGGTTGCGCAAGCGAATGAACAAGAAGCCAAGAGGCTACATGCTGCGGGCGAACGTGTGCTGAAGCAGGTCATCGTTGAGAAAAACCAGCTCCAGGATTGCAAAACCCAGCTAGGCGAAGAGCTGAAGGATGTGCGGGCCCAGCTAGCTGACTCCGTGAAGGAGAACAAGAAGCTGCGGGGTGGCATATTCAGTATGTGTCTGAACTATTGTTAAAGTAGTTTGGAGATAGATGGAACTGGTATAATTATGATTGTAGGTATATTGACGGGTCGTCCTGAAGAGGAGGTGTCCGGATCATCGAGTGATTTGCTGCAAAGGCTGTCGCAAGTGCACGAACAGGCGCGGCTGGCGATGCGGAGTGTTTCCAAGGCCCTGTGGCCATCCGCCTCCCCTCCAGGAAGTATGGAGGAGCTTGTAGAGCTGTTCAAAGGAGCGCGGCGGCGTATCCGACTATGGAAGATATCGTCCTGTCGAGAGGGTGCGCGAGAGGCTTGGGCCATGGTGAAAACTCGGTATACCAAGCTTGATCCTAATCACATGGCTCAGGTCGGACCGCTAGGGTCGAATGGGGAAGAAATTCCCGTTAGTTTAGTGTATGACCAAGTAGAGGTGGCCGCCAAATATTCCCAACAGGATTGTAAGTTAGACCGCCTGTTGGACGGTATAGAGAAGGAAGTGTTTGAGTCCAAGTGACTATGTACTTTCCTTACCCTATGTAATTCTAGCTGAATTGTATAGCATTTTTCATGGCAGACCTTTTCGCTTCAACCTCCAGACTTGATGGTCCGGAGTGTTTCTGAATACCCTCGCGGCAGAATAGACCGGGGTATGCTTGGAAAACTAGGCGTAGGGGTCATAGTTGCTTGAACAGACAAGTTGTATTCTGCTAGTTATATTATATTACATTGAAATAGTAAAAACATCTTCCAGAGAGAATAGTTCCGTTAAGAGTTCCTTTCCCTGGGTGTGCATGCATTAGGATACATGTCCGAATTGTGATGTGAAGATCACAACGTGTACAGAAAACATCTTTAATTCGCCGACCGAATATTCCCTTAAGAACGCTAGCTTTCGTCTTCACCCAGTCTGAGGTACACATCCGGATGACCCGGCAGTAACAATCGCAGAGGTGCTCCCTTTATGCCCTAGCCGAACTAACGGGAATGTAGGGCATAAGCATAGGAGCCAGGCAACCCAGCTTCGCCAAAACTTAAGTCATATCGATGCATATAGTGGCGAAGAAAAGGTACATATGGAAAGACTCATATGTCAAGAGCTTGATGCTCAGTGAATTAATGAAAAGCTTTTGTCCAAGAAGCCCCCAGCCATAATGGGTGTACACATGTAAAGATGTGTACGTCGGCAGTGCTCGATCGAGCCGTATGAGAGCTTTAAAGCGAAAAAAGGTGTAAAAGAGAGAAATAATAATGGAAGCACAGGGAGAAGGAGACTAACAAGGAATTCGGCGCTAGGCATAGAACCTTTGGAGTCTGGCCGCGTTCCAGGGGTTCGGATCTAGGCGATTGTCTGATGCATCACGAAGACGGTACGCTCCTCCGGTAAGAACTTCGTCAATTATGAAGGGACCCTCCCATTTGGGCTTGAGTTTGTCCTTTTTCTTCTCCGGCAAGCGTAGAACGAGTTCGCCAACGTTGTAAGTCTTGGCCCGTACTTCTCTGCTTTGATATCTTCGAGCCTGCTATTGATAAAATGCTGAACGGGCTTTGGCGACGTCGCGCTCCTCCTCCAGGGCATCTAGGCTGTCCTGCCGATCCAACTCGGCTTCTTTCTCTTCGTACATACGCACTCGAGGTGAGTCATGTATAATATCGCAGGGCAATATAGCCTCTGCCCCATACACCATGAAGAAAGGTGTGTATCCGGTAGCACGGTTGGGCGTGGTCCGCAGCCCCCAGAGTACGGAGTCGAGCTCCTCAACCTAGTGCTTGTCTGATTCTTTCAAAGACCGCACTAGCCTGGGTTTGATGCCGCTCATAATGAGACCATTGGCTCGTTCAACTTGACCGTTTGTTTGCGGGTGGTAGACAGAGGCGTAATCGAGCTTAATGCCCAGATTAGCACACCAAGTTTTTACCTCATCAGCTGTGAAATTGGAACCATTGTCGGTGATGATGCTATGCGGGACACCATAATGGTGCACCACATCGGATATAAATGCAATCACCGGTCCGGACTCGGCCGTTTTAACTGGTCTAGCCTCTATCCACTTGGTGAATTTATCCACCATGACAAACAGATATCTTTTCTTATGGCTTCCCCCTTTAAGGTGTCCAACCATGTCCAAGCCCCAGACCGCAAAGGGCCATGTAATGGGGATTGTTCGTAGGGCGGTTGGGGGCATATGGCTTTGGTTGGCGAAGAGTTGGCATCCCATGCAGCGCTGGACGAGGTCCTGCGCGTCTGCTCGGGCCGTAGGGCAATAAAATCCTGTCCAGAAGGCCTTGCTGACAAGTGCCCTAGCTGCGGCGTGGTGCCCACCGAGACCGACGTGAATTTCTGCCAAGAGTTGCCGCCCCTCCTCCTCGGAGATACACCTTTGAAGGACTCCGGTAGTGCTTTTCTTGTAGAGCTCTCCTTCGTGAACTTTATAGGCCTTCGAACACCGGACAATGCGGCAAGCCTCGTTCTGATCTTCTGGGAGCTCCTTCCTATTAAAGTAGCCTAAGAATGGTTCGGTCCATGGGGCAATGACTGCCATAATGAGGTGGGCCGATGGTGTTACTTTGGTGGCTGAGCCTCCGATGATATCGGCGTGTTCTCTATCTATGTTTGTGTTCGGAACGGGACTGTTGTTGCTATTCTCCCCCTTGCCACACCACGGATGGCTTAAAGAGCCTTTTGAGGAAGATGTTAGGTGGGACGGGGTCGCGCTTAGCGCCAATGCGAGCAAGGACGTCTGCCGCCTGATTACTTTCGCGGGCGACGTGATGAAATTCGAGCCCCTCGAACCGAGCCGACATCTTTAAGACGCCGTTGTGATAGGCTACCATCTTTGGATCTTTGGCATCAAAGTCTCCATTAATTTGGGATATTGCGAGGTTTGAGTCCCCGCGCACCTCCAAGCGTTGTATGCCCATTGATACGGCCATCCGAAGGCCATGTAGCAAGGCCTCGTATTTGGCTGCGTTGTTGGAGTCTGTGTATAATATTTGGAGTACGTACTGGATGATATCTCCCGTGGGGGACGTTAATACTACGCCCGCTCCTAGCCCCGCAAACATTTTGGAGCCGTCAAAATGCATAACCCAGTTGGAATACGCGCCGTACTCTTTGGGGAGTTTGGCCTTTGTCCATTCGGCGACGAAGTCAGCCAGTACTTGGGATTTGATGGCTCGACGTGGTTTGTACGTGATCTCAAATGAAAGGAGCTCAATGGCCCATTTGGCAATCCGGCCCGTGGCATCCCGGTTGTTTATTATATCATTGAGGGGCACTTCAGAAGCCACCGTGATCGAACACTCCTGAAAGTAGTGTCGTAACTTTCGAGATTCCATGAAGACTGCATATGCTATCTTTTGATAGTGAGGGTAACAGGATTTGCATGGTGTGAGGACGGTCGATACGTAGTATACCGGCTTTTGGAGCGGAAATTTGTGTCCGTCCTGTTCTCGCTCGACGACGAGTACGGCGCTCACCACCTAGTGTGTTGCCGATATATATAGGAGCATTGGTTCGCCGACGTTTGGCGCGGCCAGGATTGGGTTGCTCGCCAGAAGGGCTTTTATTTCTTCCAGTCCGGCCGTCGCCGCGTCTATCCACTCGAAGTTATCGGTATGGCGTAGAAGGCGATAAAGTGGCAGCGCCTTTTCCCTCAACCTGGAGATAAAGCGGCTTAAAGCTGCCAATTGTGACAGAGCTCGGATTTTGGCTGGATTTGCTTCAATCCCTCTGTTGGAAATGATGAAGCCCAGTAGTTTTCTGGCGGGGACACCGAAGACACAGTTTTCCGGGTTAAGCTTGATGTCATATGTGCGGAGGTTGTCGAATGTGAGATGCAAATCGTCTATTACTGTTTCGACGTGTCTAGTTTTGATGACGACGTCGTCCACGTAGGCCTCCACTGTCTTGCCGATCTGTTTCTCGAGGCATGTTTGGATCATGCACTGGTACGTGGCGTCGGCGTTCTTGAGTCCGAAAGACATGGTGTTGAAGCAAAACGACCCGTATGGTGTGATGAATGCAGTTGCGGCTTGATCGGACTCCTTCATTTTGATTTGATGGTATCCAGAATTTGCATCAAGGAAGCACAGCGAGTCGTGTCCTGCGGTAGTGTCGATGATTTAATCAATGCGAGGGAGGGGGAAGGGATCCTTAGCGCAAGCCTTGTTAAGGTCTTTGAAATCGACGCACAGGCGCCAGGATTTATCCTTTTTTGGTACCATTACCAAGTTTGCCAACCAGTCCGGATGTTTGATATCTCTGATGAATCCGACCTCGATGAGTTTGGCCAGCTCCTCCCCCATAGCTTGTCATTTGGGGTCGGAAAAGCACCGCAGTGTTTGTTTGACCGGTTAGTATCCCTTCAGTATGTTGAGGCTGTGTTCGGCCAACTCGCGCGGGATTCCTGGCATATCTGAGGGGTGCCAGGCCAATATATCCCAGTTTTCGCGCAAGAAGTCTCGTAGTGCGGCGTCGACTGTGGGGCTGAGTTGCGCTCCGATAGATGCTGACTTCTTCGGGTCCGTTGGATGGACTTGAAATTTGACTGTTTCTTCTGCTGGCTTGAAGGAAGTAGATTTTGGTCGTTTGTCCAGGATCACATCGTCCCTATCCACAGTGGAGCGTAGTGCGGTTAGTTCTTCGGCTGCAAGGGCCTCAGATAATGCCTCGAGGGCCAAGGATGCAGTTTTGTTCTCGGAGCGGAGTGCTATATCCGGATCGCTGACGAGGGTGATTATTCCATTAGGCCCGGTCATTTTTAGCTTCATATACCCATAATGAGGTATGGCTTGAAAGCGCATGAAGGCCTCTCTCCCTAACAGGGCGTGGTATCCACTGTTGAAAGGGGCCACCTGGAAAGTTATTTCTTCGGACCGATAGTTCTCCGGCGTGCCGAATACCACATCAAGTGTAATTTTTCCCGCACATCGTGCTTCCCGACTGGGAATGATACCTCGAAAGGTTGTGCTGCTTCTCTCAATGCGGCTCCTGTCTATTTCCATCTTGTGGAGCGTGTCTTCATAAATGAGGTTTAGTCCGCTGCCACCGTCCATGAGGACTTTTGTAAGTCGGAAACCGTCCATGATGGGACTGAGGACTAACGCGGCTGGCGCTCAGACTATTCTGTATTTAGGTTCGTCACTACGTTAAAGGTTATGGCCATGTCGTTCCAGGGGTCAATTGCGGCGACCTGGCAGACTTCGGCGATATCGCGTAGTGCCCTTTTACGCTTATTGTTTAAAGCAAATGTCTCGAAGATCGTCAATACTCTTGTGTCGTCGTTTTCTAGAGGGTGCTGTTCTGGGGTGTCCTTGATAAGGATGTCCTCGTCGCTCTTGGCTACCTGCCGAAGTATCCAACATGCTCTAAGGCTGTGGGTTGCCACGGTGTCTAGCGTTGTGTGTATTTTGCATGGGCCATTGAGCCATCCCTCCAGAACGGTGCCGTGCAGCGTAATGGGTTTATGTTTTTTGACTGTTGGACTGGGCGTGCCACGGGGGTGCGTCCTCTTCACTTTTATGAGGAGTTGAGTTGGGACCGACGGTTCCCAGCAAGCTGCCTGAGTTTTCCAGGCGCTTTCCTTCGCGCTGTACTTTTGTACAATAGTTGCTAAGTCAGCAAACTTTACTATGCGGTGGCGATTCATGGCGTTGAGGATACCTTCGTTCGCGCAGTTGTTGCAAAATGCTGCTATCGCGTCTTCGTCGCGGCAATCCTTTACCTTATCTTTGACAAGGAGGAATCTGGCCCAGAAGTGGTGGACTGTTTCCTGAGACTGTTGTTGGATGCTCATGAGAGCGTCTATGTCCGGGCGGGTGGGTGGAATTAAATCCGAACCCTGACCCAATTTTGGGTTCGGAGTTTGAAGATCAACCGGACCTGACAGTTCGGGCCCCGGGATATCGACTGATTTTTTAGGCTCGTCGTCCGACTCTATGTTCAGAGGACAAGAGATGCCTTTTTGCCGGAGAATATCCGGCCCTTCGAAATCGGAGATCCGAACATAGTTCGTCTTCAATATGGCGGAAGAGTTGTCCCGCTCCTCGACTACCACTATCTGGTGGGTGATCGGCGGAGTCTTAATTTCTCTCTGGTCGGGTTTAAGCCCAACCCGATCGTAGTCTGTGGCGACCCCCAAGGCGGCCATGCGATCCAGGAGTTCGTTCAAGGACGACAATTCCGTCGGATCCATCCGGGCGGAGTATTCGGGATCAACGCGGAGGCGATTTTTGATGACTTGAGAGGTCATCGTTGGCTTAAGGGTCGAACTGGCGGTCATGACGAAGCCGCCCAGCCAGAGGGTTTGGCCTGGGGCCAAGGCTCCTCCGGAGATGATATTATCCTTGACAACAAGGCGAGCCATCAACCCTCTTGGCGATGGCATAGTGGAACTCTCAATGAAAGCACCAATGTCGGTGTCAAAACCGGCGGATCTCGGGTAGGGGGTCCCGAACTGTGCGTCTAGGATCGATGGTAACAGGAGACGGGGGACACGATGTTTACCCAGGTTCGGGCCCTCTCTATAGAGGTAATACCCTACTTCCTGCTTGATTGATCTTGATGAATATGAGTATTACAAGAGTTGATCTACCACGAGATCGTGATGACTAAACCCTAGAAGTCTAGCCTGTATGACTATGGTAATGTGTATCTCTCTATCCGGACTACACTCTCCGGTTTATATAGACACTGGAGAGATCTAGGGTTACATGGAGTCGGTTACATAAGAAGGAATCTTCATAGTTGGTTACCTAGCTTGCCTTCCACGCTAGGGCGAGTCCAATCCAGACACGGGTATAGTCTTCGGCCTTCATGTCTTTGCAGCCCATCAGTCAGGCCCAATGGATAACATGCCGGACGCCTGGGGACCCCTTAGTCCAGGACTCCCTCACCCTTTTGTCACTGGGATCGAGCACCGCAAGATTGAACCCAAAGCTAAGCACTTCTCCCATTGCAAGAAAGATCGATCTAGTAGGCCAAACCAAACTGATAATTCGAAGAGACTTGCAAAGATAACCGATCATACTTAAAAGAATTCAGAGAAGATTCAAATATTGTTCATAGATAATCTTGATCATAAACCCACAATTCATCGGATCTCGACAAGCACACCGCAAAAAGAGTTACATCGAATAGATCTCCAAGAATATCAAGGAGAACTATGTATTGAGATCCAAAGAGAGAGAAGAAGCCATCTAGGTAATAACTATGGACCCGAAGGTCTGTGGTAAACTACTCACACAACATCGCAGAGGCTATGGTGTTGATGTAGAAGCCCTCCGTGATCGATTCCCCCTCCGGCAGAGCGCCAGAAAAGGCCCCAAGATGGGATCTCATGGGTACAGAAGGTTGCGGCGGTGGAAATAGGGTTTCGTGGTGCTCCTCGATGGTTTCGGGGTACATGGGTATATATAGGAGGAAGAAGTAGGTCGGTGGAGCCACGAGGGGCCCACGAGGGTGGGGGCGCGCCCAGGGGGGCAGGCGCGCCTCCCTGCCTCGTGGCCTCCTCGTTGATTTCTTGACGTCCACTCCAAGTCCTATGGATCACGTTTGTTCCAAAAAAATCACGCTCCTCAAGGTTTCATTCCGTTTGGACTCCGTTTGGTTTGCTTTTCTGCGAAACACTGAAATGGGCAAAAAAAACAATTTGCACTGGGCCTTGGGTTAGTAGGTTAGTCCCAATAATAATATAAAAGTGTATAATAAAGCTCATTAAACATTCAAAACAGAATATATAATAGCATGGAGCAATCAAAAATTATAGATACGTTGGAGACGTATCAGAGGTCATGACTTTAGTTTATGATAATCCCACTATTTTGGAAGAGTGTCAATGTTGCATGCATGTGGATCATATAGAAAATATTTTATGTGATAGCTATATTGTTGAATTTGAATATGATCCCACATATAATTATTATAAGAGATGGAAATATGGTTGTAGAAATTTTCATCCTAATAAATTACCTCTCTTCATATTGAGATTGTCTATGTTTTATTCTTCTTCCTTACATATGCTAGAAATTTCTTGTCTTGATAATTTGTTTTCTTATAAAATGCCTATGCATAGGAAGTATGTTAGACTTAAATTTTTTCTTCACATGTTACATGATGCTCTCTTCATGTTTTAATTACTATCTTTCATGTGAGCATCATTGAAATCTTATGCCTAGCTAAGGGCGTAAAACTATAACGCTTGTTGGGAGGCAACCCAATGAATAAATTTTGTTTTTGATTTTTCCTTTCTGTTCTTGAGTGTTGGCACAATTATTCTACTGTTATGATTGTGTTTTTTTGTTTTAATTAGTGTTTGTGCCAAGTAGAACCGATAGGATCTTCTTGGGTGATAGTTGTTTGATCTTGCTGAAAAAGACAGAAACTTTATGCTCACGAAATTAATTCTCATTCTTTTATCAGAAAGAGATTTTGCCCTGATTCTTTTTGCAAAATATTAATATACAAATTTCTCAGGTCGTCCTATTTTTTCAGAATTTTTGGAGTTCCATAAGTTTTCGTTTAAGTCAGATTCCTACTGACTGTTCTGTTTTGACAGATTCTGTTTTCTTTGTGTTGTGTGCTTATTTTGATGGCTCTATGGTTTTCTTTGATGAGTTTTTGCCATAGAAAAGTTGGAATACAGTAGATATAATACAAAAACAAAATATTAATTGGTTTGACACAACACTTATAGTAGCGGTTTACTTTCTTACACTAACGGATCTCACGGAGGTTTTGTTGAGTTTTGTGTGATTGAAGTTTTCAAGTTTTGGGTTATCTTACGATGGATGAAAGAAGGATAGAAGAGCCTGAGCTTGGGGATGCCCCGGCATCCCAAGCTATTATCCAAGAATGAGCAAGCAACTAAGCTTGGGGATGCCCCCGAGTGGCATAACCTCTTACTTCTAACGACCATCGGTATTTTACTCGAGGCTATATTTTTATTCGTCACATGATATGTGTTTTGCTTGGAGCGTCTTGTATGATATGAGTCTTTGCTTGTTTTATTTTGTGTTCTAAGCCATCAATCCTTGCTGGACACACCTATTTGAGAGAGCCAAAATTATATCATGACTTGTTAGAATTGCTCTCTGTGCTTCACTTAAATCTTTATGAGCTAGGACTTGCTCTAGTGCTTCACTTATATCTTTTTGAGCACGGTGTACTTAGTACTTTTCAAGAAAATGCTCTCTTGCTTCACTTAGATTGATTTGAGAGTTAGTAAATTTTTGAAGAAATTCTCTCTTGCTTCACTTAAATTGTTTTGAGAGAAAGAAAATTTGTTATGCTCATGATCTTCACTTATATTTGTTTGAGCTTATGAAAAGCAACACATGAAAATTAGTCCCAAAGTGATAGATATCCAAGAAGGATAAAGAAATAAAGAAAAAATTCATGAAGATCATTGGACAAAATTAACTTGATCCTTAGTAATAGTTTTGGGATATGATGATGTGATATGTCAGTTATGTTGATGAGTAATTCTGCTCTAGTAAGAATACTGGTGTTAAGGTTTGTGATTCCTTATGCATGCACGGAAGTCAATAATCATGCAATGAAAATTATATCCTACTTGTGGTGCATTATTTGGTGTTAATTATGCTTAATGCTTGCTTATGAGATTATTCGTTTCTTGGTTGGTCGCTTCTCAATCTTTTGCTGGCCTTCACTTTGCACCAAGTATTATCTCTACTTGTGCATCAAAAATCCTTTAAACCAGTTTTGCCACATGAGTCCACTATATCTACCTATATGCGGTATTCTTTTGCCGTTCTAAGCAAATTTGCATGTGCCATCTCTAATTTTCAAAATAAACTTCTATTTTGTCTGTTTGTTTCGCTCGCGGAACGGTAACGGGTGGCTAATATTTTCCATGCTAGATGTGTTATTCTCACGATGAGTGTTTATTCACTTGTCATTGCACGAGAGTAAGGCAAAGGTATTACGGATGCCCAGTCCCGAAATGCAAAAAAATTGAATTTACTTTATGTTGTCAAATAATAAATTCCTTGGAAAGTTTTGGTATGGAGGGCACCCGTGGATACGATTAGCCATGGAAAGTGAAAGTATGGTGGAAAAAGGAACAAACTTTATTTTCTGTTTGGGAACTGCCTATGGCATATCTAGCATGGAAAGTATTCGGAACTCTGAGTAGCTAGATGGATTTCTCTCTCTCGCTGGATTCTCAATACAATGGTCTCTTGGAGATCCATATGATGTAACTCTTTTTGCGGTGTGTTTGTTGGGATCTGATGAACTTTGAGTTTATGATCAGTCATATCTTTTTATATGCATGAAAGTTATTTGAGTTTCTTTGAATTCTTATATGCATGATCTCTTATAGCCTCTTATTTCTTCTCCGATATTTGGGTTTTGTTTGGCCAACTTGATCTATTTATCTTGCAATGGGAAGAGGTGCCCGGTAGTGGGTTCGATCTTACGGTGCTCGATCCCAGTGACAGAAAGGGAACCGACACGTATGTATCACTGCTACTAAGGATAAAAAGACGAGATCTATATCTAACGCCATAGATAAACTGATCTTGTCTACATCATGTCCTCGTTCTTATTGCATTACTCCATTTTTCCATGAACTTAATACACTAGATGCATGCTGGATAGCGATCGATGTGTGGAGTAATAATAGTAGATGTAGGCAGGAGTCAGTCTACTATTCTTGGACGTGATGCCTATGTATAGATCATTGCCTGGATATCGTCATAATTATTTGAGGTTCTATCAATTGCCCAACAGTAATTTTTTACCCACCGTTTGCTATCTTTCTCGAGAGAAGCCACTAGTGAAACCTACGGCCCCCGGGTCTTATTTCTCATATAATAGCTTGCGATCTACTTTTCCTTTGCATTTTTATTTTCAGATCTATTAAAACAAAAATACAAAAATACCTTCCTGCAATTTTTCCTTATTTATTTTATTTGGCGTTCGATCTATCAATTTACTACAAAATTATCTCACGTCCGTTTGCCTATATCTTCAGGCGCCGTACCCCGGAAGGGATTGACAACCCCTTTAACACGTCGGGTTGCTAGGATTTGTTATCTGTGTGCAGGGGCTATTTACATTGTGTTGCTTGGTTCTCCTACTGGTTCCATAACCTTGGTTTCATATCTGAGGGCAATACCTACCGCCGCTGTGCTGCATCATCCCTTCCTCTTTGGGGAAAAAACTGACGTAGCTTCAAGCGACATCAATCTCCGCCACACCTAACTGTTGAACATGTCGCTTTTTAGTCGGCCAACACTCAGCGCCATACAACATTGCGGGTCGAACCGCCGTCCTGTAGAACTTGCATTTTAGTTTTTGTGGCACTCTCTTGTCACAGAGAATGCCAGAAGCTTGGCGCCACTTCATCCATCCGGATTTGATTCGATGGTTCACATCTTCATCAATACCCCCATCCTCCTGAAGCATTGACCCCAAATACCAAAAGGTGTCCTTCTGAGGTACCACCTGGCCATAAAGGCTAACCTCCTCCTCCTCACACCTAGTAATACTGAAACCGCACATCATGTACTCGGTTTTAGTTCTACTAAGCCAAAACCCTTTTGATTTCAAGGTTTGTCTCCATAACTCTAACTTCCTATTTACCCCCGTCTGACTATCGTCAACTAGCACCACATCATCCGCAAAGAGCATACACCATGGGATATCTCCTTGTATATCCCTTGTGACCTCATCCATCACCAATGCAAAAAGATAAGGGCTCAAAGCTGACCCCTGATGCAGTCCTATCTTAACTGGGAAGTCATTAGTGTCGACATCACTTGTTCGAACACTTATCACAACATTATCGTACATGTCCTTGATGAGGGAAATGTACTTTGCTTGGACTTTGTATTTCTCCAATGCCCACCACATGACATTCCGCGGTATCTTATCATAGTCCTTCTCAAAGTCAATGAACACCATATGCAAGTCCTTCTTTTGCTCCCTATATCTCTCCATAAGTTGTCGTACCAAGAAAATGGCTTCCATGGTCGACCTCCCAGGCATGAAACCAAACTAATTTTTGGTCACGCTTGTCATTCATCTTAAACGGTGCTCAATGACTCTCTCCCATAGCTTCATTGTATGGCTCAGCAGCTTAATTCCATGGTAATTAGTACAACTCTGAACATCCCCCTTTTTCTTGAAGATTGGTACTAATATACCCCGTCTCCATTCTTCTGGCATCTTGTTTGCCCGAAAAATGAGGTTGAAAAGCTTGGTTAGCCATACTATCGCTATGTCCTCGAGACCTTTCCACACCTCAATGGGGATACAATTAGGGCCCATCACCTTGCCTCCTTTTATCCTTTTTAGAGCCTCCTTGACCTTAGACTACTGGATTCGCCGCACAAAACGTATGCTAGTCTCATCAAAGGAGTCGTCCAGTTGGTAGAACTCTCATTCTCCCCATTGAATAGCTTGTCGAAGTACTCCCGCCATCTATACTTAATCTCCTCGTCCTTCACCAAGAGCTGGCCTGCTCCGTCCTTGATGCATTTGACTTGGCCAATATCCCTCGTCTTCCTCTCTCGGATCTTGGCCATCTTATAGATGTTCCTTTCGCCTTCCTTCGTGCCTAACCGTTGGTAGAGATCCTCATATGCCCGACCCCTTGTTGGAAATATGCCCTAGAGGCAATAATAAATGGTTATTATTATATTTCTTTGTTCATGGTAATTGTCTATTGTTCATGCTATAATTATGTTATCCGGGAATCGTAATACATGTGTGAATACATAGACCACAACGTGTCCCTAGTAAGCCTCTAGTTGACTAGCTCGTTGATCAACAGATAGTCATGGTTTCCTGACTATGGACATTGGATGTCATTGATAACGGGATCACATCATTAGGAGAATGATGTGATGGACAAGACCCAATCCTAAGCATAGCATAAAAGATCGTGTAGTTTCGTTTGCTAGAGCTTTTCCAATGTCAAGTATCTTTTCCTTAGACCATGAGATCGTGCAACTCCCGGATACCGTAGGAGTGCTTTGGGTGTGCCAAACGTCACAACATAACTGGGTGACTATAAAGGTGCACTACGGGTATCTCCGAAAGTGTCTGTTGGGTTGGCACGGATCGAGACTGGGATTTGTCACTCCGTGTGACGGAGAGGTATCTCTGGGCCCACTCGGTAATGCATCATCATAATGATCTCAATGTGACTAAGGCGTTAGTCACGGGATCATGCATTGCGGTACGAGTAAAGAGACTTGCCGGTAACGAGATTGAACAAGGTATTGGGATACCGACGATCGAATCTCGGGCAAGTAACATACCGATTGATAAAGGGAATTGTATAC